>NW_022900930.1:26592156-26624640 GCF_012274545.1 Fukomys damarensis
AAAAAAAAAACAAAAAAAAAAAAAAAAAAAAAAAAAAAAATTCTGAACAATCTATTTGTTAAAGTAGAAGTAATGGATTCTGTATGTACTTAGAATAACACATTACCTTGCTATTGCTATGACAAAATATAAGACATGAACAAGTCAGGAGAAAAGAATCATTTTGTTCCACAGTTTCAGAGGCTTTGATCTATGGTCAGCTTTTGGCCTGAGTCAAGGCAGAAAATCATCGAGAGGATTGCATATGGCAGAGCAAAGCTGTTCATGTCACAGTAGCGGAGAAAGAGAGAAGAGGGCATCATGACCCCAATAGTCCCATAAAGGGCACACACCCGATGGATTAACTTCCTTCCTCTATTGAGTGGGTAGATCACACTTTAACACATGGACTTTTGGGTACAATCCAGATCAAAACATTATGATAGGAAGAATGTATATAAAGGATCAACTAAAAATACAATACCTTAGATAAAAACTTAATAAAATACTAAAAAATAAGCCTAATAATTCCTACAAAGGATTCATGTTGGAAACTACAAAGCATTGATTGAATAAATACAAATAATTTGATATTTAGAAGAATATAGCCCACAGATCCATTAAAATAATTGAGCGCAGATGTCTACTTTTCCTATTTAATATACTGGTTAAGCAAAATTTCTATCAAAATCACACCAAGTTTTTATATATGCAAAGTGTGATTTAAGTGTGTGTAAATAGCACAAATATATTCATTAAATACATTTTAAAATTTTCTGAAATATGAAATATATTAAAGAGTAATTTATGATTTTTTAATTTTTGGGTACTTTGAAGTACAAAATGTTTGCAAAGCTTTCATGTCTTACTTTCTTTTCAAAGATGACAATAATGCTTAGCTTAAATTATTTCATGGAACTGTTTGTTGTTCTGTTTTAATATAAAAGTATTCTATAATTACCTTTTGTTATAATTTTTGCTTCATGTCTTATATATTTGGAAAATGGTGAATTGCATGTATTATAAGTAAATTTTAATGAAAATTTTTCATCCAGACAGACCAAGATTTTTATAAGATTTATTTCTTAAGGAGAAAACGTGATTTAAAAAATGGCCTCCAAATAGAAAACATTTTTCAAAACATTGCACATTAATAAAATGATGAAGACTTGGTGAGGCAGGTGACCAAGGTGAAGTTTTTTCAACAGTAGGAATTTTTACTTGTAGGAAAGGTTTAGATTGGATATATCTTTATGTAACCAGTACTTTCACAATTTCCCAAAACATATCAATGTCAGAAACAGTTAAAATAATTGAACTGAGGAAGATATTTTTAAAAAATTCATCTCTACTCAAGTATGCCTAGGCTTTGATTGCTATTATTTTCATTTCATATAATACAAGCACATTATGATTAATATTTGTTTAGGGATCATTTTTTGAGTCTATTATTCAACTTTGAATTTCTGTGATGTGACAATATTATCAAGCATCTTATTACAGCATATAACAAATTCTAATGAACATATTGGAAAATGTGTTTTAGTGTGCTTTTAAAAATAGTATTTCAGACCGTGGCAAAAAAGCTTTCTTTTTTGATATTTTGTGCTAATCAGAAACTCTAAAAGCTAGTCATCTTCAGCTCACAAGGTGTTTGGCAATGGTTTGCTCATAACTGGAGGTTAGTTGGATTGATTTGCTTTATTAGCACACAAATTTGTGAGATTATGTTCAAACTATGATATTGTCTTTGAATTACTGTATGTGAAACACTTTCTTTGGGGCTGCACACGAATCCTGGTAATGTGAACACTGATTGTTCCTTTTACATTTTTCTATCTGTCTTACATTGGTTCACGAACTTAATTCTTTACACGATTCTGGTCACAAACTGAATTTGACAAGAACTGAATCCAATTTCCTCAAAAAGTCAACATTTACCTTAACTATTGAATTTGGTTTGGTTTTTGTCCAATTCAGTTTGCCACCAGAATCGTGGAAAGAATTTAGTTCATGAACCGAGGTAACCCTACACGTTTAAGTCTGTTTTGTCCTGTCTTTTTGTCCTGCAGCAGAGCAGTGAAATAATAAAGTAGCAAGTGATGACAGAAGCTCTCTGTCCCTTCATCCTAGCACTGCACCATGAACAAATCCCAGCATTATATCCTTAATCCCAGCATCGCACACTCTGAATCCAGCCACCTTTGAAAAGCCCCACCTATGAATATGCAAAGCTTTGGAGGAATATTTTGATATAAGCCGTAACACTCTCTATGTTAAAATGATTATTTTTCATCTACTGTTTTTATTTTTTTAAGATTCAGATACCCAAGAAATTGCAAACTTCTTAATTAGAATAGCAACAAATCTGGCATTATCTCAGGCCATTCTTATGTACATTTTACAGGGTTTTTTTGGTGCTACCAGATATTTTATTCACCAATACATTGCTATCCATTTATTTCTCTGAGATATATTTGTGTTTAATCACAAGTATACATTCTTGGTTAAGGATTTTTTTTTATTTTTGGCTTCAAACATTGTATTGCTTCTTGCATTATAGGGAAGAGTTGTAGGATCAGTTATGTATACATTACTCCAAACCTGCAAATACATATGATTTGTTGTTGGGCTTATAAAAATATTTGACAAATTATAATCTAAAGAGAATGATGCCAACCTTTGCCATTCTGACAAAAATATGTCTTCAATATCATTTATTTGTTAACTGAAGATGGGAATTGAGTAGAGTTTTTGTTTTAGAATTATTTTTAAAGTATATGAAGACATATCATAGGACATAATTGCTCTGCATTTCTTTTGACTACACTATCATAGGAAATAAGATTAACCCATGTGATTTATGTTAGATGTCAGGAAAGCAGGGGAGAATAGGAAAGTTCACTTGGATATTTCAATCAATGGTGCTCATCATTGGGTTGAACACATTACAGTAATTATCCTTAAGAATATTTTCAGTGGTAAGAGCTTTAATAAATGAAATTTTAAGTCTCCATCCTGATTCTAAAACACATGATCTTGACCATATCTCCTTTTCAGATATGTTTACTGAGCTATATTACAGAAGATGAATTAGATGTTATGGTTCTAAAAGCATAAAGTGAATCAAACACATAAGATTTTACAGGTTACCATGTTTAGAGATACGTTGTAGCTTAAATTATTGCTCAATTAATTAGTTTGGTGCAAATTTTACCTGCTGTAGCCACCCTAAATTGTTCAAATGTTAATAACATACACATATTCCAGGAGGGATGCAGAGGCTTTGCTGTGATACTTAACATAAGAGAGCTTTTGAAGATTAGCAGGACAGCATTTTTAAGCTAGTCCAAAAAATTTCCAGAGAAAGCAAAGCAAAGAGACTGACCTGGGATAATTGGGGAGGGGGTTAGATGGGTGGTGAAGATATGAGACATGGCTAGAGTTCCTATACAGTAGTAGGTAGTAGTTGTGATTTGTTAGGAATGGTTCTGTCCAGAGTCACCTGTAAAAAGACCTCCCTGTGCAATGCCAGACTTACATTTTTCTCAGAATTCCCAGCCTGCATTACATTTATGCACTTTTCCTTTTTCTGTGACAGGCAACAATGAAGCTCAGGAATATTTTTTCAATATTTATTTTTTCAGATAGTTACAAAATTGTATTTCCTGGCTCTCCTGTGGATGGAAGATGAAGGTGGCAAGTGACTAGCTTGGAGGATAAATTATGAGCAAAAATCATGCATCCCTTAAAGATTATGCATTAAATTGGTAGTATTAACACAGCAGATTTTTTTCCTCCATAATGGCATTGAAAATATGTGAGATGGAAGCTTCTTTGGCAGCCTAGTGTAGCCCCTGCAGCCTGAGATAAGCACTTAATGGAGCCGTATGGTCACCTAGCATTCCCATAAATCCTTGATGGACATGCAGAATGAGGAAAAATATAAAGTTCTAACATCAAGGAACTAAGAGTTGAAGTTGTTCATTGCATGATCCCTCTAAATGTAGCACAATGGCTTTAACTCTTAAATCTGCTGTTTTGAAACCTGATACTCAACAGCTGTTCGGTAATGCTTTCTGGATTTGGAACTCTTGTGGATCATTGCATTAGAAAACCTTCCCATTTACATTAGCCTGACAGAGCAGAAAAGATATAGCCCATCCATAAATCCTTTGTCAGAAAGCAATTGTGAAAATTACCCAGGCCAAATATCTAGAAGTCTAGCAACACTAACAATAATCACTGACATGATTAGATATATTCAGTCTCAGTGGGATATTTTTCTTAATTAAAGAAAAAGGCAAAATAAAAAACAAAAGATCCAGGTAAAATAAAAACCACTGGACTTTTATTAAGTTACTTTAGTGTTTACATTTAGTTTTTGAAAATTAATCAGTTTTCTTTATTGATTCATGAATTAAGCAGATATTTATTAGCAGATGCTATGTGGTAAGTCCCGATCATAGGTGTCAGAGACAGACTACTGGATAAAATAGATTGTCCATGAAGTATAGACAACTAATTTAAAACGGTGTTAACTAACAAATAAATTTGCCAGAGTGCCAGGATTTAAACGCAGATACCACCATGTTTGAGGTAGGGATAGGTATCAATACCTTATCACTCACATTTTCTTCATTTGTACATGCAAACAAAACATGATAACGTAGTAACCCCTTTCTCATAGGATAGTGATATATACAAATTTTGTGGTACCATTCTATATTTACTTGAGCTATAGTAAATGTATCAATCAGTACTCACTAGAGATATGAATATATATGAATTTACAAGGTAGGCTCACATTGATTGCCTGTACAGTGAGGTGTAGAAGTGTAGAAAAAGACTGCTCACTGGGGATCTGAAGTATCTATTCAAAATTAGAAGGCCTGGCACTCACTGTAGAGTTCTGTCCATTTGTATCAGATAGACTAAGGGTCTGTGCTGGAAGGCTGAAAAGTCTGTGCTGGAAGCCAGGAGACACATGGCCAAAGTGAAGGGGAACACTGGAGCTCCTCCAAAGATACAGTCTTCCTTCTATTTTTCCTTTTTTTGTTCCATTCAGGCCTCAAGTCTATTGGTTGGGTCAACTCTAACACAGCATGGGTCTTCCATGTTTAGTAAATCCATTCTATCACACACAGAACCATACAAAACCAATGAGATGAACATTTGTTGCTCAGGTTGATGCAACAGTTAACTATCATAGTAAACTTCAAATGTCTTGTTGATATCCCAGTAGTTATTTTAATAATGATAGAGATTATATATTGTATAATATTTCAATTTGAAGAAAATACTTTAACTACTACCAGGATACTTTTAAGATTTTAGATCTAGAAAAACTCTCAGGAAATAATATTTATGTGGAAGTCTAAATCTATTAAAGTGTGAGTCATGTATCCACCAAAATAACATTTGAGGTAGTGCAATCAGCTAGTGTTAAGAATACCCTTCAAGTATCTAAAGATCAAGAAAACTGCTGTAGCCGATAAAGGGCAAGAAAGGGAAAATGAAATAGGAAATAAGATCTATGAGCTAACCAGAGAGGCTAGCTAAATTAGAACAATAAATTTAACTTAAAGTTGCTTATGAAGTAAAATAAGTAGAATATAAGTGCTGAGGCCCTATTATAAAGGTCAGATTTCTATAATATTTTCTAAAGGATAAGTATTGCTTCTAAATAGAGATGAATACACTAAATAATTCCAAACTAGTGCATAGTTTCCACCTTCAAATTTTGAGCATTTTGTTTCCTAACAAACAAAAACAGTAGCCATAAACCACATATGGCTATTGCCATTTGAAATGAGGCTGCTATGTACGAAGAATTAAAATTTTTATTTTAAGAAAACTTAATGAATAGAAACATATTTAAAAAGTAATAGGGCCGGGGATTTAACTCAGCGGTTCAGTGGCCTACCTTGCAAGCGCAAAGACCCGAGTTCAATCCCCGGTACCAAAAAAACAAAAAATAAAAAAAAAGGTAATAAACACTTGGGGGCTACCTCATTGAACAACATAGCTCCGCACCTCAAAAGTCTCCATCTACTGTGTAACACTGGACAAGTGACTGCCACCATGCTTGAAAGTATATAGTCCAACATTGCTATAGGAAATCTGAACACAATAACTTGAATTTGATGGTGGGGTTATTTCTGAAAGACATATGTTATGAAATCTCCCAGAAGTCCTCTCTTGCTCTATTGGATTCTGTTTCATCTTTGAAAATATGTGAGGCCAAAATGATCTAACGGGATATTTTGGAATTCTTACATTTAAATTTAACGTAAGAATGACACATATTGTATGTGCAGTTTCTTCTCAGAGTTCTGAGTATATAAACTTTTTCACAAAATTGCTACTACTTCCTCTAGGAAATTGCAATTTTCATTCTTCTCAGTTTATTGACAAGCTGATATTGAAACTACTTATCTCAGATGTTTCTCATGATAAATATCGATAGCCTCTTCCATTGCTATGATTCTAAAGAATTAATGACAAATTTAAAGATATTATATTTTCTTACAATGTTCAAAAAGCAGATGGATAATAGTGCAGTATTTACATGTATCATGATTACCGTTGGGGTAAATTGAATGGATATATTTGCATATCAGTCAAATAAATGATGCATTATGAGAAATAAAATATTTCCATTATCTAATATGTTCACTTAAATTTATTGAATAATACATTTCTTTAGTTTTATGTCACTTGTCACATGTAATTGAGTCATGATAGATTGCATTTGACATTTTAGTTCTGCTTGCCGTGTTTTCCTACCATCAGTAGAGAATAAAAAGTTGCCACTAATCTCTTGTTACATAAAACACTGTAAAACACCATTCCCTTGACAGGCTTATTAGTCACTATGTGAAAGTACAGCTGTATTTCCTTACTTGACATGCAAAAGTAAATGAACACCTTCCTAAATTCCAGCCGTGTTCCAGTGAGATATAAAATGTTAAAGCACTGAAATCCATGCTAAAGACACGTCAAGATACATAAATATATGTGCATGAAACATACTCACACAAATGCATTAAATTGGAAAGAAACTGGCCATATGCTAGATAATACAAAAATTTCATTTGAACTTTTAGAATATTCACACAAATTTTGAATTTTACTAATTTATTAATTTCTGATAAAAAACCATGAATCCTAGGTAAATATACATGTTGAAGTTCTTAATTAATTTAACAAGCAAATATAATGATCCAAGAAAATGTTTGATATATATTTAAGTACAAAACAAAAATCTTTACTGGTTTATTTTTATCATACTCATGAGAAGGTCTGGATAACATTTCAGAATATTTATTGCAGTTGAGGGAAAGAACTGCTTATTTTTGCAAACTTTTCTTTGATAAATCTGTAAGCAGTCCTGGACTCTTTCACCATCTCCCAGTATAGAAACTAAGAGAAGATAAGGGGATGCAGAAGCACATTATTTTGTCAGTTGAATCAATCCATGCAAATAAATTAGCTTGTTTGGTCTATTTCAGGAACATCATTTAGAAATGTACCTCATGGAGTGAAACATCTTTTTTCCAAATCAAGAGAAAACCCAAACAAAATAATACTATTTAAGGCTAAAGAATGCTTGGAAACATGTCTGTCCCAGAATAAATAGTTCAATGAAATGTCACTGTAGTTTGGAAGGTATCCTGTAGGTTTAAAAAGTGAGCCCTTATAACAGTAAAGAATACAAGATTTTTCTCCCTATATTAGATTTTTGGATAGAAGCTAAAGATTATTCTGGTTATGATGTGTGCAAAAATTACATTTTATATATAAGTAAATTATATCTATATATTTTAGGTATTAGAATATTCATTAAAATTTTTATTTACTTTTAAGTATAAGGTTGTTTTGGCAAAAATAATCCTCTGTCATACATGAGTAACTGATTCTCTCAAAAGACTGATTTATTCTTTTTTGTTTTCTCAGATCACACACATGGCATGTCTCTCCCCCAAAACAACAAAAGCAAATGGTAACCTCAAAGTGTCTTTCAAAATATGTATCGGAGTCAGGGTTTTTAAGGGAATAGATTTAAGAAAAGACACATAAATTTATAGGATTATCTTATAATATTTAGCCATAAAGTCAAATGCAGAGGACTCAAAGAAATCTGCCCATGTGCTGCAAAGCTGAGAATTCAACCAAAGGCATGGATCAAACAGCAATGTCCTTCACAAGCCCAGCCCGAAACTTACAGCCCAAAGCAATATCCTATGCAAGTCCATATAAGGATTTGCACCAGAAAGGCCCAAGGGCCAGCAGTGGAAGCTAGAAATTTGCTCTCTCAGGGTAAGGGATCTGTGTTAGAAGGCTGAGGGATCTGCACTGGTGCTAGGAAGCAACAAATCTCAAGGATTTATGTCCAGCCTGTGTCCCCTCCACGACTATCTCCTGTGGCCATCTCCCACCCAGTCTCTGTGGCAATGTGACAGCAGAAACCTGGGGAGTACTGTTGCTGTGCAGTTGTTCTGTGGCTGTGTTCCAATCGATTGTTATGTTATTTTTAAAACCTACTTCCTTTTCATTATCTTTTAATCCACTTTTATTTGATGTAAACATTGATAAAGTAAATTTATGTGTAACATTTTCCTACTTGTTTCTCTAACCTCCGTTACAATTTTCTTTAACACTAAGTAGTATCATCATTACTAAATACTACTAAATAATAAGTAGAGATTCTCCAAAAGATAAATATTTCTGGACTAGCATTGCAACTGACTATCCTAGCTACAACAAACTAGGTGCACACTCAAAGAGATAAGGTCAAGGGGAAATTTTTAATGGAAATGAAATCTATATTATTTATTTTGAATCAGTTATTTTTAGCTAGATGGATCAGTAACAAAAGTGATATCAATCCAGTGGTGGACAGCTAGTTTTGGGTAGATCTCCATCTGGAAGTGTTGTCTCTGTAAAGTTGTATTGGTCCTTGCAAAAGTTTATATTTCTGGCAGTTATTTGTGAGAGTTCTTGTTACTAGGTGTATGTGCATCAGGCCCCCTTCATCACAACCTTCCAGATGAATGAATGAATTAATTAATCTATTAGAAATTAACAAAAGCAGCTCTGTTTTGATTCTGAAAAATTGTGCAATGGGTATTTACCAATCAATGAAACTTTTCATTTAGATTCCAATATTATTTCTTTTATTTTACATGGTTAGCGACTTCCTCAATAATTTCTTTGGGGATTAACATATTAGCTATAAAAGAGATAGTTCATATTAAAAACATATTTAATAGTATTTAAAAATGTTGTCCCACTGAAGCTCTGATCTGTTTTATCTCATTTATGTATTCAGTGGTACCTCGGTTCATGAACTTAATTCTTTCCATGATTCTGATTGCAAGCTGTATTAGATGAGAACTTAATCAGATTTTCCCATAAGGTCAACACTGAACCTGACCATTAAATTTGATTAGGTTCTCATCCAACTCAGTTTGTGACTAAATGCGTGGAAAGAATTAAGTTTTTGAACCAAGGCACCACAGTCAATATGATCACACAGATTCTATCTTTGTAAATCATTATCTCATGACTATAATATGTAATTGAAAATTAGAAATTAATAAATATTATTCCTTTGTGTTGACATATGTATATCTATATCTATACATATTCCTTTTTCAATGGTCTTTCTTTCCTCATGTGGATTTTATGCATTAAATCTAATATAGCTTGAGTTGAAGAACACTCTAGTATGTGTATAAAGTAGGTTGGCTAGCCATAACTCAACCCAGTTGTCCTACTGCTTTTGAGATTTTACAGTATATCTCCTTAACTTTTATCCGTTTAACTATAATGTAGTCTGCATTTCTTTAAGTGGATTCTATGCAAATTTTGTAGATTTTACTTAAACAATCTGAAAAATATGGAGAAAATATTTTTCCAACATGGATTTCTGCTCTTTTTTGTTTCTCATCTCCCTCCAACCCCACCAGGCATGTAATGAAATCATATAGAGCTTTTCACACACTTTTTAAAAATTATCTCTCTCTCTGCTCTGAAAATGGGATAATCCTTATTGACCTACCTTAGAATTTCTGAGATCCAATTGATTATTGATTACATCAAGTGAATTTTTAATTTTCAGTTTTTTTATTCCAGAATTTGTATCTGTTTTCTTTTTCTATTTTGTATCTCCTAATCTTTTTTTATGTGGTTAAAGTCACTATCACACTTTACTTCCTTAGATAATGTTTCTTTTAGTTCTTTGAACTAATTTTTAGTAGCTGATATATCCTTTATCTGCTAAGTATATTATCTGGGATATTTTCTGTTTATTTTGTGTGTGTGTGTGTGTGTGTGTGTGATACTTTTGTGTTTCCTTCAGCATCTTAGACATATTTTTCTGGAAAATCACAGATTTTAGAAAGTATCCTTTAACATCTCTGGCATCTCCTTTTAGCCTAGGACTGGAGTTGATAGATTGTTTTCCTGTTACTACTTGTTTTATTTACTTTTATTGATTATTTTAGTAAATTCGGTACTTTCTTTGGCATGTGACCACTTTCTTTTTTTATTCCTTGTTGTTCTGATTCTTATTTTTAATTCTGATTTCTGGTGTGTCATTGCTGGATCATTTTAACTTAATAGTCATCAATCAGAATATTTCTTGAAGGCATTGCCCATATATCTTCTCTGTATGATGGAGATTATAAAATAAGTCATGACTTTAAACTTCAAGTAGTTTACAGCATGCTCTCACTTTTCATTTCCTGCTTTTTAAGGTTTCATTTTCAGGTCTTTCTTGTGGATGCTATAATAGTTGCATGAATTCATTCAGATGACCAAAAAGGGATGTGGAGCTTTCTAAGTTCTTGAAGGATATCAGGATCTTCCGAATTTACCATTAAGTTCCTAGTCAGGTTCTTGTTTGACTCTGCTGAAATAGAAGTTTTGGTAGCTTTGAGTGCCTAAAAGTAATGCTCACATTGCTGTTTTCCATGGCAGTGTTCTAAGAACAGTGCTGTTCCCACGATATGAATTCTGAAGGCCTTAATTAAAATTAGACTTTATTTTTCTTTCCAGAACGTTTTTCTGAAACTCAAGAAAGATGTAACAGTCTTCTTTTCCTGCTCTAACATTGGATTTTTTCTCCATTATATGAAACACAGTAAAACCTAACTGTTCTTTTCTCAACCAATTAAAAGGAAAGTTCATATTTATGATGAATATTGATAATAACAATAGTATTATCATTAAGACTCATCTTCCATCAGGCAGTGTTGGTACTATTCATACATAATATCAGTTCCTAAAATCAGCTCTGCCAAGAAGTGTGTTAAGCTCTCCATTTTCAATAGGGAAGACATTTGGTGTAGAAAGAACAGCACTGATCAAGAGCATTATTGAGCAGCTCTCTATCACACCAAAATTTAAGTTTTTCTCACTGTCAAGTGGGTTTTTAACTCAATTGCCTTTTAAAATCACTTGAATAATCACACTGAATTTTGCTTATCATACTTAGCCTATTACAAGAACACCTAACATAAGCTTCTTTGGGCTTAGCAATGTCTAAGACACAATTATTTCTTCTTTGCGGAGACACAATACCCAACACTGAGAAGCAAAACAAGGAAGATTTACTTTGGCTATCACTGAGTCCATGGTTAGTTGGCTCCAGGGCAGGTTGGCATGGCAGATGGGCAGTACAGACAATTGAGGATCATTCCACGCCTCTAGGAATCCACCTTTTTCAACCAGGCTTCACCTCTCAAAATCACAGCTGTAAACTGATCCATGCGCTACAGTACTAATGAATATTACATCCCAAGATCCAAATAGCTCCCGAAATCCCCACCAGTGAGCACACGATGCTTTTTTGGGAGAGACAACTACATATAAAACATAACAAACTTATTGTCTACTTGACTTTCCAATGTCATTCTTAAGGCTTAATGTTTTCATTAGCAATACTAAATTCCTGGAAGTTCTGTAAACCTCTTCATATTTATTCTACTCATCTTAATCACAATCTCCTAGAAGCAGGTTTAATATAGTTCTGTGGGGGAGAAAAATTATGTACATGTAGTGCACTAGTGCACTCTCTCTCTCTATATATATATATATACATATATGTGTGTGTGTGTGTGTGTGTGTGTGTGTGTGTATTTCATATCCCTGGATTCAACTAAATTGATAAAAGAATTAATATATTTAGAAAAAATGTTGTGTCTATGCTGAGTACAGATATGCATTTTGTTGACATTTTCCCCTAAATAATACAATTATTTATATAGTGTTTATTCTGTATTTAGGTATTACAAGTAATACAAGTAATGGAAGAATGTACAAATATTTACAAAAAATAATAAGGCATTTTTGTACATGGGACTTGAACATTTGTGAATTTGGTGTCTTTGGGGATCCTGGAACAAATTGCTAATGTATGTATACATAAATGTTGCAGATATACATATATAATATACACATCTACATGTATATGTATATATGTACACTTACAATTACATATAAAAACACATGCAACCCTACAGACATATAATTATATAAAGTAAATGGAGGTGGAAAAAAGATTGAAGGGTGGGAAAGGGAATGGGTTAAAAGAAGAATTAAGACTTATTACGTACAGGTTCAAATTCTCTGTAATGGATGCAATCATTATGTATGGCAAATATGTTCTAAAATCAATATATTTTAAAAGATTTAGGTAGACTTAGATATTGATACAGACTAGATTAGATTAGATTAGTTATACTGTATTGCTTTTGACCTATAATGCACTCTTTTCCTAGACTATATACCTATATCTACAGTCTATGGACCTTAGACGACAATCAGTTAATGTCTTATATGAATGCATTAATTATATAATAGCATCAACAAGTGCTTAAATACTTCAACATTCCAATATAGATTAATCAATTCTACAGTTCTTTGAAACAGAACACTGATATTAAATCATATTCAACTTTGCTATCAAAGGAAATCACCAAAGTAAAAATTCATGACCAAGTTATGTTCTTCCCACTATCTGGTATTTTTATTCTTCAGAATGATTTCTCTAAGGACGAGAAAGATTTAAAGTGGATATTAATAATCAATCTCATTTCCTTGTTGGGCCCAGGGTTTGGGTATTAACACTGCTGTAGGATTACAAAAACACAGAAGCTCGAGTGAATTTTAGATAAGCTCACCCATAAATTCAATAGAGTTTGTTGTTTCAGAAGCTCCCTTTTTCATTTATACTTTTTCTTTATTTAAAAATTCATTTGGAACCACAAGAGACCTAGAATAGCAAAAGCCATTATAGGCAACAGTCACATGGCACCAGGTGTAACAATTCCCAATTTGAAACTATACTACAAAGCCACTGTGATAAAATCAGCATGGTACTGGCAAAGAAATAGGCCTGAGGATCAATGGAACAGACTGGAAGACACAAAAACAAATGCAGATGTACTCAGCTACCTCATCTTCGACAAAGGAGCTCACCATCCTCAGTGGAGGAAAGATAGCCTCTTTAATAAATGGTGTTGGAAAAACTGGATATCAACCTGTCACAGATTAAAATTAGACCCTTATCTTTCGCCATGCACTAAATTAAAATCCAAATGGATTAAAGATCTAAATATTAAAACAGAAACATTAAACTTGCTGGAAAGTAAGTTAGGCAGAACTCTGGAAGACATTGGTATAGGAAAAGACTTTATGAACAAATCCTCAGTAGCACGGGAACTAGCAGAAAGAATCAACAACTGGGATCTCATCTTACTAAAAAGCTTCTGTACTTCAAAAGAAACCATTAGCAGAACTAAGAGACAATCTACAATGTGGGAAAAAATTTTTACCAGCTGTACCTCAGACAAAGGACTATTATCAAGGATATATAAAGAACTCAAAACAATCAGTCCCCCCAAATATAAAGACCCGATCCAAAAATGGGCATCCGAAATGAACAGACATTTCTCATACAAAGAAGTGAAAGCAGCAAGAAAATATATGAAAAAATGTTCCACATCACTGGTCATTCGAGAGATGCAGATGAAAACAACACTGAGATTCCACCTCACCCCACAAAGAATGGCTGCTATCAAGAAATCACACAATAACAAATGTTGGCGGGGTTGTGGGGAGAAAGGAACCCTCCTCCATTGTTGGTGGGAGTGCAGACTAGTGCAACCACTATGGAAATCAATATGGAGATACCTCAAAGAGCTTGGACTGGAGGTTCCATTTGACCCAGCCATCCCTCTGTTGGGTATCTTTCCAAGAGAACTAAAAGAATCATATCACAGAGAAGTATGTGCACCCATGTTTATAGCGGCACAGTTTGTAATAGCTAAATCTTGGAAACAACCTATTTGCCCATCCGTTGGAAACTGGATAAAGAAGTTGTGGTTTTTCTATAAAATGGAATATTACTCAGCCATAAAGAGCGAGAGAATAGATTCATTCATAGGAAAATGGATACATATTGAAGATATACTCCTAAGTGAAATAAATAAGTCCCACATGTGTAAATACCAAATAGTTTCCCTGGTGTGAATATTCTGCAACAATGCATAAGATTCTAATAAGATTACTGACATTTAGAAATGGGAGGAAAGGAGCTAAAGGTGTAGGGAAGGTGTGATACGTAGGGGAAGAACAAAAAGGGAAAAGAAAAAAATGTGAGAGAATGAAAAGATGAAAATAAAGTGTTTGTAGATGGGGAGGGGAGGAGGGGGTGAAGGGAGGGCAGAGGTAAGGGGAAAAAAATGAGAATCAAGACTTGCCATGTAAAGGTACATGATCCCAACAATGAATGTAACTGTACTGTATCCCTAAATGTACCAATAAACTCAATAAAAAAAAAAAAACTCACCACATGCAAACAAACAAGGTTACTTTTTCAGAACCGCAGATATTTTAAAAAATATTTAAGTATGTTTAAAATTTGTTCCAATTGAAAGGAGTTTTTAGTGGTGTGCACTATTTATTTTAATAGTAAAAAGGTATCAAGAGCACAACCTTTTCCCTTTCTGAAAGGTGTTGGAAATGAATGGATGCTTTTTGGATTAAGTTCAGGATGGAGCTGTTTTCAGAAAATTACCTCTATTTTGGCTGACGTCCCAGAGGTATTGGTGCACTGTAATGACATTGTACGTGGACTACCTATATTTTTTACATGATCAACAATTCTTGCGTATTTTAAATGTCTTCAATAATCTCCTCTGACTCTTATCTTACAGAAAGAACATTTTTTGAATATTCCAGTGTTTGTTTTACTTTTTTTGCTGTGTTTTCTTAATGCATCCTTTACGGATTGATTTATAACCTCCTATTTTCCTATTGCATATAAATGTGTTTCATGCCACCAACTCTAGAGAGCAATGGGTTTTTATACTTTATTTTTAACATTATTTAGCTTGTTATTTCTACTATGATAAAGGTAGAACTTGTTTTTTGCTTTCTTCACATGTGGGTGACATTGACTCGGTCGGAACATAAATTACCATTAGCAGCATTTTAATAAATATTTCTGAACGGTGTAAAATTCATAAAATATCTTGACATGAGATATGTTTCTTAAACTGCATAAATCTGTAGAAGGCTTGTTCCCCTCACAGTCTTCTGATAATAACTAAAAGCAGAAAATATCACGGACTGTCAAAGGTTCTCCACAGACCTGTCATGTAAAGGTACAAGATCCCAATAATGAATGTAACTGTACTGCATACCTAAAGTGTACCAATAAACTCAATGAGGAAAAGAAAGGTTCTCCAAATCTTCAGTTATATTAATGTTAGTTACCCAGATAATTTCCAAAAAAGTACACTTCTGCGGTTTTCCCCATGAGATCTTTTTTTCCTAAGGTTTTGTGATGAGCTGTAATCATTTATAATTTTAAATAGCTCACCAGATTTTTTATAAACATGAGTTATTCCACTGTCCTAGCACATGACTCAAATTCCATTATATTCATTATCTTAGGTCTCGTAAGGTATTTTTCTTTCTGATCCATCTATTCGCTTGCTTTTACACCTGCATGAACTCAGCCATACAATTTGATTAGCATCTCTTGTCCATGAATCAGTGTTAGAGAACTATTTCAAAATTTGCCTTAAACCTTTGTCACCTTCCTGTTGTCTGACTATCTGATGGCAGTGTTTGCCAAGGAATAATTTATCTACAACTTTAATGGAGCTGAATGTGACAATAAATTGCAACAGCCAGAGCAGGTCCCCAAATAGGACATTAAAATACACTATAATTATGGGATTGTTTTGGGTTAAAGTTGACAGGAGTGACTTCCATATTCCATGAACATCTAAAGGTTGAATTTTTGTACTTTTGTACAAATGTAGTAGATGATATCCTTCACAGTCATATTTTTGGAAAGGATCTTATTAAGGAATATTATTGCATACCCATACTCTCAATCCACCTAAAAAGAATGGTGTTTTCTTTCCACTGGATACAAACACTGATGTGAGGTAGTTGTCACTGAGAAGCAGTATGGAATGATTAAATATATAGCGACCATATGATCTAGGAATTGGTTATTTGTTTGATAGACTTTCATTTAGAATCTTTAAGGGATAATAATACTCTCACATTTAAAATAATCACAATGCAACCACTATAGAAATCAATATGGAGAAACCTCAAAGATCTGGGACTAGTGGTTCCATCTGACCCAGCCACCCCTCTGCTAGGTATCCTTCCAAAAAAATTAAAAGAATCATATCACAGTGATATATGCACACTTATGTTTATAGTGGTACAGTTTGTAATAGCTAAAACTTGGAAACAGCCCATATACCCATCAGTTGGAAACTGGATAAAGATTTGTTTTTTCTATAAAATGGAATAATACTCAGCCATAAAGAATGAGAAATTAGAGTCATTCATAGGAAAATGGATACATATTGAGGATAGACTCCTAAGTGAAAAAAATAAATCACACATGTGTAAATACCAAATAATTTCTCTGGTGGGAAAAACTATACTAGTATGTAAGATCCTAATGATATAACAGTGAGAAATAGGAAGAAAAGGGGTAAAGGTGTAGGGAAAGTGGGAAGTGTAGGGAAAAAGTAATAAGGGAAAAGAAAAAAATATGAGAAAATGAAAATGGAAATAAAGTGATTGTAAATGGGGAGAGGAAGAGGCAGTGAAGTGGGGGCAGGGACAAGGGAAAAAATGAGAACCAGGACACACAATGTGGAAGAGACCCAAATATTGTGTGCTATAAAAGAGCAGCTGTGCTCCCCTGCTAGAACCTCCAGACAAGCTCTCACAGAATGAGGATATATGCTACATCTGTGTACCAACACACAACAAGGAATGCAGTCATTTATAAACTGCAAGCATGTACTAATAAATTATTTTTTCAATTTAAGAAAAAAGAATATACCCATGTGAAACAGCATGGAGAGCATAGTGTTTTAACTATGTAGAGACGATAGCATGGGGGCTAAGACTTGCAGGCCAGGTGCAGGGTTTCCTGAAAAGCAGTTTCATCTCAAGGAATGTGGTAAGCAAATCCAGCCAAAAAATCAAATATGTTTTGATCTTTCAAACATAGTTGATTCTCTTTTCTTTCAACCTGGAAAAGAATTTTATTTCTTTCACCTTTAACTTATTGTTCATAGAATTTGAGAAGGGAAAACACTTTCGTAACTATTTCTGATGGTAAAACTTTGCAAGTAGTAAAATTCTGGGGTTAATCAGATTCACTCCTTCTTTATTTCTTAATATATCACTTCAATTAAAAGAAAAGGAAATTCTGATCATTGCCCCAAATTAAATGAGAAAAATAATTTCTCTTTAATGCACTCGCTGTTGCTCACACTCTCTTAGTAGGTGGTAGTCAATGCAAATATAGCGATAAAATGGTGTTCTCAGGCTTCATCCATATTATTTCAGCATGCATGATTTTCTCCAAAAAGCCAACAGCAGCCTCATAAAATATAATGTAATAATATCTCAGTTCACCAGTGCTTCCAACAATTCTGTTCAAAGATAAAATTTTGCTTCTTTTTACAGACTCTGCATTGGGTGACAGGACTACAGCCATCTTCCTCTCACACAAACACAGCTATCTTTCCCAAAACTAAAACAAATTAAATTCATAGCCAATGTACCACTGCAGTTTGCTTGGGTTGAGGGATATTTAATCCATGTATGCTTCTTCTTACCAATTTAAAGATGAACACTTTAATTTTGTAGAGTCAGAAAATTTCCTAAATTATTTCTTCTCATTGACATCGGCAGATTTTCAGTTATCTGTATTTTGATATGTTCAAATCTCTTTTCATTTCAGAGCAGGTTTATATATTCACCTGGAAAGCAAATATTCCATGAAAATCCATGTAGAAAAATATCACTATACTGGGCCAGGGATTTAGCTCAGCGGTTCAGTGGCTGGCCTTGCAAGCTCAGGGACCCGAGTTCGATCCCCGGTACCAAAAAGAAACGAAAGGAGATGAAGAAAGAAATGAAGATGTGTTATGTACATGGACCAACTCCCATAAGGAATGTAAGTAAACATTATTGACTGCAAACATTCACTGATAAAAATGCATTTTAAAAAAGGAGTGAATGGGTCTTGAAATATTGGGCGCTGTGAGGATTAAATGAGAAAATAACCTCAGTAACAGCTTTTGACTAAAAGGCGTGCAGCTGTGCTCAATGAATAGTAGCCATTGTCTCCACTCTGTTGTTTGACTCTGCTGTCCGGACTTATGTGCGAGCTTTACCCATTTCGGGGAGGTTTGTATCAGCGCCTCTGGGCAGGTCTTTGCAGGCGCCTTCTCAGTGGCACACAGTGAGCCTCACAGGCGATGGAGGGTAGTGTGCAGGATGATCCGGGAAAGAAGGAGAAGGAAGCAGGACTGGGAAGAGGAAGAAGCCAAGTTGCCTGACAAAGGATGAGACAAATCCCAGGGTCGTCCCACACAGGAATGTGATTTATGGGCCCATCTGTTATATATCACTATTGGATAAAATATCAAAAATGTTATCTATTACTCCTTGACGGTGTCAGGAGTATCCAATTTTTTCATATAACAAATAGAATTTGCTTGTGGCTCAAATATCTTCTTGAGACTGAATGCAATCAGAAACATGCTTTAATAGTCTCAGAGAATCTCACTGATTATTACTACTCACTGTTAAATTCCTCCTTAAGAAAAAAGTTAAGTAAAATAATGATGTATCAAAGAGTTTTGGACAAATAAGCAAGATGCATAAGATATTCTCAAATTTTCTGCTTTTTACAAATGTTTCTTAGAATGAATTTTAATATTTTATCTGGCAATTTTATCAGTTTGTGAAGAGAATTTTTAATAAGTGAGAAAAAGAGTGGGGGAAAGGAAAGAAAGGAAAAGAAAAAAATATGAGGAAAAAATAGAAGCAAAGTTTTTGTAAATAGGGAAGAGTGGAGAGAGCCGAGAAATGGGGAAAGGTACAGGAACCAAGGTACATCACGCAAAGGTACAAGATCCCAGTGATGAATGTGACGGTATTATATCACTAAAAAGTACCAGCAAACTTCATGGGAAAAAATAAGAAAGAAAAAATCCTAGAGTACTTAAGTTCTTCACACTAATTAAGAAAATTTACTGCAAAGACCCACATAAAACTTGTTATTCATGTGGAGCATGAAACAATTTTCCCTATATAGTTTAGCCTTGAGAAATGAGTTTAGAGTTTGTCCCTTAACCTAGTAATTAGCATATCTGAAAACAATCACAAAATACTTTCCGTGTTTAACTAGTATATTTTATATCTCATTTTTTTCAAACTCTGATTTACCGCATTATGTGAGTATTTCTTCCTGAATTTTTTTTATTACTAATCTAATATCACTAATCATGAGTCCTTCCAGATCTTCTACCAGGGCTGCAAACATGATCCAAGAAGAAAATTAATGGGTAATACAGCATTTTAAAACTAAAACATTCCTGTCATTTTAAAGATTTCCTTGCTATAACATAATTTTAAAGAAAACCAGCTTAGACTTATGTTTGATTTAAAAATTGTAATTATGTTTTGGTAGAGTTATGTCAGCTCACCTCATTATTATTTTCCACATGAAAAAAATAGAAAAATAAATATCTTCCACAATCATGTTCTTTCTTCTGTAATCCCATGTTGTGAAAGACTTCAGCCCAATGTTATTCTACTTCCCCATATTTGCTCACTAGCGGTTAGAAATCCTTTGATCTTCAAGGCTCCTGTTGCATAATTGATCAAAGGTTTTGAACCTAAAGCAAAAGTATAAGAGATTAGATTCTGAAATGTCAATCCATCCACTCTAACTTTGAGTAACTTTCTAGGCAGGTTATTAAATTGTAATAAAAGAAGAAAGGAAAATATTATTAGAACACACATCAGAAAGGGTTTTAATTGCCCATTGCAAAAGACAGTTTAGGAATATATATTTGGATTTCTAAACATATATTATTGTACGAACTTCCTTGGCAGTATTCATATAATTTTGCCTTGACTAATGAAATTAGTAACAGGGCCCCAACCGTCATGCTAATTTTGATCTACTGTGCTGAAATTAAATTATGCTTGCTGAATTTTGAAGAATTTGAACATTATGAATAACGCGTAGTGTATCATGGCAGAAAAGTTCTGACATAGGTCATTCTAAAAACCTCCACAGTTCAGTGTTATCCTTCTCTGTACAAGCTGATAGCAGTTATGGAAAAAAAGTGAACTTGCAAAACAAATGTTACTCTAACCTCAAAATACTCACTCTTACTAGTATTTAAAGATCCAACCGTGAAGGTGACCAGTGATAGAAATGACATATGGCTCCTGCCACTACCAGGGGAATATTGGTTTTGTTGCCTTAACCAGACTAAATTAAGTTGTAGTGAAAGCTGATCCTGAAGCCACTTTACTGGAAGCTTCAGACACATCAATATAAAGGAGCTAGAGCCAATGTTTCAGGTGGGGAAGGCAGAAATAAAATACCTATTTCTGTCTCTTAATTTCTTCTGTTTCTTTTCCACTTTCTTATACATCATATGCTCAGAAGTTCTTGCTTTTTCAGTAGAATTTTGAAGTTTAAATCAATGCTGTTGAAGTGTGAAAGCCTATCACCAAGTTCCAGCACCTTTTACTGTATTGGCAAAATGATTTCTGGTTTTCTATTTATGCAGATATCAAAACAGCATGGAGTAAAAAATTGCATTTAGTGGAAAATATATTGATATAGAATTCACAATCATGATCTAAAATAAAGTTTAATCTTTGCTCTATTTTATTTTTCCCAGGGAATTCCTAAGATACTCATTCTACCTATGTGTTAGTTACTTTTCTCTTGTTGCTGAGATAGAATCCTCCCAACATCTAAAGTTAAAGGAGAAAAGGTTTATTTGTCTTACACTTTGTAGTGTTCTCAGTCCATAATTGGCTGGCTTCAGAGCACGATGCCACATCACAGGGGGCAACAGTTCATGCCAGGGAAGACAGACAAAGCAGGAGAGATTGACAGCGCCTTTCTGCCCCTTTTATCTTATTCACACTACTGGGGTTAGGGCAGTGCCAAACCCATCACTCATTCGTAGTGGTTTAATAATCACACGCCCTTAATCCCAGCATCATGCAGTCTAGATTCAGCCCTCTCCTAAGTAGCCCTGCCTCATTCACACAGGGCTTCGGGGAGACAACCAAACACGAGCCACAGCAACCTATGTTATGATAAACCAGTTCGTTTTGAGTTACAGCAATTGAAGGTGTAATTTTTTTAAAGTGCGTTATCTTTAGGACACGAAATGTTAAAATTTATCTCTACCCATTGAGGCTTTCAAAATATAAAAATGACTGATGCAGTGTAAGGTGGAGGAACCATTCATTTCATTCCCTAAGAGATTTTCTGAGTTAACATTGTTGAAATGCTGTTTTCTCTGTGGTTCCCTCTCTCTTTTAGCAGTTCTTTCCTTTATTTTTAGTTTTGTATAATTCGATTATTTTCTATGACAGCAGGTCTTCCTAATTTTATATAGTATATTTTGTTCCCTATGAAGGAATTTGAAGCACAGTCACAGTCCCAATAAAAAATTGAGATATTATTTTGAATGCAATTTGATCAATTTGCAGGCATTCAGAACAATTTAGACTTCATCATTCATGTAGTCTTCTTCTGCAGGCTGACACCATGTTATTATCTTACTTTCAGATCGTTTTCAAATCCAAAAATAAGTCTTAACTTGGTGAATAACCGACTCCCACTACGTATTTTCAAAACTTCTTCAGTAATGAGCCTCACGTGGCTGTTAAATGCCATGGAATAGCTCCTTGATAATGAATACTGGTTTAAGAGACATTTTACCTCAGTGTTTTCCATATTTTTCTAATTTGTGGTATTATTTCATTACTTCTTTCTATTGGTTCATCATATCCTATAATCCAAGACACTCTCTCTCTCTCTCTCTCTCTCTCTCTCTCTATATATATATATATATATATATAGTATTGTAGTTATAATACACAGAGACACATACTTCTCCCAAATACCCAGGTATAAAACTAAATGCCATAGAGTGAGAAAAATAATACCAGAAAATGTTAAATACAAGGCAATTTTATTGTATAGGTAGAACTCTTTGATTTATTTTTCAGGTGACATTAAAAAGCCATTCTTTGAGGATGATAGATAAATCTTAATCATACATTATGTTTACAGCACCTTGTGAAAGACAGTGTAGCTATTTAAGGTTTTCATAGAATATATACTCATAAAATGTGTACGTAAATTAGTCACATCCATACAGATAGAAACACTTTAAGAAACAAAAAAATAGAATTTTAATCGGAAAATTTAATGAATCATTTTTGAATAAATTTATTGATGTATATGTTAGAGATTGTATGCATCAACTGAAAAACCTCCAAAACTGCTATTGTTCTTTTTTTGTGAGTTGATACAGATTTAAAGCAAAACGCCACTTTCTTGCACTCTTTAAGCAACACTTCATCTCCTACGACTTTGGGAAAAGAAAGGGTTTGCTTACCATGTTGGGTTTCTTTCATTTTCATTTTTGAGAATGAATGGTATTTTGGGTTTTCCAGTTTGCCTGCAGAGTACATGTGCATATTAAATGTTTTGGGGCTTGTGCTGTTCTGAACAAAATTGTTTCATTTCTTTTGAATATTTTTTTGTTTTAAGACCTAAGAAACCCGAGCTGAACTCATGTTAAGGTTTATTCCTCAATTTTATCTTGTTGGCCCCTGCAAAACATCATTTATTACTCATTCACTTCTTTGGTACGTTTTTTCTACATACTACGCGTAAGGTACTATTCAAAGCACTCAGCAAAGTGAAACAGAGAATCATACCTATCCTACTGTAAAATCAGGAAGATAAATTGATGGCTGCATTTCAGTGCGGTGGGTATGAAGTCATCATATTGTGGCAATTGACAGAAGGAGCATCTGATTTCTTTTCCTTTTTTTGATATAATTATGAAAGCTCCCTTCAAATGTCTTCAAAAAGCTTCTGGTAAAGGTAACACATTAAATGTTTGTCCTTCATAACAACTCAGTTTAAAGTAGATTAACAAATCATCTGGGACATAGTATATGCAAATGCTGATAGGGAAAAAAATGTGGGAACTTCATGAGCCTAGAGTATGGGGACTTTTAAGGATAAAAATATCCAAGAGAAGGATATATCAAGGCCATCCTGAAGGCAGGAAGACAGCAAGAGCACGTTGGATATATGAAGGAATCCACTTTAATTATTTTGGCTCACATATCTTGTTCTCATGTAAAACTTGGTTTGGAACATTTATTTTTGAAACAGCAGAGTACACAATCTTGCTGTGCATAAAGTAGAAGAGCTGTTTACACTGAGGAATCAGATTTCTAACTTGTGCTGAAAAGAGCTGTGACCTTTTCTAGCAGCTATATGAAGGTCTTTATTAGATCATTCTGCACGTAGTAGCTCATCAATCTCTGTGCTACACAAAGGTGACATTAACACAGGTAGGTCTGTCAAAGAAAGGAACTTGTTACATCATCAGTGTTTCTCAGGCAGTATCAACTTTTTTAGCTGCTTTAGTAGACTGAAAAGCACATGAAGAAATTACATGAAGCAAGTGGAAAATACGAGGCATCTCAGCCTAAACATAACAACAAAAACAACAAAAAGATGCAAACACTGAATTAAGAATTCTTTTCTATTCAATTGGAAACACACAAATGGCATGTTCATCTAATGTGTTAGTGGTAAATTTAGAAACATTTTGTGTTGTGATATACTAACGTTCCAGGCTATAAATGAATACCTGTGGACCAAATCTTGCTGCTTTCTATTTTAATAAAGAAAGGAAAGCAAACAAAGAGGAGTGGAGGGAAATTTGAACTTTCTACTAAGGAAATGCAAAATAATCTTGCTGTTTTTTATCTTTCACAAGGATATTTGATTTATCAGCATCAACGTACTTTCTGGTTACTTCTAAAATGAGGTTGGATGAATTTCCAAAGGGAGTTTATTTTCCATGGAAGTATCCTCCTGAGAGAAGATTTTCGAAATTCATTAGAGTTAAAGGGAGAGTTCATTGAATCTTCCACTCAGAAGTTCTACACTTTCAAACAAGCCATCACCTGCTATGTATAGTTTTAACTGTCTAATAAAAACTTCAACCTGGAAACAGATGGAAAATTCTACTGCAAAGGAAGTGAGCTGTGTCTTAAGTAGAGAACTTCATCTATAACATGCCATCTTTTCCTGGAGATGAAAATTTCTTCTTGCCTTTGTGAACTTAAATTTGAATAATATGGAAAAAATATATTTAAAAAATGCATCAAAGCAAATCCTGAGGTCTGAAGCTAGCCAGCTTTCCATTTGTTTGTTTGACTTAACATTGACCTGGTATATTTGATATTTGATTTTGCTCAAAAATTCATTTGCATAGGAATTTTAAATAATGGCTCTAATGGTTGTCAAGTTCATTATTTATTGGCATGGTCTTGTACAGTTCCTGCCTCAGTATCCTGAGTAACTGTGATTATAGGAGTGTGTTACCACAAGTTACACTCAACTGATTGCCAGCATAGGTTTTTTTGAAACTCAACTTTGTGATAAACCAAAGACTGTATTTAATTTACATATGATATAATGTCTCAAATATAAGTATTAAATTAAGTGAGATATATTCATAATAATTTTCCATACATAAATATTTGAATAGAACAATAATGAAATATCTAGTTTTCTTTTTTATTTCTCTCTTTTGTGTCATTCGAAGAAACAGTCAATGTGTACTATTTTACCTGTACTCATTCATGATTGAGTTACTGGATTCTTGCATCTAGAGTTACCTCTTCTATCTATACAACAAACATATGATTGTCACAGTCTTGTCCTTCCATCCAGAAGGGAATTACATAAATGACAGTTTGCTTTGTTTTGTTCTGTTTTGCCTAGCACTCACTCTCAGAGAAATATATATAATTGTGCAATTACAGCAGACCTTCAAGTTATGATTGTCCTGGCATACAAACATTTGGGTTATGAACAGAAATTTAGTTTTAATTTGCAAAGTCTCAAATCACCACCCAAATAAATGCCAACTGCTTGTGTTTCTATATGGTTTCAGAGGCAGATTTAACCCATTAAGAGTTCTGGAAGGAACATTATTATAACAGCCTTTCCTGCATGGGATTATTGAGATATCCTAGAATAATGTCCCTCTGAGGACACTAGATTTTCCTGGAAGAAAGGGTGACCTAACATTTTATAGGAGAGATGGAAAACAATGGACCAACTTGAGTTACAACCAGCCCGCAGGAATGAATTCAGTTCAAAAGTCAAGGGTCCACTGTATCTTTAGGATAAGTTTTGTGGATTCTCAAGCAAGTAGGGCAAAAAAATTCTAAATATTCTGGGTGAAATAAGTATATGTGTCATTGTTTTGCATAAAGAATTCATCTATATTAAGGAACCTAATAGGAAGCTTAGAGACTGGTTAAATGATTTTTCTATCTGTGCAATGGTGCAATGGAAAACCAGTTTTCCATGTGTATATATGTATGTGTGTGTTTTGGGATGTGTCTAGATGTCACGCTAAAGCCTCATGTAGTCCAAGGTGATGCTTTTTCAGAGATGGCTGGATCTTGGCTGTGATCAATTCACAATATAATGCTAGGAATAAGGATGCTGGGATTAAGGGTGGGTGATTACTAAATCCACTGATTTGTTTGGCACTGCCCTAACACCAGAAGCCTAGGTAGAATATAGAAGGGGCAGAAAAATCTGCTAGGGACCCTTGCTTTCTTTGCTTCCTGCTACCAACCATGAACTGTTTCTCCCCTGTGACAGCTGTCTGCCATGCCATCCTGCCTTGGAGCCAGCAGATGATATGCTGATATTTCTACAAATTCCAAGCCAAATAAATCTTTTAACTTTGGGCATTGAGCATTTTGTTTAAGCAATGAGAAAAATAACTAAAACAGTGTGCATGTGCACATGTATGTGTGTGCATGCTTGCATGTATATTGAGGTTTGGGAAGTTGAAGTCAGAAATTTTAGCCTTGAAAATTTCATGGCACAAATACTCATGGTTTAAATATGTCCATTACGGTCAATTCTGAGCAAGCCAATTCAACTTTATTGAACATGGATGTGGGAAAAGACACGTGCCATTGGGTCTCTTAAGCACCTAGGAGCAATAGGAGGCAGGTACTACACAATACTTGGCGAGTTCACATGTGTTCTGTGCTTCAGTCTGTCTTTAAAATTTAATTTTATACCTTGACTCATTCTGTCTTCTGCTATGCTTTTAGTGATTACCCATTTTCATTTCAGAACTCTTCCTCTTAGTGTTCTCTGCTTGGATTGTTGCTACTGAGGCATGGATAATTATTCCTCTTATTCTTCATTACACCTTTCAAATATTACTATCGAAGAGAATTTCTTACCTCTTTAAACAGGACCATATGTCATTAAATCTCTCCCAACTGACTTACATTACTACTTATTCAATCAAATTTTTTGTTTCTTTAAAACACTAAGGGTAAGGGCCGGGAATTTGGCTCAGTGGTTTTGCAGCCTGCCTCTCGTATGCAAAGGGCCGAGTCCTATTCACCGTACCAAAAAAACAAAAAACAAAGCAAACAAACAAAAACCCACACACAAACAAAACAAAAACAAACAAAAAAAACCCACTAAGGGTAAAGTGAAAACATCCGATTAATTTGTACTAATTGTATTGTGAGTGTTGCTCCTTTCTCTGATACAACATAAACTTGAAAAGATAAGGATTAGTCTAATCACTTCTGTATTATTAGTGCATAGATGTTTTGGTGCACTGCACTTAGTAAACATTTGTTAAAGAAATAAATAATTAGAGAAACTTGGGTTGTAAATAGCAACTCCATGACAAGTTTCAGTTTGATCAAGAAAGGTAGAATAGGGACATCATATTGTCAGTGAATACTTGTGTATAATTCTGCAGTCCTTAACTGTTAAGGAGCATCTAAGAATGTAATAAATGTTAAGGAGTAATGACTGCAGAGCCTAAACTGAGGTAGAATTTTGTGGAGAACCTACTGCTAACTGATGGATGGAATTAGATTTGAGAAAACAATTTTTAAAAGCATCAAAATGTGTCTTTTGATTTTGTCATATAAAACTGCTTATTTAAATAATTCTGAAATTACAGTAGTATCTTTTTTTATCTAACAGTCGTACATTGTAGAAATAAAGATGAAATATTAATGGATAGACTTAGTGTTGTAAATTTTATTTCCAAACCAGTGATTATTTTTCCCCATCCTCACTGGAAGGATAAAGCTGCAAGTTTTATCCTAAGAGATTCTGCATAATGTACAACATCTGTTTCTTTCTCAGAAACTCAGTACAGCACTGCCTTGTATCTATTACCTTCTTTGCCTGTTTATTCTATTCCCCCCACTCTATGCTCTGAGACTGCATTCTGCGAAAATGAATTGCACTTAAACTGTATCTTAGCCTCTGCTGCTGCAGAAAATGTATTGTAGAAATAAATCTTTTGCTAAATAAAATTGTTGGAAAATTAGTCCCAAAATAATGTTTAGGAATGGTACAGGTTACAATGGCCACTTTTAGGGATTTAATGATTAGTGCCCTAGTCTCCTATCCCAGCAATTTCTGTCCTCTAAATTGTTTTATGCTTGCTTTTTAGATGGTACCCCTCTCCACGCCTGTATTTATATTCTTGATGATATAATTTTCCACCTATTGAAATCTTTACTATGAAACTCAAAAATATAGTGCACATTAATAATTGGATTATGTATTAGAATGTACTTTATATATTAAACTTAATAATAAACAGTTTTTTCATAATATAATTTCTTCCTCCTCTGTGCAATTTATAAAAGGAGAGTGAGAGAGGAAATGTATGACACAGAAGGTAAGATTTTTTATTCTTAAGATAACTAAAGGGAATGAAATTAATATGAGAAAATGAAAAATAATGGAAAGAAATTCTTTGTAGATGGGGAGGGAGGGAGGGAGGGGGTTGAAGGAAGGGCAGGGGAATGGAAAAAGAATAAGAACCAAGGCTGATTATGTAAAGGTACAAATCCAACAATGAATGTCATTATATTGTATACATTAAAATTAATTTTAAAAAAGACAACTGCCTCCTAATAGGGCACATTGGGCTAGTAGAAAAAAAATGAATAAACACACATCTGAGTCTGAACAACCTAATAATATTTTATCCTCAAATGTGTACACAAAATTCTAAAATATGTCTGATTTTCTATAATTTGTAGAGAGGAAATTGAGGTATTTTGCTTAAGATTTACATAGAGAACCCCAGAATTTTTTTGGGGGGGTACCAAGTATTGGAACCACTGAGCTAAATCCCCAGCCAACCCCAGAATTTTAATTCCAAATTTTTAATCTTCAGGAATCTTTTGCTAGATGTTTCACTTTATGTAGAATTTGATGATACACAAGAGGCATAAGTAACTTCCCTGGGAAAACTAGTGATACTGTCTTAGTGGTAGATAGCAGGAGATGGCTTAGTGCATACACAATTGAGTTGATATGGATCTAAGAAGTTTGAATGGATTGATGCTACTCCAACTTGCCAAATGGTAAACAATGACATTCTAATAAGCTTCAGAGAGTGAATATGAAAATATTAAAATATACCTTCCTGGTAATAACAAAACAAGAATTAGAGCAGTATTAGCTATAATAATACTAGTAGTCTAGTAATACATATAATAACAGAAAGCTTGTTATTTACAAATAATTTTGATGGCTTTCCAATTAATTCTTTGTTATCTAATTTAGGCCTATTGATCAGACTTTAGAATAGTCAAGTTTAATGGTTAATTTTATTAACTGGGCTAAACGATACCCACAAATTGGGCCATATTCCTGTGTAGATGTTGCTGAGAAGATATATGTGGTTAATAGTAAATTACTAGAGTAAATGTTAATATGTAAATCAATAGTCTTTTAATAAAGTAGATTATACTTCACAATTTAGATGAGCCATATACAATCAAATAAAAGCATTAAGCTCAAAGACAGGAATTCTGACCTAAGATTTTCAACTGTGAAATCAAATCCTGCTAGTTCCAGCTTGTAAATTTTCCCCACAGCATTCAGTATGTCAGTGTTATGGCCTGCAACTTTACAAAGTAAACTCTCTCAAACTCTTTCAAGCCCCCCTGTCTTGTTCTCTCTTTCCCTCTTCTCCCCTCCTCATCTTCCTCCGCCCCCTTTCCCTCTCCCTCCCTCTCTTTCTCTTCATAGTGTTTTTATATAAGTACACACACACACACACACACACACACACACACACACACACACACTTTCTCTGGAGAACTCTAATGTAGCTTCATTTCTGTTGATTTTAAACCATATGACAAGCATCCAGTGATATACTGGTTTACCTTTTTAGTCTATCTATGTAAGTTGCCTTGCATTCAAGGAACAACAAAATATATGCAATTTATGAGTCCCACCAAAGATTAACCAACTAAAGCACTATGGTTCTAAGATCCTGGAAGCCAATGGTAAAGAGAAATTCTCCTATTGAGCAGAAATTTTAGTAGTGTACCTGGTTATTTGTTTAGCTTAGAAGGATAAATGGCCAGATATTCAATTGTATACCAATTCATAGGAAGTGGCTAGTAGTTTGGCTGGTGATAAGAGACAGGGAGAGAGCATGAATAGAAAATTTGTGACAAATACACCTGAAGAAGTGGTATGTGGATATGATTCTTGGCTAAAACCTGAAGACATCTGTGTTCCATACGCATGCTCATCAAAGATGACCTTAGCAGAGGAGAATTTTCATAATTTACAGATAGAATGGCTTATTCAGAGAATGCTCACTAGCTGCTTTTCCTATCCACTTTTGTCATCACCCAGCAGTTCATGAATAAAGTGGTCATAGTGACAGTAATGGAGGTAATGCGTGTTCAAAACTTCACTTCTACTCTCTAAGGCTGGCCTGACTATGACCACTGTTGAATGTCCAGACTTCCCAAAGAAGAAAGTAAGACTGTATCATCAGTATGACACAGTTCCCAAGGTTGATAAGACAGCTACTTGGGGGTATGTGGATTACACAGAATCACCTCCATTATAGGAGAGGCACTGTTGTATTCTTATAGAAATAGACAGTTATTGGGAAAACAGTTTTTACCTCCATGTGCTCAGCATCTCTGCCAAAATTATCACCTATGGATTTACAGAATGCTTTATCCATCATCACATCATAGTATTCTATACAACACTACTTCTCATCAAAAACCTTACTTCTCAAGAAGTGAATGGCAGCACTGAAGACATGTTCACGGATTGCAAAGCTCATAGTCTAATTCCTTGTAAAAACCTGGTTTTTCAGAGCAGTGGTCCAGCCTTTGAAAGAAATAGTTACAGTGTGAACTAGATGTCACCAGGGCTACAGCAAAAGTATTCAGGAGCCTACATATGCTTTGAATCAGTGTCCAGGATAACCAAGACTCACAGGTCTGAGTATTAAGAGTAGAAGTGGAAGAGGCACTCGTCTATATTTCCTCCAGGTGAATTTTTGCTTCCTGTGTGCATGATTTTGTGCTTTGCTAAACTACAGCTATTAGTTTCACAAAGAGTACTTCTATCTAACAGGAAATGGACAGACAGAAGAGGACTAGAGATGTGACATCTGTTCCTATAAGTCAGAGAAGGAGGAGACATTTACTTCCTTGAACCTTGAAATATACGGACTCTTCACTGAGGAGTTAACAAAGTGAAGATCCACATACTACCTGGCATATATTGTTTGATTTAGAGTTGTAACAGTGGATAATGAAATTTCATAGGGTTTCTTCAGAGAAATTTAATCAGTAAATTGTGTGCATATGAATCTCTATGTATCTACCCAGAGAGAAAGAAAGAGAGAGATCTTAAAGAATTGGATCATGTAGCTGTGCCAGCTGGCAGGTCTGAGATCCACAGAGTAGGCTAAAAGACCAAAACCTTTGGCATTAATCAAACTGTAGTCCTAATTCTGAAGGCAGCCTCCAATTAGAACTCTTCCTCTTTTGAAAACTTCAAGCTTTGTTCTTAATACGCCAGATGATTGGATAATTGTCACTAAAACTATGTAGGGCAATAGGCTTTACGGAAAAACTGATTTAAATTTTAATCACTGTTGATAAGTGTACCTTCACACCAATTTCTGCCATGATGCTTGACCCTACAATTGAATACCACAGCCTAGCTAAGTTGACATATGACATTATGCCACATGTGAACACATACATCTTAACTTCTTTCACAGATATGAGCAGTATGATTCCAAGTGATGAAACAGCCTTCCAAAATCAGAAAATTATTGACAGGAAATCAATTAAAATATTTTGCCTGATTAAAATTTTATAATCTCTCAAATAGCTCATTTATCATTGTTAATTTTGTATTATTAATATTTTGAATGAGAAACTTCGTTAATATATGTCTCTTCACTTAACTGCTTTAAACAATAGCTCATGTGGTTCTGTCTGTTGCTACTTGAGTTTTAGAATGCTGAGTAGTCACTGTCCATGTCTGTTCCACTTCTTAAATTAGATTAATTATATATGAAAGTATAATGATTGAGAAACAAAACAAACTATGAAATAAGCATTGAGCATAAATAATGAGCTATGATAATCATAGAAAGCTCAAGAATATATATAAAAAAGGAAAATAATGATCATGCTTCGGTTTGTCATTTTAAAATGGAATACTATTTTCTGGCTTTTTTTCCTATTTCAGCAGTACAAGGTAATATGTGTGAAAATGTTACAGATAAGATGCTCATCACTGTAGTTATTTAGTTAAAGACTGTGCTACTTTCTCAGAAAATAATTTTATATACACACATATCTTTCAAAACTTTTAAAGTAGCTATGGTTTTTCATAGTACAATCCTTTTGGTATATTTATGAGCTAGCTATTTTCTTAAGGCAACTTTTATTCTTCATGTAAATGTAAACTTTGTTTTGTTTTGTTATTCTTTTTGCTTT
>NW_022900930.1:26624681-26688202 GCF_012274545.1 Fukomys damarensis
TAGGGGATTGTACCCTTGGCTTTACTTTTAACTTATAAATTATTCACCAAATTTTCTTTTCTAAGTTGGTCTTTGAAGGTGCTATGCTGTGAATAACTAACTTGAAATTTTATGGTAGAAGAAACGATTTTCCTTCTCATGAATTTGATATAGAAAACTTTAAAGGTGTGGTTTTATCCTTTCAGAATGTGCTTTGACCCCTTGGGATTGTACCCTTGGCTTTACTTTTAACTTATAAATTATTCACCAAATTTTCTTTTCTAAGTTGGTCTTTGAAGGTGCTATGCTGTGAATAACTAACTTGAAATTTTATGGTAGAAGAAACGATTTTCCTTCTCATGAATTTGATATAGAAAACTTTAAAGGTGTGGTTTTATCCTTTCAGAATGTGCTTTGACCCCTTGACATGTGGATGAGAATTATGAAGACACAGAGGTTATGCTGACATTTTTCCTTGAAAGTTGCTATACTTTGTTTTACTTTTTCACATTTTTCAGATAAAAATCAGTGATTTTTCAAATAAAACTGATATTATCATTAAAAATAGTTACCACATTTAAAATATCCTTTTATAATGTATTTTGTAAAGCTTTTAATCAGTAAATAATCAATTCAACAAATATTATGCAGAAATCATTTTAAAGACATAACTTAGATGTGTCATTAGTGAGTTAGCTTGCATCCACTCTCTAAATTGTTTAAAACTTTTCCTAAGATTATTTCTAAACTCTCTATTGAAGCTTATTTTCATCATCTGTAAACATGAAACCTACTCATATTGTTTTGGTAACCCTATGTGTGATTTGTGCATTCTTTACTGAGTATGTACTGCCTTACCAAAATAGGTAATATGGTTAAATGTAGGCACCACTAATGAATCTTATTAATGAAATAAAGATAACATTATATTTTTCCAATTTTTTTCTAAATAACTAGTTTAATTTCTTCTTGTTTTGACAGGTATGCAGTTATATATGCTTCAGTATGTTGAATTACAAAGTAGTAAAACATGTTACACACATTAAACAACAACATAAACTTTTTGCATCTACCTATCTATCTATAGCCAAGGTGATGAGAGTTAGGGAAATGTGTGCAGTAGTTTCAAGTCTGTGAATTAAATAATACAGGCTCTGTTCAAGGGGTCAAGGTTTGACATCTATTGTGCATAAATTAGATATAACTAGCAGAAGTGAATATGGTTGTAGGACATATTACAGTGGTCAGCCAATCTTAAAGATAACTGCACCATGAGATTTTTAATTCCCCTGCAAATGGGCACAACTGTCAGTGTGACTTGATAGAACACAAAAGGAGTCCAGAAAGATTCACAAAAGACCTAAGGTTAGCTTGAAGAAGACTTGACACCAAGGGAACTATTTCAGGAGCTTACAAGATGCATGCTAAGTTTGTCTTTTGCCTGGGGTAGTCACCAATTATGTATGCTATAAATGCAAGCTGGCCTCTCTGTGAAAGGATAAGGTTAAAGGGTTCCAGAAATATCTTTCTGTGTGCTGAGGCTTTTAAAAGGCTAAAAGGCTAACTTGTCTCAAGTAGGACTATGAGAAGTAATGCAACAAGAAGAAGAAGAAAAAAAGAATGCTAAGGAGGAAGAGAGAATGACAAAAAAAAAAGAAATGTGAGAGAAAAATTCAAAATGAAAAAAAATTAGAAAAAAACAGAAACTATACATTTAGATTTGTAAACCAGTAAAATATTTTCTAGTAATTAATAGTTGAAAATATTAGCAGAAACAGTAATATTTTTATATACCACAAAATACATTAATAAAGATAAAAAGCAAATAGGGCATTTTAGCTAACTAATATTCATTCAGCCTTCTATTCCTTCATTCCATTAAATCAGTATTACCACATTTATAAGCATGTGGTGCCTCTAAACTGAGGAATGATAGGCTTTGATTTTTAGATGAGATGTAAGAGGTGAGCTTTTTTTATTGAAAAGTATGAGTGAATCACACAAGCCACAGACAACTCATTGAATTTAAAGTTTAAATAGCTTCTGCTAATCCTCGGTGTTGCTATAATGATTTTTATGATCCTGCCCAATAAATATCTGTCACTTGGGCAAATAAATGTTCTCTTTTATTTTTTCTTACATTATATATTGAGGAAGAGAAAAGATACTAGAGAAATTTAAGAATTGTACAGTTAAAGATAATTGGACAGTGAATTTTAATGGTAGAAAAAATTGATAAGAAAAAAAACAAAATAGTCAAGTAGGCAGAAGAGTCGTCAACTGATAAATCATCATATTAGAAAAATTGGAATAGAGGAAAAACAAACATAAATAAACTTCTGAAATAGTTAAGTCATAAGGAATTGAGTTTACATGGAAAGAAGTAACTATGGCTTCAAACAATTTTTTAGTAGGGAATACCAAGTGTCAAGAAATAGTACTTGCGAAATTACATACAAATAATTTGTAAATATATATTCATATCTTAATGTAAATAAATCTATCAGCTTTTGGTTTCTGTTCTAGTATGTAAGGAGCTTAGAAGTAAAAATATTCTTCTGAAAAGTTGAACAAATGGAAAAATAAAAATGTCTTAGTAGAATAGAAGAGAATACTAAACCAGACAATGCGATCTAAAAAAAACTAGAGATCAGTATCTCCCATAAACATAGACTCAAAATCCTCAAGGACATAAAGTCATCAAAAATCCAATAATAGATAAAAGAAGTATATACTATAAGCAAAGATAATGTACCTCAGTATGCAAGGCTGATCTCAAATTAAATTAATTAACATAATTCACCATAAAAAAAAGCTAATGAAGAGAATCACATGTCCTATAAATAGATGCATAAAAACATTTCACAAAATTCAACACTTAGTCATGGTAAAAACTTTCAATAAATTAGGAATAGAAAGTGTCTTTTCAACTTGTTAAAGAAAATTTCAAAAAAAATTGAGCTAACATAATACTTAATGTTGTGAAATGCCAATCTTTCACATGGAGATTGAGATGAAGGCAAGAGTAGTGCTGCTCACTACCATTTTCATACTGTAATTACTTGCTAATGCAATGAATCAAAAAATTTTAAAAGTATACAGATTTGGAAGGAAGAAATAAAACTGCTTATTGCTGTAGAACATGATTGCATGTGTCAAAAACCTAAAATAATTGATTAAAATGTTTACACCTAATAATAAATTGCATCAAAATTTTAGAAAACAATTTAATATACAAAAGTCCATTGTTTTTCATATATAATAGTATGAACAGTGCAATGTGAAATTAAAAGCAGCACTGCTAAAATTACAAATCAGAAAAAAACACAAAAATTGTCATACAAATAAGAAAATGGATAAAATCTATTTAAAGAAAACTACAAATGTCCTATGAAAGTAATAAGAACAAAATAGATATTCTATTATCATGGCTGAGAATATAATATGCTGAAGTTATCACTTCCTTCCTTATTAATCTATAAATCCTGTACAATTCCAACCAAAACTCAATTTACTTTGATAATACAGACAAATTTATTCTAATATTTATATGGAGAGGAAAAAGATACACAATAGACAATTAAATATTGAAAGAGAATAAGATACTTGGTGCACTGACAGTGACTGGCATCAGGACTTATGAAGCACTACCGTAGCCAGCAGAGTGTGGGACTGGAAAAAGGATAGGCAAACAGATTAAAAGAAAAGAACAGAGTGGAGAGAACAGAAATAGACTCTGTAAGAATAGTCAGCTGTTTTTTCAACAAATGGTACTAGAGTAAGTGGGCATCCACATCGCAAAAAACAAAGAGACACAGGTATGAAATAATTCAAAGCGAATCTAAGACATGCGTTTAAAATACAAAACTATAAAAATTCTAGGAAAGTACAGAAGGAAACTTAGATAACTGGATTTTTGTGATGACATTTTAGATAAAATGCCAAAGATATGATCTATGTATGAAGTAATTAGTATGTGTATGTGAGATTTCATTAAGATCAGAAATACCTTAAGATAAAATTAATACTTTTAAGACAAAAATCTAAGCAGCACATTGGGTGAAAATATTTGCAAAACAAACCTGATAAGGTACCATTTCCCAAAATAAATAATGAACTTTAAGATCTGAACAATAAAAAAAACTAACACAAAAACTAAACAAAAGATATAACAGACAAAATTATTTTAATAATTCTGAGTATAGAATCACTTTGATATTAATTAGAACCCATTTCACAGACTTAGAGTTGTCAAAATGAAAAGAAAACATATTAAGAAACAGTATAATAGCAGTTTAAAATTTCAGAAAAAGCACGGAAACTACTCAAATGATGTTATCAATAATTCTCCAGGATAGAAAATAATATTGTGGCTCAGTGGGCTGTGTATATTTTAAAAGTTCCAAAAAGTATAATTATCACCCAAGAACTCTATAGACTTAGCTAAAGTGTCTTTCAAGAGGGATGATTGAGCAAAAATCTATGCTGTGGAGACTGGAGAACAGATACTGAGATGTACCTTTCACTGGAGTCTATTTGATGAAAACAAAACAATACAAAAATACCAAATAACATATTTGTAGTCTGCTTTCTTTCTCTTCCTTTCTTTTTGTCTTTATTGCCAATAAAAAGGAAAGTGGAAAGGAATTCAAAGATGAATTTGAGATTCAGTTATTAGCATATCTTGGTAGATGATGAACATATGTGAGTCACTATTTATTGAAGATTAGTAATTAAAATGTTCCTTAGGAAAAAAGATTTTAAAAGTTGTAAAACTAAAATATTGAATAAAGAAAATAGAGCTTTTGCTACAAAAAGTATATGTACAATGCCCAAATTGTAATTTGAAATATTATACTAAAGTATAAAAAGCAGTGGAAAATAAAAAAAAACAACAACAATTCATCAGGAATCACAACAAAAGTAAACTCGTTTACCATTTTGCAAATTCAAGATTCCAAACGTATAAAATTAGAAATAAAATCTAACTATATATACTCTGTCTAAGAGATACAAATATATCATAGTTACTCAAAAAATTTAATTTAAAAGATGGAGAAACCATTGCATGAAAACACAATTGTGAAAAAGTCATAGTGCTGTATTAACATCATAAAAAGGATAAGTTAATGCAACATAAAAATAGAAAACCACAGCTTAAAGACAAATGGCATGATGGACCTAGAATTTGTATAAATCTTTAAATGTACATACTGAAATATCAAACTCTTAAATTATAAAAGAAAACACTGATACATGTGTAAGAAAAATTTAATAATCTTCATATTAGGACACTTTAATAATAATAATGATAGATCAAATAGATCAACTAGGGCAAGTACAATTTAAAATATCAAAATCACAATGACAGTGTTAAGTAGACCCCTACAGAATCCCATTCTTAAAGAAACAATAAATATTCTTTCTAAGTATGCATAATAAATTAACACGAACTGAAACTGAATGTCACATAGCAAATATGAAAAAGAAATTCCAAGTGAAAAATATTCCGTTCAAAATAAAATACCTTTATAAATCCATAATAAAACAGATTTCATTAAAAAGCATAAACTTGTGAAATCTAATTATACAATATGCCCTAATTATTCAGGAATTCCATATGTCAATTAGCTTCTTCATCAAACTGCATTGATAATCCCCAAGTCTTGTGATGTTTTATGCCTGATACAAAGTTCCCAGTGAGACCAAGCAATGAGAAACTTATTTTGGCTCTTATAGTCAACAATTGTTATACAATAAATATAGTTATTACTGTATTCAATGCCACATATTTTGGTCATTTGTATTTTTTTATTGGTTACCATGTTGTTGCAAGGATCTCTCAGACAAGCTGGACATGGTGGCATTATCCATGTTAGCCCCTGAAGACACAAGGGAGATGCAGGAAGATTACAAGTTTAAGTCTAGGTGGGGACCTGTAAGTCAGTGATTTAGTAAGAATCTGTGTCCAAATAAAAGCATAGAATGGGCTGGAGATGTAGCTCAGCACAAATATCCTGAACTCAATCCCCAGCGCTGAGAGAAATAAGAAAGAAAAAGTCCAATGCATATTGCTGGAGTGCTTTCTACTGTTCCTAGACACAAGTAGGCTGTGATGAGTCTCATGAAGAAGAGGTGTGTATTAGATAAACATTGTTTAGTCATGAGTTAGTGTGCTAGTGGCTGTGCCTGCAGTGGTGATGGATCATCGTGTATATCTAAAATGTACCAATAAACTTAATTTAAAAAAATTGATACCTCTAAATAAAAATGCATTAATTTTTATGTTTTCCTAAGCATCAGAAAACTGGAATGCAACTATACTTTTATCATTATTTTTATCAACATTATTATTTTCACTATTCTTGAATTTTTCTTACTTATTACATCACATATTTTCCATTAAAGCGAGAAACTAGATTATATTAAAAGCTATGATAAAGTGATTTTAATGAAAATAAAACTCCAAAAATTTGTTCTACCCTAAACAAAATTAGGCAACTGTGAAAATTTACAAGAATAAATATTTCTCAGAGCCTGGGAGAAAACAACCAACAACAAATGCTGGTGGAGTTGTGGGAAAAAGGAACCCTTCTCCATTGCTGGTGGGAGTGCAGAGTGTGCAACCACCGTGAAACTCAGTAGGGAAACGCCTCAAAAAACTAGGATTAGAGGTCCCATTTGACCCAGCTATTCCTCTACTGTGTACCTTTCCAAAAGTAGTAAAATCATAATACCACAATGATATATGAACACCCGTGCTCCTAGCAGCATAATTTGTAATAGCGAAGTCGTGGAAATAGCCCAAATGCCCATCAGCTGGTGACTGGATTAAAAAAGATATTGTATTTTTTTCATTTTTTAATAAAATGGAGTATTACTCAGCCATAACGAATGAGAAACTAGAGACATTTATAGTTAAGTGAATGCACATTAAGGCCATACTCGTCAAATAAATAGGATACACACGTGTAAATACTGAATAATTTCTCTAGTGTGAGAAACTGAAAGTGTATATGAGGATCAAAATGTGTAAGAGGTAATGTGAAATAGGAAGAAAGGTCCGAAGAGGAAGGGGAAGTGGGAGGGATAGTGTCTGTGAAAGAAGGGAAAGAAAAAAATACGAGAAAAGGGAAAACAGAAACAAAGTCTTTGTAAATGGCGGGGGTGGAAGATTTGAAGGGGAGGGCAGAGGAATAAGGGGAAAAAATAAGAACAAAGGTATATCATGTAAAGGCTAAAATTCCCAATGATGAATGCCATCATACTGCATAACTAAAATGTACCAACAATTTCAATAATAATAATAATAATAACAATCTTAATGAATAATAATAATTTTAAAACTTCCAAAAAGCTAAGGAATATTGATTTTTTTCAAGTAAAACGGTAGAGTCCTGGGAAAAATGACCAAGAAAAAAGGTAGATTCCTGGGCAAAATGGAGAACTCAATGGTATTTTAATTTATCCTAAAACATCTGCTTTCCAGCTTAGAGGTACCCATAGATATCAATAGCCTGTATTTGTGGCGAATATTGGAAGCCAGGGAGGACCAGAGAGAAAAATAGGATTGGAGCTCCCTTGGAGAACTACATTCAGAGATCTACTAAGATTTTACTTTTCTAGTAGTTCCCTGGATGATCACAATTGAGCATCTGGCTTCGTTTCAGCTGACCTGGAGCTTGAGCATCTTACCCCAAGCCATTTGTTAGGGTGATATGCTTATCAATGACCTAAAGATATTTTTTAAAAAGAAAGATTATGCCAACATTTTCCCATGGAATGAGAGTTGCTTTTAGAGTGGCAGCTACCGTGTTTCATTAAAGTGAGTGAAGTAGATGAGCATTTCAAAGAAAAAGTTTGAAGATGTATGATTACTTGAGCACAATGAAACACGGATGACAAAGGAATGAAAAGAAAAGAGCAAACCTAAGCCAGATCAAGGTGCCATGAGATAGATCTAACCTAAAAGACAAAATTGTCACATGGAAGAATTTTCATCACAGAGGGAGAGAGTCATACAGATAAACAAAACTGTCAAACTGAGCACACAGTTCAGTAAAAGCAGCACATTTGGAGTGTCTCCTATATGTATGGTATTTTGCTAAATATTTTAATTTTTTGTCAGGAGTGCTCACACCAGATGTCTAAGTTTCATTGCATCAATCCAGTTTCCAAAATAAATAAGTAAATAAATAAACAGACCTAAAAAAAATATAACAAACTTTTGAAGATCAGAAAGGTTAATTTATTTTTTTGAAAATCACACAGACACACACACACACACACACACACACACACACACACACGCAGACACTCAGACAGAGTAAGTGAGAGGCCAGAGATTCAACCCAGATCTTTCTGGCTCCAGTGATAAGGCTGTTCCCATCGTGATATGAGTAGGAAATTTCTTGGTGGACACTGAGTGCTGAATCCCTTATTTTCTATGTTGTATAAATAATACAAATTTTATAATACATTCTTCAAAAAGTATCCAACTATGTGTACCACATAACCTATTTAAAAAAATAATATTTGTATAAGTAAATATATTTTTAGTGAAGAAATGACTATATTTTGTGAAGAAAAGACTATTTCTGAAAATGATATTTATCTCCATTTTTTTGTTGTTGTTGTTACTAGGAGCAATATTACAACTATCTTTTTATGTTTCACTTGTTTTTCTTTTCTATGTGGTATTAGTCACCCTGACATTCAATTTTCTTTTTTTTTTTTATATCAGGAATCAAACTCAGGACCTTGGGCACAACTCCGCTGTGCTAAATCCCTGGCCCTCCACAATTGATATTAATATGACATCAGATTCACTAGCATTCAGCTTCACAGTGAATTGTATAAAAAAATTGTAAAAACTTAGCAACTATTCAATGATCATGAATAATCTAATTTGCAAAATATCTTTCACTGTGAAAATAGACACAACATTTGTAATGCTTCAGCCAAAATACGAGCCCCTAGAAGTATTTCGTACAAACCCCTAGAAGAGTTTGAATCAGAATCACGGGGAGGTATATTGAAAAGAAGCTCCCTGGGTGTATTCTTTAAATTGGAATCACTAGACCTAAGTATGTCCTAGAAATTTGCATTGCTAACAAGTTTTCAAGGTAATGCCATTGCTTATGATCTAGGAATCTAAGGTTGAAGACCCTGTCAGAGGGGACTACTCTTCATATATTTGAAGTTAGTTCAATCAAAAACTAATTTAAAATTTATCCTTTTAACCTGAAGTCCATTTTCAGTTTTTCTTCTGGGTCTCGGGCTTTATTTTCAATACGTGGTGCTTAGACAAGTTCTTTCAGCTGTTAGCAGGACTGCTCTAATGTATTTGGATGGTGTTGTGACAGCTGACGGTTTGATTGAACTGTTTGAATAGACCTTGGGTTAAGTGGACAGCCTGCTTAACACATCAAGGGCACAACCTTTTCTGGTGAGAGTGTTCTTTCCAACAAGATTAAAATACAACCAGCAGCCAAATTTTTCAATTCTGTTTAAAACTTCAGTATCCAATCTTTATTGCAGGGATAAGTTTTTAGGTTCAAATTGCAATTTTCAAGCTGTCAAAGGAAAAATGAACTTTACTTACATTTAGGGATTGTAGCAAAATAGATTGAGGTGCTTGTTTGCTGCATTAGCATCGCCCTGGTTATTTATTTGTAAATCATGATATAAATAACTTTCTCCAGAAAGAAAATAGGGAAAAATATTTAACATCTAACAAGATCCAAATATATGATATACATGATCACATCATGATGATACGTGATGTGTGATATGTGATGTAATCAAGAGCTCAGTTTATCACCTATGCCAAGAGCATTATCTCTTTAGTTTATATTCAAGATTAACATCTGTATTGATAAAATAACTTGGAAATAATTATACACACTCTAATACATATATGTGTTTATATAGCACAAATTTAATAATTGAATGGACTAGTATCCTAAAAATCTCAAAGGTTTTAATCCCACAAGACTCCACAATCCTTCCCTTTCATAACCAAGAAAGCAAAAAGAAGACTTTTCAATATGCTACAAAATTTAATATTGAAACGATCTCAATAAGAGTTATCTCTGGCTTAATGACATAGTGAACATGCAGCGTCACTCAAGGTAGGCCTAGAAAAGATATTTAAGACTGTATAAATTTGAGGTTTAACACAGCAGTATCAGTTAAAAGTTTGCAAATCCTTTGTGACAAAAGACTATTGCCTTAATGAATAAATCAAATGAAAACTAGCAGACATAACCTCTCAGCGTGACTAGTCTGTCTTTCCCCTACACCATCCTGCCACTAGATCATTACTGGCCTGACAACAGTAAGGCCTACCAGAGGGTGGAGGAGTCCTGAACATTGAAGTGTCACCTAAACATCTCAATTCAAAAGCTTTCCTTCAGTTTTCTGTCTGCCTGCTCAAAGAAAGAGGGGGTGGGAAGTGTCCTTCTTTAATCTGACCATTATAAGAAATAAACAGGTGAAAACCTTCAAGTGTCCTGTGCACACATATTTGGAAGTGATGACAAAGGCCTAAAGGGAGAGTATAAAAGGTTCTGGCACCCCTTACAGGATTTCCACTACACAATCAGAAGTGAAGAGGAAGTAACAGAATGCTCCCATCTTTGCAACATGACACTTGATGCCAGGCACTCTCTCTATATCCTCCAACTATAATTTTTTTTTTTCTGTTTCTGTCAACAGCAATTGCTCTTGGTTCTTGTAACCTGGCCTGACAAAGAAATTAGTTTTGTGATCACCTAAAACAGAAAGATTTTATACATAATATTTTTTATAAATGATAGAAGTCATAATTGGAAATATGAATTTGATGATTGCCAACAAATATTTGACATTTTATTTAATAAAGTAGGCTGAAGTCACAATAGGGTGGTGTCCAAGAAGGGAAAATCAGAGTCTGAGCCAGGGGGCTTCAATGCTAAGAAATCAGAAAAGAGAGGGAACTAGCATAAGAATCTGAGAAGGATTCCAGTAGATTTTTCTATTTCTACACTTGACTTCTTTACAGTCTGTTCTTAATAGAGGCAGAACAATCTTGTAAATGATAGTCCTGAGCACAGCACTTCTGTGTTCCCACTTGCCCTTTGATCAGAGTAAAAGTCAAAATGACAATGATGCTATGCAGAGCCATCACTGCCTACAGCCTTCATTAACCCCCTGAACTTCTGCCACTTTGGCTTCCTGGACGTGTCTTCAATGTGCTGGTTTTAGTTGACTTTATAGCCTTTCCTCCAGCTTTTTCCTCCTCTAACTGCAAATTCTCTTCCCAAAAATCCACTGGGCTGTTTCCGTCTGCTTGAAGTCTCACATCCTCCAAATTTTCTCTTGACCTCCTTATTTATCAGTGCAAGTTGTCTCTCCTGTCCCTCACCCTGCAGGACACTCTCTTTTATGTTTCTCTTACTTTTTCCATTTCATTCATCTCTTAATGTGATAAATTTTTCCAATTTATTATATTTATGGTTTTTTATCAGTCTTCTCATGTAAAAATATTTCCCAAAGCAGGGAAGGTCTATTTCTGTGACACATCCATTTTAGCTGCCTGAAAAGATCTTTGTCATCAACCTATCACGAAGTAAGTATCTTTGGGGGTTATTTATCAAATATCAACATTTTTTCAGTGTTACTGCTGGAAGAATATTAACTAAACTGAGTTAAATAAGAGAATGATGTCTTAAAAGAATTAAGGCAACTTCAAATATTGCAGAGCTGCCCCGTGTATTTACATATATCATGGAATGATGACGCTGTGTGTATTAACACAATCAAAATGTTAGTCTAACTCATTGGAGCCATGAAATATATCTAAGAGCACTGCCATGTGTGCAACTACTATGCTTATATTTCTGAGTCATTTCTCTTTTTTGCTAGTAGTTGAACTACTTTCAATGGAATCACCTGAGAATGAACAATATATTACAAACTTAGAATCCTACACTGTATCCAGATTTACCAAATCAGTTTCTGAATGCAGGGCCCAGGGGACATTATAGTAAAACAAACAAACAAACAAAAACCCACTCCTGTGGTTATTTATTTGTTACGTCAATGGGAAGACTGGAATTAGCATATTCTCTGATAATACTCTGATAATATTTTTGAGGAAAATAAAATATTTCAAAAATTTTGATGAGTGTTTGATTATTGAAGGTCTATTTCAAAATAAGGTGTTGAGAAACTGAATAAATATATTTAAACATAGTCAATCATATTTTTAGAAGAAAACAACAAAACATGAAATATTTTTTTACTTTTTCTGCCTGTTTTGCAGATTTACTTCATGTTAATTAAAGTAGAACTACTTAAAAATCACAATACTTTTCTGCAATTCACAGTTTCCCTTCCAATTTCTAAATATAAACTGTACTTCTCTTTTCATGTTTAGTTTTCTGTTATTCTACAAAGAAGAGTTTTTAAAAATAGAATTTTCTTTTCTAAACATTATCGAATATGAAAGAACAAACCAACCTTAAAATTATATCACTAGCACAAATAATTTCATCCAAGTGAAACCTTTTCTTGAGTCCTCTTTCTTCACTAATTTTGTACAAATGCCACATTTCCTAAATACATACTGATTCCTTCAGGTTCAATACAGTGGATCAAGTATGTACCCCATCAATAATTCTCTGACATGCAGTCCAATAATAGTCAAAATTAATTACAAAATAAGTAAGATTTATAAAATTAATGTACAAAATAAAATTTGTGAATCAGACCTTGCTCAAAGCAAACCTATAGTAGGTTTTTTTCTGGCTCTCATTCTGCTTTATTTGCATGCTATTTAAAGGAACATCCTTTCTATTTATTTATTTTTACTACTTTATGTAAAGTTGCAAAAATATTTTATTTACTATCTTGTAGATTTTATCTTCTGCCTTTCTTTTTTGAAAATCTAAACGTTATTGTTCCTTTAAAAGCCTAAAATTGTAGCTGGGATGAGAGCTGAGTGAAACACAGGCTGAACCTGTGTAAGGCTTGGGGTTCATGTCCTAGCATGTTCTCCAAACAACAGTAAGAATGGTGACATGATACACAGTCTATTGTATCAATGCACTGCTACATGGGTGTGAAAAGGAGCAAGTCATATGCTTACTATTGGTATATATTTATGGAGATATTTACTTCAAAATTTGTCACTGTTAATAATCATCACTGTATGTTACTGGTAATTAATGTCACAAGTTAGAAATTATTATTAATTTAAAAGGTGCTAGTCTGCTGATAACAATGTTGCAAATCTAAAATATTTGTTAAAGTTAAATCATATGTGAAAGCCTTTGATTTTTTAAAATGAAGTTATCTATAAATGTTTGCTTTTGAAGATAGTTTAATATTAATAGCATATATCAATATCATCTCCCATTTATATTTACACATACATATATTTACAATTACATATTTTACAGATTTAATGGAATAAAAACACACAGACATATAGGCTTACATGTATATTACTGAAGATAGATAAGTTAATTAGATATCTTGTAAGCAGTAAGACAGGGCCAGCCCATGAGGAGCCAACATGGAGGACAAAGAAGACACATTGGTTGAAGGCCAGCATTGTAGGAGAAGCTACCACAGCCATGTAGGATAAACAGCAGTGATTGGTATTCTACATAGGTATCAATCACCTTGGTGGGGGACCAAGACCTTTCAAGAAAGATCCCTGACCCACCCCTTGCCACTGAAAATCCTTGCTCATTCCTTGTATGCCTGCTGCCTTGTTTTCCCATTGGATCCCCACTTAATCACTATTACCTAAGCAACTATACTTGTCATAACCTTATTGGCTGTTCATAGTTTTGTCCACCTTGTGATTTCTCATTGGATCAATATTACCTAAGTGACTATACTTGTAATTTTACTAGTTGACTCTAGTTTTGTCCCACCTTGAACCCACCTCACCTCATGGCTTTATCCCATAAAACACCTTTAAGAATTTGTTTGAGTGGGAAACTCACTTTCAGGTTCACTTCTGTCTCTTTGGGACAGGAGCCATTTTTCTCTCAATAAATTTCTCCTACTCAAAAAAAAAAAAACCTAATAGCGTATTCTGAAGTGAAAAGAAAGCATTTGAAAATTAGATCAAAGGAAATGAAATTAGAAAGAAAAAAGAAGTAGGAAATAGAATATACAAAATAAACCCAGTAGATTTTCATCAGATTGCAACCCAGTTCAAGAAAAATATCTAGAGTTTTATTTTATTTTTTATCTAATCTTAGCCTAACTATATCTTTATTATAGAGTAAAAAAAAATGTTCTCACATGTTCATATGATTGGTATAGGGAGGAAAGATGTAACTCCCCAAACTGCTAGTTATCCAAAAATGCCAGTTCATATTCTCTAAAATTGAATAATGAATTCTAGGAACAATGGAATTTTGGAATTATTAAGAGAAAGAAAGCTTCAGAAGGAGGATCTGAAAGTGAGTTGCCCATTCACCCAACTTCCCAAAGGTATTTTATGGGATAAAGCCATGAGGTGAGGTGGGTGCAAGGAGGGACAAAACTAGAGTCAACTAGTAAGATTACAAGTATAGTCACTTAGGCAATATTGATCCAATGAGAAATCACAAGGTGGACAAAACTATGAACAGCCAATAAGGTTATGACAAGTATAGTTGCTTAGGTAATAGTGATTAAGTGGGGATCCAATGGGAAAACAAGGCAGCAGGCATACAAGGAATGAGCAAGGATTTTCAGTGGCAAGGGGTGGGTCAGGGATCTTTCTTGAAAGGTCTTGGTCCCTCACCAAGGTGATTGATACCTATGTAGAATACCAATCACTGCTATTTATCCTACATGGCTGTGGTAGCTTCTCTTCTTTTACAATACTGGCCTTCAGTGAATGTGTCTTTTTGGTGGGGGAGGGGTACTGATTTATTTATTTTGCTCTCATTAGGTTTATTGGTACATTTTGGGTATACAGTACAGTTGCATTCATCACTGGGATAATGGACCTTTGCACGATAGGACTTGTTTCTCATTTTTTCTCCTTATCCCTGCACTCAATTCACCCCCTCCTCCCTTCCCACTTACAAATACTTTTTTTTTCCATTTTTTTCATTTTCTCATGTTTTTTGTCTTTTCCCTTATTACCTTCCCCCTACCCTTCCTACTTCTCCTACACCTTTAGCCCCTTTCTTTCAATTTCACATTGTCAATTAAATCATTAGGATCTTATGTACCATTATAGATTTTCACACCAGAGAAACTATTCAGTATTTATATATGTGTGACTTATTTATTTCACTTAGGAGTATATCCTCAACATGTATCTATCTTCCTATGAATGACTCTAATTTCTCATTCTTTCTGGCTGAGTAGTATTCCATTTTATAGAAAAAACCACATCTTCTTTATCCAGTCTCCAACTGATGGACAAATGGGCTGTTTCCAAGTTTTAGTTATTACAAACCGTGCCGCTATAAACATGGGTGCGCATAAATCACTGTTATGTAATTCTTTTGATTCTTTTGGAAAGATATCCAGCAGAGGGATGGCTGGGTCAAATGGAACCTCTAGTCCCAGCTCTTTGAGCTATCTCCATATTGATTTCCATAGTGGTTGCACCAGTCTGCACTCGCACCAACAATGGAGAAGTGTTCCTCTCTCCCCACAACCCCACCAACATTTCTTATTGGTTTATTTCTTGACAGCAGCTATTCTTTGTGGGGTGAGTTGGAGTGTTGTTTTCATTTGCATCTCTCAAACGACCAGTGATGTGGAACATTTTTTTTCACATATTTTTCACATATTTACTTTTGATGCTTTTACTTCTTTGTCTGAGAAGTGTCTTCATTTCAGATGTCCAATTTTGAATCGGGTCTTTATATTTGGGAGGAAGCTGATTTTTTTTTTTTTTACTTCTTTGTATATTTTAGATAATAGTCCTTTGTCTGAGAGGCAGCTGGTAAAATTTTTTCCAACATTGTAGGTTGTCTCTTACTTCTGTTGATGGTTTCCTTTGCAGTGCAGAAGCTTCTTAATAAGATGAGATCCCAGTTGTTGACTTTCTTGTAGTTCCGGTGCTACTGAGAATTTGTTCATAAAGCCTTTTCCTATGCCAATGTCTTCAATAGTTCTGCCTAACTTATCTTCCAGAAAATTTACTGATTATTTTTTACTATTTAGATCTTTAGATTAATACTTGGATTTTAGTTTAGTGCATGGTGAAAGATACGGGTCTAGTCATCATTCATGTTTGTTCCTTAAAGGCTGGCCTTGACCGCCTGTAAATTATCTAATTAAGTTACCTTTCTACAGTATTTCTCCCTCTGAAGTAGCACCCCTACTTGCTTTAGGCTGCAGTATTTTTTTTAAGTTTCTGTATTACAGGATTAGGCAAATTTTTTTGCAAGTTCAGTTGTAGTTATTGTCATCAAGCAGAACATCTGGCAACTCCCAGAGCTCGCTCTCTGAATTTAATGAGCAGTGTTCTCTTCCACTGTAGTGATTCTTCAGGTACTCTGTTTCTTTTTAAAAATATAATGTCATACTTCTTGTTTTACTGTGGCTGGATATAGTAGGATGGACAATTTATTTGTAATGATAGCAATATTGTCTATACAAAACAAGAGCATTTAAAGGAAAATAAGACATAACTATGTATGTGCAATATAAAATTCTGTCCCAAACAGGCACAACCTGAAGGCATTTCTCTACAGGAGACACCTTCCTCCATATCAGTGCAAATCAGGTCAGTTCAGCCCATAACAAGAATTAACCTGCAGAAACCTTGCAGGCAGCAGAATATTTCAGAACAGTTCTAGGTGTACACATGTGTTGTATTTCTCTGTGTTTTCCCTAATGTAAAGAAAACCTTTTTCTTCTTCCACATATTCACAGTTTTCTGAATCAGGTAACTTCCCTGGTGGTAGCGATAAAATGTGTTTGTTCTTTCAAGATAAACATTGTCTTATTTTTGAAAGTATTTTCTTGTGGTAATTATAAATAGCATCTTGGCAGATTTTATTGTAGCATTATAAAGTGATCAGATCTATTGTTCCTAGTCTTTTTTTCTTAACCAACACTGAATATTCAAACATCAAAAGTACATAGCAGCATAGTACAAAAGCTTTATTTTAGTTACAGACTTTTTAAATGTATGGGGGTGATAAGCTATTATTGGAAGACAGGTTATACAAGAAATGAGGAAAAAACAATTTTAAAACTGTAAGAGAGGTAAAGGAAAAAGTTTCCTGTTTAATGTTGGGTCATTCATTGCCTGAGCACAAGAATACTGCATAGCAGAGCATATTTCTTAGCTTTCTATCAGTGTTACATGCCATCACAGACTTAATGGCTAAACACGAGACACATTTATTTAAATTATACTGAAAGTCAGAAGTGCTGAATGAATCTCACTGGATTAAAACCAAGCTATCATTGGGTTTGTGTTTTAGGGTCCAGAAAAGAACTTGTTTCCTTGATTTTAACTAATTCCAGAAGCTTCTTTCTTTCTTTTGTTCATGGGCCCCTTCTGTTTTTCAAACACAGCACTGACAGTCATGTGTTTCTAGCATCACAAATCTACTTCTTCTTCCTCAGACTTCCACATTGAAAAGAACCTGTGGTCCATCCAGACAATCCAGCATAATTTCCATTTCTTCAAGACACATGATTAGCAAATGTAATCCCATCTGAAATTTAGGCCCTCCTTGCCATGTAAAATAGCATAGTCATAGGTTGCTTGAATTAGGAAATTGATGTCTTTGGGATGGCAATATTCTATCTTCTTCATATCATGTCATACCATATCAGTAAAGTTAGTGTCCTCTGAATATAATCATGTGGCTATATTAATTTTCATGTTATTTAAATTTAACATTGTCAAGATTGCTACTTAAACTTGGCCATGATGTTGTATGAATATATTTTTTATAGTTTCATTCTCTAAGAGCAAGCATGTTCCTTTTTGCTATGGGAATAGAAAATTATTACAAATAAACACTGCAAACTTATTATTAGATTACAGATGCTTAGAAGGCTTTTAAAAATGTTTTAGTTACCTTTCCTGAGGAGCAAACTGGAGCCTCTCATCAAAGAACCTGAAATTTAATCTCCTCTCTTCACCCTGTGTACTCTTTATAAAATGTCATTAAAGTTATGACTGAAAATAAGTCTCATTATTTTATGTCTCTTCTTAGCACTTATCCTAGGACTTACATGGATAGTACTACTTTCCAATTCTCATGTTTGTGCAACATTGTGTTCCCTGAGCTTCAGGTTTTTGCCTGTCATCCACCCACTGCCCCAATATTTTTTACTGTGATACATTCTGCTCTTTACCTGAATCTTTCAGACATTTTTGTTTTCCTACTAGATTCATAGTGGGTTTAATAGAATAATGAATTTGAAGAGTTAATTGACTTTTTCAAAAAGAAATAGCAACTCTGTGACATATAGAGGAATATTTAAATCCATGTAAAAGTCAATAAATACCTGTAAGTGGGTGGGAAACATGATAAAGTTGTCCATTAATGTAGTCAGAGGATAAATATATGAGAAATGATAGCCCAAAATATAATAGCCACATGTTTATTTAATATTCATTTATTTACATTCATAAAAATAAAAATATACTATTATTAAAATGTCACTGTATTAATTCTAAAATTCTTATTAAAGGATATATATCCCTAAAACATCTTATCAAATTAAATTTTTGTTGGATATATTTTATCTGATTTATCCTATAATCCTTATAGTCTATCAACACTCTGAGATAGGATTGTTAGATTGTAATTTAATGGAAAGACCGTAAAATGCATGGCAATAGAAATTATTTGTGACAGAATTTTACTTAGTCTTTATCTGCAAAAAATGTATTTAAATTTGGAAATGACTTTTATAATATTTTTATTTCAAAATATATAATAAAATCCATTTGGAAATTTTCAATTATGTGTAGATATATCTCACGTTTTATGTCTAATGATGTTTGCTAATAAATCCAAACAATAGGTCAAAACTTTTTATTTTCTCAAAAATATACTGATTAATCAACTTACAAAAGCAATCTCACAGAAATCTATAGAATAACTAAATATTCCTAACATTGCTTGTCACTTAGAAGTAAGAAAATACCAAGTTGATCACTGCACAACTCCTCTCTTCCGAAAACCCCGCCAACATTTGTTATCGTGTGATTTCTTGACAGCAGCCATTCTTTGTGGGGTGAGGTGGAATCTCAGTGTTGTTTTCATCTGCATCTCTCGAATGACCAGTAACACAGATATTTCTTAAAAATATTTGTAACAAAAATAATTATATTTAATCACAGAAGGATAATATATGTATGTATGTATGTATGTATGTATGTATGTATGTATAAATTCACCAGGCATGATTACTTTTCTTAACCATTTCATTAAAATAGCTATGGAGTTAAATAACAAGAAAGAATGAAAAAGGCAAATAAGAGCTTTGATTATCAATTTTTTTCTGACAACTACTAACATGAACTTTGTAATATAAAAATTTGCAACAATTCTATAACACAGACAAAAATTAAATTGAAGGTTGGGGAGAATAACCACTGACCAAAGGTCATATACTAAATATATTTAGAGCCATATCTAGTAACTAGGTCTTCTTAATCCTTGACTTCATCTTTTTATACCATAATTCCTTGAGAAATAGATACATTTATGTTTAAATAAAGATATGTTCATGCAATCCTATTTCTGGAACCTAATTCTAAGAAAAATAATCACTTCATTCAAGGTAAAAATTGCTGCAAGTGATCCAGATACAGTATTATACAAATACATACTTTGTTGTGTATAAGAATTATTTTATTTTATTACCCTTCAGTAAGGGAAGAGAGCAGACAGGAAATACGAGGGGAGCATGGATTTGGGAGGAATATGTGATTTTTATCAAGAGTGTAACCTATTTTAAAAAATCTAACTCCCAATTTAGTCAGTTAACCTGACAGAGCAGGGAAAGACCAGATATTTCTCCAGACAGTTTGTACTACATAGAAACCTGTTACATCAGATTTAAAGTAAAGTGGAGCTCCAACAAAATGATACTGAGGTTTTGCTCTGAGTAAGGCAGAAGTAGATGGCATCCCTGAGAGGAGTGAAAGTGCATCTGAGCACCTTATGCACGTAGCAGAAAATGAGGGTTGACAGAGACTGGAGAGCACACTCTTTTTCCCCCCACTGAGTTTATTGGTACATTTTAGGTATACACTACAGTTACATTCATCATTGGGATCTTGTACCTTTACATGACAGGTCTTGGTTCTCATTTTTTCTCCATACCCCTCCCCTCCCTTCACTCCCTCTCCCTCCCCTATTTACAAAGACTTTGTTTCCATTTTTCTTTTTCTCATATATTTTTCTTTTCCCTTCCCCTACCCTTCCCACTTTCCCTACACCTTTAGCCCTTTTCCTCCTATTTCACATTGTCAGCTATTCAATTTCGATCTTATTTACACTTTCAGTTTTTCACTCCAGAGAAACCTTTCAGTATTTAAACATGTGTGTCTTATTTATTTCACTTAAGATTATGGCCTCAGTATGTATCCATTTTCCTATGAGACTCTAGTTTATCGTTCTTTATGACGGAGTAGAACTCCATTTTAGGGAAAAACCACATCTTCTTTATCCATTCTCCAACTGATGGGCAAATGGGCCATCTTCAAGTTTTAGGTATTAAAAACTGTGCCGCTATAAACATGGGTGTGCATATATCACAGTGGCATGATTGTTTTAATTCTTTTGGAATGTAGAGCATGATCTCTACAAGAATTTTCTGATAGAAAATTACACATTCTAACATAGGTATTGATATGACAGAGATTAGGAAGTAACTGAAAAAATAATAAAAATTTACGTTTAGGAGTACTAGAGAATTGTCACCAACTACAAAAAAAACTGAAACAGAATATGATGACACTCAATTGACAAAACCGAGTGGAAAAAATGCAGGAGGTAGGAGAGAGAATAGAGAGGGGAGGGAAAAGAGAAAGCAGTGGAAATAAAGATCATGACTCAATAAATCAAAATTACTCATCAAACTTTAGACAGAATAAATTAAATTAAAGGAACACACAATTAGAAATAGCAGCATACATGTGTCCTAGAATTGTTCACTTTCATTCTTTATTTTTGTTCTCAACAAACAGCAAAACTTTCTTTCACAGTTTCACTTCCTGAATTTTAAGTGTCGTCTTGGGTACACCTTTCTTTCACTGCCATAACTAGTGATATGCATTCTTGATTGCACAGAAGCCTGTGTTCATCTTACACTAATATTTTTCTTCCAATCTCATTATTTCCAGAGGAAAGCAAAAAGTTTAATTCAGGAAATCTTTTGGCATATATCATTATGTCAGTGTACAGATTTTTCTGCCAACATGCAAACAAACTAACAAAAAGCAGTACCCAATAGGGCATTAAAATTCTCCTTCACAGCACAGCAGCCAGTGATACAAATTGAGTTTCACCCCATGGAACTGAAAAGTAGCTACTCTCAAACAGCTGATTTTCAGCACTAAAATATGGAGGTTGTTATGATAGTTACAATTGGGAACCCTCTCAGCTCTTTGCTTTTCTATCATTAGGCTCCAAGAGTCTTCACTCATCTGGATTCTGTTTCAAACACTTTAAGAAGTCACATAATTATATGCAGTTAAAGACACATCTGAGATTTATTGAAACTGTAAGAAGAGAAGATGGTTCTCAAGGAAACATTAAGCCCTCCAAAGAAATCTTTGTAATTAGAGATCTAATAATATGATGATTTTAAAATTTCATTGATGGGTATATTATTCTAGTTTGTATGCTTTGCACATATAGTTGGTTGGACTTCTTTACTGCTGAATACGAAAATGTATTATATAAGGAGCATTTTTATTCTTTGCAAGAAAAGCTATTAATTCACACAAAACCTCTGAACAGAGGCCTGGCAGGAAAACACTGGAAAAAGAAACAAACAAAAATGAAAGAGAGATTTTTTTAGGGGAATAGAAGAAGCTACTAGAGAGGGGTTTTAATAAATACATTACACAAAGTCTTTTCCTATACCAATGTCTTCTAGAGTTCTGCCTAACTTACCTTCCAGCAAGTTTAATGTTTCTGTTTTAATATTTAGATGTTTGATCCATTTGGATTTTAATTTAGTGCATGGAGAAAGATAAGGGTCTAATTTTAATCTGTGGCAGGTTGACATCCAGTTTTTCCAACACCATTTATTAAAGAGGCTATCTTTCCTCCACTGAGGATGGTCAGCTCCTTTGTCAAAGATGAGGTAGCTGAGTACATCTGCATTTGTTTTTGTGTCTTCCAGTCTGTTCCGCTGATCCTCAGGCCTATTTCTTTGCCAGTACTATTTTACAAGACTGTTAAAAATGATTTCTGATCTTTGCCATTTGTTGACAAAAAGTAAGTAGGTAGTTTGAAAACAGAATAGATGAATTTCTTTTCTGCAGACCTGCTTGAGAAATAGAGCATAATGATTAAGGTTATATTTTGTAATTCTTATTGCCTTCAGTTGAATTCTCACTATGCAAGTGTTGGATTCTGGTTTGGCATTCTAAAGGCAAATTAGCCTTATTTTATCCATTATGGTCAAAATATCAATACATTAATAGAAAGTAGAGTCTAGAAGTAAGGCTACTCTTTCCTCAGTGCCATTCATGCATTAGTGATTTTTTAAAAGTGTCTCTGCGGTAAAATAATTGCCTAAAAGTTCTGTTTGTTAAACTATTGATTAAAAAAACTTCATAGTAAAAGTGTTCACAGATGCTATTGTGCTTTCCTAGAAGTTGAAAAATATCCCATAGTGCAAATTGAGTTATGAGTCTTTACTTAAACTTTTTGGAAGCTAAGTAACATTTTAATATTATTATGTTAAATTTTATTTTCATTATTTTGTAGAGCAGATCATGAAAGCATTTTTCTTTTTGTTTTTGTTTTTGTTTTTTATTACTAAAGTAAAAGAGATGAGAAAAACAGATGGAAATAATCTTCATTTCCCTTTACTTCTTTCAGGTACTGCCATGCTTTCACATGCACATTACAAAGAAATTTATACAATCATCAGGCAAATAATCATGTTCCCACTGCATCAGATATTTTTCTTCATCACCATTTTGACTGAACTTGTAGAGTTCAGATGGTCTATCTTCAGTTTGAGCATTATCAAAGAAAAAGGACAGAGCCAGGAATTTAGCTCAGTGGTTCCACTGCCTGCCTTGCAAACGCAAGGACCTGAGTTCAATCCTGGTACACCACCAAAAAAAAAAAAAAAAAGAAAAAGAAAAAAGAAAGAAAGAAAGAAAAAAAAGAAAACAAAAAAGGACAGGTAAGAAATCCAAATAATTAAACAAAAATGTATTTTTACTAAAATGGAACAATTGTTTATGATATATGTATGTGGGAATAAGGTATATATAGTGCAGCTGTAATTGCAAAACATTTGTTTTGAATACACTTGAACTTCAACCTGGAAAAGCATGAATAGAAACAATTTATTCTTTTCAAAAATTCAAATTTGACATTGATCTTATATCCAAGACCATCAACATCTTTAAATACAACTGAAGGAAATAATACATCAATATTCCATGATAATTATTGTCGAAGCAATATTTATGTTTATATCTATGTGTAAAGAACATTTTAACCACAACAATCAAGTATTATGAAACATTAGATAAGAGCCTGGATAAATAGTTATGTTCATATACTGGAAAGAACATTGTTCTGTTACTTAAATTTAAAAATTTGAAATATATATGAGTAAAATGTTGATGAATAGTGAAATATGTGGATATGTAATAAAATATATTTTTATATATAAATGGGTTGTGTTATAATACATTTTGCATTTCAAAATAAATGAAAAAGTAATAGCAAGTAAATATATGCAAGAATGCTTTATCAAATCCTGGCCCTAAATATTATGTAGTGATGTGATTTTTAGGCCAATTATTTAACTTTATCTCAATTACTTCATTGTATCATTATGGGAATAACATACTCAATTCTTAGGATTATTACAAGACTGGATTAGTAACTATATTTAAGGAATAAAAATTAATGGCTGTTGATTATAAGTATTATATAAGCATTAGTTATTACTATCATTGGTTTGTTATTGTTTAATAATTTTAAAATTTAAAAAAGTACAAAATGCCAGATATATGAAAAAATATATTCAATTGCTCTCATTTTCTAAAATATATTAAAATATTTTATTGAATTATATTAAGCATATGTCTATTTTATAGTATATACCATCTTATTTTGTGTCTTAAAAGTTTAAGTAACATTTGACTAGCACACAATGAAGTTTAGTAAAATATATATGTAAATAATTTTTCCCTAATGGGAAAAATGTTGAATGTTAGACCTTAGATTTAATTCATTTCATATTTGTTATAAATTAACCTTTGCCTCTTTGGCTCTCTTTCTCAAGTATTTGTGTTCACTTTCAAACATAAGAAATATAAGAGTTTATGGTAATGTTATCACAACATAATAACTACTTTAATTATTTTACTATGAACAATGAAATTTGAATAAAGTGATAAGAAAATAAAATGTTCTGATACTGTTACCACTGACTGAATTTTGTGAGCATCTACCATGTGCTAGAAAATATTTTGCTTTATGTGCATCACTCACACGTTTGTGTTCCATTTACAAGTTAAGAAACACTCATTTGTATTTAATGATGTGTATGAGATTCATATCCCAATGGTGTACAGATTTATTTCTTTCACCAAAATATTTTCGTATGAACAATAAATTTAAACAAGCATTTTGTAGAACAAAATATAACTTTTCTATTTTCTTCAGGGAATGAAAAACATCAACCTGACTTCATTCAGTAATGGCTAGTATTTGCTCTGAACAGAGTTTTCTTTTTTTAGTTTATCTTTTTAAAAAATCAATATAAAAACATGGTTATCTATGCTGTATTTTGACATCCTATTAACTAGAGATTTTTGCATATGAATTAGATATTCTTCATGTGATGTGCATTTGATAGGTAACATGATCATATTTGAAGTATATAGAATTTTTGTAGAGTTTAATTAGAAATAATTGGTTTAGCAATAAAGTGTACAATTTACAGTGATGAATCTGCTGATTGGACAAACACACATATATACACAAGAAATCATCACAGTACTCAATTCAAAGAGCATATTAGTCCTCGCTGGCTATCCAGACTTCAAACAAACATTAATATGCTCTCTGTAGTACAATTTAGTCTGCATTTTCTAGGCTTTATATAAATAGATTTTTGGGTCAGCTTTATTGTCACTGGGACAAAATACCTTGTACTTTAGCTTGCAGGAGAATTAATTTTGCTCATGGTTTCAGAGGTTTTGTCCATGGTGTACTGGCTTCAGCCAGAAACATCGTCACAGCAGATGTAGTTCAGCAAAGTTGTTTGTTTTTGTAGTGTATGGGACACACAGCTCAGAAAAGTGCTGGGGGAAATGCCAGGAAAGATATATCATAGAAATACACAAGGCATCCCACCAGTGACTCATGTGCCACTAGACCCTACTTTCTAATAGCACAAATATGAACATCAAAGATTTAACCCACTGATGAGTACAGTGCCTTCTGATCTGGGATCTCTTAATCTACTCAAGTTGATCATCAGTCCTTGACTGACACAGGAATCATAAAGTGGATAGTTTTAAGTTGGGTTATTTTATTGCATAGTTATTTTTAGATTTGGTGTTGTTGGATACTCAGTAGTTCATTTTCTTTGTTTTTGTATAATATTCTGTTGTATAAATACACTATTGTTCTAGTGGACTCCTATAGTGCTGTTTCAAAATTTAAGCTACTACAGATAAAGCTGTTAGAAATATTCACAAAAAAACTCTCTGTAAAAGCAAGTGCTCATTTCTTTTGGGAAAATATTCAAAACTACCATATACTTAAAAACATATATTTAAGGAAAGTATATGTTTAACCTTTTAAATGAACTATCAAATTGCTTCCAAAATGATACACCTCTCTATATATTCATCACTGGCCTACAAAGTGCCATATTCTCTCTGGCATTTGCTATGATTAATATTTTTAATTTAAGTCATTTAAATAAGTAGGGACCTTTGTGATTTTTAATTTGCACTTTCTTTATGAGTAATGATATTGAACATCATCTTGTGCGCTTCTTTGTGATCTAGTGATCTAGGCATTTCCTTTAGAGTTATTTCAAATAATATTCCATTCACATTTATTTTTTAAATGTTTAGCAGCTGTAGTGAAGAATAACTGATATGCAAACATAAAACTGCATATATTTACTGTACTTGTTGAAATTGAATATAAATACTTTTGATATTCTTCTCACAATCAAGGTGTGAACATATACTTTACTTTTATGTGTTCCCTTGAGTTCTTTTGGAGATTTTGCTATTGTTCCATTATTATTATTTCAATTTGGTCTGCAAATTTAACAAATGAATAAAATAATTTGTCTTCTCAAAATATATTTGATAGTGTTATCTTTCAATTAACTTGTACATTCCAAGATATCAAATTTATTTATGTAAACTAATTCTTTTATCATCATTTTAATATTTATTGTCTTCCTACTTCGTATGCTTTTCACATTTCTGATATTGCTGATATCTGCCCAATTCTACATTTTTTCCATAAATTTTTATCCAGTTTCCTGACTTTCTCACAAAAGTGTAGACTCAAATTGTAGACTTTGCAACTTTCTTTTATTTACAGGTGATTATTACTAAATCATTTTTAAACTACTATATTAGCTGCATTATACAGATTTCAATGCATTGTCTTGAATTTAAATTAGTGTTTCTAATATCATCTTTTACTTTTTCTCTTTATATTTAATTTGTTTCAATGAATTTTTCAGTTTTCCAGAAATCTCTGTGGAAATTGATTTTCAATTCAACTTGATTTGATCAAGGAATATAGCATGTATAACTTGATCCTCAGTAACTTTTCTGAGATTTGTTCTGTGGCCCATACTATCTTGGTGACTTTCCATGTGCACTTAGAAATAACCTATAAACTGTGGCTGTTTGTGTGTTTTATAAGTGTCAATTATGTCACATTTATTAGTACTGTTCAAACTGTTCTGTTGCTGATCTACTTGCTCCTTCGATTTGATAGTAAATGGTACTGAAATTTCCAAATGTAATTTTGGACTTGCTAATTTTTCCTTTACAGTTCTACTAGATTTTGCTTCCAATATTTGAAGTTTTGTTATTAGTTACATAAATATCCAGCATAGTATATCCTCTTGACAAATTAATGAGTTACTCATTGTCAAATGAATTTCTTTAGTCTTAGTAATATAATTTGGTATGAAATATATGTGTGCTAATAAATCAATAATTATTATGTTGAGATAAACAGAACTTTGCTCTATAGAAACAGTCTATAGAAATGCTTCCATAGAAACGTTTCACTGTCTCCCTTTTTCACCAAAAAAGTCTGGGGAGATATTAAAGTTGGGAAATAAAAACTAACTGGACTCATCACAGACAGACCAAGAAATTGAGATAGAAAGTTAGGAATTTGCAAGGAGGCTGCACAATGGGGGCATGACCTCTCAATCACGGAGAACCAGAAAGGAGGCTGGACAATAGGGGCATGACCTACCAATCATGGACAAGGCGGGACAACAGTGTGTTACCTGCCAAACAGGACAGCTGTCCAATCATAGGGCAGAACCATTTCCTGTGGCTGGGATCTGATCTCAGAAAAAGGATGTAAAAATAGCGGGCTGCTGGGCCGCCTGCCTGGTCACTGTCTTCTTACTCTTCAAGTGAGCTGCACTGAGTGCAGGCGTTTTCACACTTCACTTCTTTTTCGTTTTTATTTGTTTTCTTCTCTACTTCCTTTCTTCTTTAACCTTTAATAAATTTCAAACTTTTACGTTCATTCGTTGTCTCGCCCAATTCTGCTAATGGGACAACATCCTGGAATCACCATATATTCCAGGTCCCCAAATTGCTTGAGAGGCTTTGCTATGTATGAGACTGACAGATACTGTGAGACTTTGTATTGAAGGCAGGACTGAAAGACCCTGAAATACAGGATTTAGTTATAATTCAAAAAAGTGAATGCAGGAAAAAATATTGACCATATAGGATGCTATTTTCTCCTTGCACGCTTCATTAATTTAGAAAAGAAATTAAATATTTGCTTTGTATGAAAGTTTCAGCACTATCTGAATTTAAAACTGTTTTCAATATAAAATCAAATTATGCAGAAATCTAATATTGCTGATTTTACTTTTTGGTATTCTTTCCATTTCAGAGGCATATTAAACATGCATGTGTTGTTTGTTCACATATTTCATATTTGAGTGTGTACATTTTATTTTAACATTAATCTTAGGTTTTCTAAATATTTTTGAAGTTTTCATTTATTTTTATTAAGTATATGTGTGTATGTACATAAGGACATATTTTTCTTATTTCCTTGAAATATGAAAATTTTAAATCTTGTGTCCAATGAGTATCTAAAGTTAGTTATAAGGAAGAATTCCACTTGAGGGATCAAGGCACTTTCCTTCAACTTTGGGTTGGTTTTTAACTAGATCCCTACTATGTGATGGTCGATAGGCCACTCAACACTGGAGACGTGTCTTGGCCTAGTAGGTGAAATTATGTGTTGAGGTAGGCAATTCTTTAATTCTTTTTTTAACTCAACCTTTCTACAGATGCCTGTATCTTCTTGTTCCTTTCATTTACCTATAAAAGTTTAGAAATACGAAATATGCTTGAATTGAAATTTATTACTTAATTTTGACTCCATGGAAGGATGGAGTCTACTCTGGAAACTATGTCCATATAAAAAGCTATTTTTAAGAATTTTTGTAATATACAGTTATGTGGATTTTTTTGGTTTTTTTTTTTGTTTTGTTTTGTACCAGGGATCGAACTCGGTTCCTTGTGCTTATGAGGTAGGCGATGGAACCACTGAGCTAAATCTCCAGCCCAAGTTATGTGTATTTTGGATTTGTAGCTGAATACAAGGAATTCTCTATTCAATCTATCCCCTAGGCAAATGAGCAATAACTGCAAGAATAATCATTATAGGTATCTTTAAAGTCTTCATGTAGAAATTTTTCCTTCAAATATTTTACTCTACCCATATCTGACTTTGGGGGAAACTAGGAACATTAAGCACAACAAATTTACCTTAAATATATTTATGCATCACTATTCCACAAACATCAATAATGTATTTATTCTGTTAATATTTTAAAACTATTTCATTCACTAATATAAGGGAACGTATAGTGTCATATCCTGGTTCTTTTTGTAACATTTTAGTGTAATTTAACAAAACAATTCTTTATTAAATATAAAAGTAATAGTACCTGTTTTTTCCCAATGGATAAATCATACATATATTTTCAAATGTTTTTCATGTTTACCTGTATCTGAACACTTTCACATTTTTACATCATGGGTGACATGCCCACTTCTCTGTGTAATTTTCTGTTTGGCCAATATCCAGTCTCATTCTATGTGATTCAGAAAGGTAGAAAATATAGGGCAGGGGATTTAGCTCAATGGTTCCACTGCCTGCCTTGCAAGAGCGGGGATCTGAGTTAGATCCCCGGCAACCAAAAAAAAAAAAAAAAAAAAAAAAAAAACAAGGAAAAGAAAATATAATGTTATCAGAGTAAATAATGAAGTTGTAGTATTCACTTGCTATGATAAAGTAGCAGTGGTCACTATCAGTCCAGTGGAAAGAGCATGTCTGCCTCAGCAAGATAGTAGGTAGAAAGTGTAAGTCAAGAACTCTTCTCTAATCCTTGCTGCTCACCTTATGCTGGTGATTGAACCTAGGGCTTTGTTCATACTAGCCAAGCACTCTACCACATGTATCCATATTCTTTTTTAAATTTTACTTTGTGTCAAGTTCTAGAAAAGTTGCTTAAACTGGGTTCCACATTGTGATCCTCCTGCTTTAGCCTCTGAAGTAATTAGGATTTCAGGCATGCACCATCAAACTTAGCTCCAACTGAAAAAAAAAAAAAGTTACATGAACACACACACACATACACACACTTTAGAGAAACACATTTTTCTCTAAGGTAGTAGTCTCTAATACATTTTCCAAAAATTATGGCCACTACATCCAAGAAAAATTGCGATGAAATTAGAGGGAATTAATGCATAAAGTTCATGGGAGGTGACCTGCCTCCCCTAAGTGCTAATGTTATCTTCCATCACACAGCTCATCTTTGTGGTGGGCAAAAATTCAAACACTGAGATACTGACAGTTTTATATTATTAAAAATTATGGCCACTACATCCAAGAAAAATTGCGATGAAATTAGAGGGAATTAATGCATAAAGTTCATGGGAGGTGACCTGCCTCCCCTAAGTGCTAATGTTATCTTCCATCACACAGCTCATCTTTGTGGTGGGCAAAAATTCAAACACTGAGATACTGACAGTTTTATATTATTGAAAAGATCTCTACACTGAAAACTACAGCACTCTGAAAAAAGAAATCAAAGAGGATATAAAAAAATGGAAAGATATCCCCTGCTCCTGGGTAGGAAGAATCAACATAGTGAAAATGGCCATACTACCGAAACTGCTATATACATTCAATGCAATGCCAATTGAAATTCCAACACTATATTTCACAGAACTAGAAAAAAGAATCCAAAAATTCATTTGGAACCACAAGAGACCTAGAATAGCAAAAGCCATTATAGGCAACAGTCACATGGCACCAGGTGTAACAATTCCCAATTTGAAACTATACTACAAAGCCACTGTGATAAAAACAGCATGGTACTGGCAAAGAAATAGGCCTGAGGATCAATGGAACAGACTGGAAGACACAAAAACAAATGCAGATGTACTCAGCTACCTCATCTTCGACAAAGGAGCTCACCATCCTCAGTGGAGGAAAGATAGCCTCTTTAATAAATGGTGTTGGAAAAACTGGATATCAACCTGTCACAGATTAAAATTAGACCCTTATCTTTCGCCATGCACTAAATTAAAATCCAAATGGATTAAAGATCTAAATATTAAAACAGAAACATTAAACTTGCTGGAAAGTAAGTTAGGCAGAACTCTGGAAGACATTGGTATAGGAAAAGACTTTATGAACAAATCCTCAGTAGCACGGGAACTAGCAGAAAGAATCAACAACTGGGATCTCATCTTACTAAAAAGCTTCTGTACTTCAAAAGAAACCATTAGCAGAACTAAGAGACAATCTACAATGTGGGAAAAAATTTTTACCAGCTGTACCTCAGACAAAGGACTATTATCAAGGATATATAAAGAACTCAAAACAATCAGTCCCCCCAAATATAAAGACCCGATCCAAAAATGGGCATCCGAAATGAACAGACATTTCTCATACAAAGAAGTGAAAGCAGCAAGAAAATATATGAAAAAATGTTCCACATCACTGGTCATTCGAGAGATGCAGATGAAAACAACACTGAGATTCCACCTCACCCCACAAAGAATGGCTGCTATCAAGAAATCACACAATAACAAATGTTGGCGGGGTTGTGGGGAGAAAGGAACCCTCCTCCATTGTTGGTGGGAGTGCAGACTAGTGCAACCACTATGGAAATCAATATGGAGATACCTCAAAGAGCTTGGACTGGAGGTTCCATTTGACCCAGCCATCCCTCTGTTGGGTATCTTTCCAAGAGAACTAAAAGAATCATATCACAGAGAAGTATGTGCACCCATGTTTATAGCGGCACAGTTTGTAATAGCTAAATCTTGGAAACAACCTATTTGCCCATCCGTTGGAAACTGGATAAAGAAGTTGTGGTTTTTCTATAAAATGGAATATTACTCAGCCATAAAGAGCGAGAGAATAGATTCATTCATAGGAAAATGGATACATATTGAAGATATACTCCTAAGTGAAATAAATAAGTCCCACATGTGTAAATACCAAATAGTTTCCCTGGTGTGAATATTCTGCAACAATGCATAAGATTCTAATAAGATTACTGACATTTAGAAATGGGAGGAAAGGAGCTAAAGGTGTAGGGAAGGTGTGATACGTAGGGGAAGAACAAAAAGGGAAAAGAAAAAAATGTGAGAGAATGAAAAGATGAAAATAAAGTGTTTGTAGATGGGGAGGGGAGGAGGGGGTGAAGGGAGGGCAGAGGTAAGGGGAAAAAAATGAGAATCAAGACTTGCCATGTAAAGGTACATGATCCCAACAATGAATGTAACTGTACTGTATCCCTAAATGTACCAATAAACTCAATAAAAAAAAAAAAAAAGAAAATACCTGGAGAAATAAAACACTAAGTCTTTTACCAAGTTCATGACATTTAAACAAAGAAAAAATTCTGCACAGAACCCTTCTTTGAGATTAATTTTGAAATTCAGAACAAGCAAAGATTCATAATTTACTTTTGAAATAATATATATGACATAATTTCAAAAAAAAAAAAAAAAAAGAAAATACCTGGAGAAATAAAACACTAAGTCTTTTACCAAGTTCATGACATTTAAACAAAGAAAAAATTCTGCACAGAACCCTTCTTTGAGATTAATTTTGAAATTCAGAACAAGCAAAGATTCATAATTTACTTTTGAAATATCATATAAATGACATAATTGTTTTCTCCTAAGGAATTCTAAATGTTTTTCTACAAGTAGTCTGTGAATCCTTGGAATGATTTTGTCTGATAAGCAAATATTATCATCCTTTCTTTGCATAAAATCAGTACTAAAGAGTCTTATTTGAAGACATTTAAAAAGGATAGAAATTAGTAATAAAGTTCATGTTTTATGATGCGTTGTTCTGGATAATTATTTCTTTTCAAATTATAAGTCTAAGATCAAAAAATGGTATTTCAACACTTAATGAATTCTATAAAAATAATCAGAATTTTATAACATTCCAGATTCTTACCCTATTTATTACTGTTTATGTAAAATATCTGCTGTTCATAAGGGTTTAAGAATAATTTCACAGATAGTTCAGAAATACAAGTGAACATTGTTTCTGGGCATTCTTAAAAAGACTAACAGATTTTTACTGAGGAAACAAAACTTGATTTCTTTATATTGTCTTGATCTTATATTTTTGTTGCTGTTATCTATATAGTTTTTAATACTCACATAGACAAAAATGGTAATTATAATATTTTATCTTCTGGTAATGAAATGAAATCATGTTTACAATGTGCGAAACAAAAATATGCATATTGAGCAGTTTCTATCCAAATGACAACACTAACCATTTATTACTGCTTTCATTCAAAGTATACGTGTTTTATTTTGAGCATTTATGAAGAAATGATTAGATACCATTAATGAAATTGCTTTATATAAGTGTCCACTTATATGTATAATATACTTATGTTTAATTTACACAATATATAATTTGTCTCTTTCAAATAATTTGTATTTTGTTCTATGTACATATAGCTTAATTCAAATTAAAACCATTTTAATAGCTGGATATCACTGATTTGCAATGAAATAGTAATATGTTAAATCTCAATGACCACTTAAGTATTGTTTAATGGTTGTAAATGCCAAATGTATTAAACACGAAGTCATTTTCATTTTTTAGGTGCATCATATTTTTATTACTCGACTCTATGTTACTTTTGTGCACCAATTAAGAGAATATTACAGAGCTTCTCATTTCAAAGTTCAAAGGACATCAAAATTTAGTGAGTTGCAGACTTGAATTAATCATTGCTGTTTTGTAATACATAAAGAACTTGTGTCACATGCTATAATCTTGATCTTATAATCAGTGCCATGTTATCTTGAATTAAAGTAACAGATGTTGTCAATTTTCAGTTTACACATTTAAATAATGTTTTAAAATGAATTTTTCTTTTATTATAATTATAAAGAAAATGTGATTCCTTAGCTACTCATTATCAAATGATAAAATGGGTTTAAGTTATTATAAAGATGACATTCAAATAAAAATTTTATTATTAAAATATACCTAAACTATGTAAAAGTTAACATTTCCACTTTTATTATACAAATTTGAACAAAAATTTTCCTGTAAGGTACCTTCCTAAATGTGAAAAATAACAAGAAATAATGTGAAAGAAGCAAAATATTTTCTAAGCTGACAATCTATAAACAAAATGACACCTTAGTGCACCTTCCTCACTTAACATCATTTCAGTTTTGAATATCTGTTCAGCCACTTTCCATTTTATGATAGATCTCTTTATGTTTATTTAGATAATAAGAGCAAGCCAGTACAGAAGCTATATTTGCAATTTAGAAGTAGAATGAAGTACTTTGGTGGGAATAATTGGGTTTAACAGTATAAAAGATAAGTTTAGTTATAGGATGTGTCACTTTTTAACTTTACAAGATTTTTTTTAAAGTATATGTGATTTTTTTTTCCAGTACTGGAGATCAAACTCAGGACCTTGCACTTGCAAGGCAGGAGCTAAATCCCCAGCTCCAGCACATGTGATCTTGATTTTCTTGCTAACTGTAAATTAAATCATCTTTGAAAAGTAAAAAAATGTAAATTTGACACCACTTTTATGCCAGTCTTTATAAATTGTGTGTGAAAGATTGTGCCCCTCCCTCACCCATACATACACAACAATGTCCCTCTCTCTGTCTATACTGGTACCCCTGGTTCTACTTATGCCTTTGCCTAGAGCTATGTCTTTATTTAAAGGTGTATATACATTTCCATCCCAACACACTGAGTACCATTGGGCTATTTAAATCTCAAAAGAAGTGGGGTTTATCTGACACATTTTGTAAATTTGCTTCCTTTTACTTGTCAAAATAACTGAACAAACCAAGTGGTTTGCATGAAATTTATGCTTTTCAGCTCATAGGAAGTATGTTCTACTAATTGCTATTAAAGAACTGGTTTTCTGTGGAAGTCTAGATCCTGTGACGATCGTAAATTTCTTGGGCTGGCACATGTGGTCAGAATTGGATGGCCTTTGAGAGTAGCCTCTTAGTTAGGTCCACTGCAGAACAGCATGAATGTGCCTAGCTTTCCACTACCAATTCACCAAGCAATTTTCACTAGTTTGAAAGGTATGTATTGTTCATTCCTGAAAGCATAGTGAATGAGCAGCGTGGAAAAGCTGGTATCATTGCTACAAAAGATTAAGCTTTCCAGGAAAGCAAAATGATTTCAGTGACTTTCTTTCTTTTCTTTTTCTTTTCTTTCTTCATTGAGTTTATTGCTACATTTGAGGCATACAGTACAGTTACATTCATTATTGGGATCTTGTACCTTTACATGACAGGTCTTGGTTCTCATTTTTTCCCCTCCTCCCCTCCTCATTGACAAACATTTTATTTCCATTTCCTCTTTTTGTCCTATTTTTTTTCTTTTCCCTTATTACCTTTCCCCTACCCTTCCCACTTTCCTTACCCCTTAAGCCCTTTTCTTCCTATATGACATTGTCAATTATCTCATTAGGATCTTATGTACTATTATAGTTTATTCACACCAGAGAAACTATTTGGTATTTACACGTGTGGTTTTTTCAATAAAATGGAATACTACTCAGCCATAAAGAATGAGAAATTAGATTCATTCATAGGAAAATGCATACCTATTGAGGATATACTCCTAAGTGAAATAAATAAGTCACACATCGGTGACCTTTTAACAGTTTCCTATTTCACTGTCAAGCCCACTCAGTATAAAGTATTACTAAGATGTGACAGGCTGACAATGTGCAATTTTCTTGAGAATTTAGAACCATAAAATTTAAGTAAGTGGCAGACCGACTTAGTTTTAGTAAATGGTAATCTCACAAAGTGTAAACCATGCCCTTCTCTTTAAAGAGCTCTAGGATTCAAATAATCTCTATCCCTCTCTTTCCTTCCTACCCTCTTCTTTTCATCTCAAATGGGACTGCATGCAAGATTGTACAATGACATCATCTTTGAGATGATTCATTGGCTTATCTGTCCAAAGAAGGAACCATTGTTCTACTCGGTTGCTGGTAGGGTTTCTTTCTCAGATAAGGAACACTGAATAATTGTATTGGGTGAAATTTAAGAAATATCAGGGTAATTGCCAACTGCAAAAGAAAAATGTATCTATGATTCTGAAGAATTGGAAAAGTTTCATTATAGGCACAACTATGCCTATAATCAATGGAAAATAAATCCCTTCATCTGAGAAAGGTAGTTGTCAAGGTTATAGGATGAGGATATACACATTCTTTTTCATTATAAAATTTTGAAATAAAATTAAGAATTATTTTTGAATATAGCACAGTTTCATTCCATTTCCTTAGTAGCTTTCTAAGAATATTCTAACTTTACTATGTTATCTGTTTTGCTTGTTTTTACCCATTTGTATAGAATTCTTATTGGTGGATTAGCTTTTAAAAATTATTTCTTTTGGGAAGTTAAATTGGAATACCCTTGTGCATGGGATATAAAATAATATGAACGTAATTTACTGATAAATGAAAGTATTACTTTATTATACCTTTTATTTCTTAAAAATAAGAAAAAAGTGGCTAAATAAATGAATTTAAAGAAAAAAATGAGATATGCATTGTATTTTCTTAAAGGCATCCTAAATGAGTTCTATTAAAATGTGTGTATAAATTCAATCTGAGAAAAATCTCTGACAGTACTTTATCTTAAATGACCTGGCTCAAAAAGACATTTTCAGAAATCTGAGAAATTAAGATTGTTAATGTAATGACTGAAAATTACAGAACTGGATAAAATGAGATTATTAAATTCATAACAAATTTCTTCGATAATTTAGTATTTATTGCACTGTCTTTATTTATGTTTTCTCTCTGTTGCACATATTCAGGATGGGAATTCATTTATCCTTAACTCACATCTACTGCTATATTCATAGCCAACTATTAAGGCCCATTTCTCCTCAGATTTCATATTTTTATTGATGCCTAATTAATTCACATTTGTAAGCAATAACACAGTTTTGAAATGCAATTGTTTAGTGTCTTGCTTGCTTGAGAGAAACAGAGAGAAAAGGACAAAATTCAGGGCTCAGCCTTGAAACATCTATTTTAAACTACAATAATGTATTTTTGTCTTTTGAGTTGGTGTTTTAAATTCTAGTTTGATCCTGATTTGATTAACTATCAGTTTTTATCAAGTTGATCGTACATGTGAATACCTTTCTGTGCACAGATTATTATATATTGCAAGAAATAAACTACTTCCTTGAGAAGAACTCAGGCTGTCAGTGATATTTTTCATGAGAAAGCATAAAAATGAAACATTTTAAAATTTATTGACTGTTAGTATATCATATATTAATGTTTGCCTTATGGATGACTGATACTACTATGGTTTTGTATAATCAGTTAAAACTAAAAAGTGCTAAGCTGTTCTGGTCAAATGGTAATTGCTTTACTCAAAGAATAGGAGGAACTTTGAGGTTTTAGTAGTGAGTCTTGTACAGCAAAGCACACTCAGACATTCACAGCACAAAACATTTAGGGTGACATTTGTCTCTACGGTGAGCGGATCAATAATTCATTGGATTTGCTTCATTAACCTCTTTTAGCATTCGAAATTAGTACATCTTCTCTTTGGATGGTGACAAAAGATATCAGTGATGAGAGAACAAACTAGCAAATAATGCAATGAAGGAAGGAATGAGGGAGGGAAGAGAGAGGGAGAGAAAGAAAAAAGAAAGAAAGAAAGACAGACACAGACAGACAGACAGAAAGAAAGAAAGAAAGAAAGAAAGAACGAAAGAAAGAAAAAGAAAAAGAAAGAAAGAAAGAAAAAGAAAGAAAGGGAAAATGAAAGAAAAGCACAATTGCAGCATAAATCCAATCCCATCTCTTTTTCCTCTTTATTTTGCTTCAACGACACTGATAAGAAACCATGTTTTGTAGTTTATTTATTTATTGGATTGATTGTTGTTCCTATCCATGTGAGTTCCACAGGGGCACAGGTTTTTGTGTGCTGCTTTTATTTCCAGGGCAGCTAGTGGTTTCTGGCACACAGTGAAAGCTTAGTATATATTTAAATCGTGTAGAAGAAGAAACAAAATACTTTGCATGAGTTTTTCCTTCGGTTAATACAATATAGGGAGTGTCATAACTGTTATCAATGAATTAAATATGGTAATTAATTCCATCACATTTAAAAGTGGAAAATCCTCAGTTGTTAATAATAAAAAGTTATGCAATCCTAGGTACCTTTCTCAAGGAACTGTAGCATTACTAATCAAGATATTACAAAATCATGTGACCAGAAGTGACACTGGTGAATGTTAAGTGGAGAGAATAAATGAAGAAAGGGAATTCAGAAAGAATCGGCTAACTCCAAAGACCCAGAACGAAAATTGCTCCTGATTTGATTCTTTTTGCTTGGTTCTTTTTGGTTGGTTTAGCATGGTCTTTAAATGGATATTGCTTATTGGTTTAGAGAGTTCACATTATCCATGCAGAAATACCCAGCACAGAAGCCTATCCCATATATTTCTTCTACTGATTCACTGAATAATAAGAAATTATTATTTTTCAGCTCAGTTTACCACATTTCATTTTCCCTTTTGCTTTTTATACCATTGTTTCTTAATCCAATATATGACTTTCTTCCTGAGAAGAGTGGACTAGTAAATAATTTCTATGTAGGTTTGTAAAAAACTACACTATACAGATACAAATTACTAGCAAATTTCCTTCTCTTTTTCAGAAATGATTTTTAAATTGAAATCTTTTCATTCTATTTAGATGCTTATGTGTAGGGATGATTTAAATATATTTTTTAAATGTAATTAGAAATATGGCACTCAAGTTTTCAGTTTAAGGATCTGCCCAGGAATTGCTTTCCTGTGCTGGGAACCCTGAAATAAGCATGCTATAAAAGATACTGAGTTTCACTGGGTGCTGGGTCTCTGAGAAATGATATATCATTCTATCTTGTCATCACTATTTTGTAATCCTCCTGTTGGTTAATGCTTTGTAGTGAGGAGATGATTTTCTTTGTTTTTAAAGTTCTTAAAATGTTTTAAATGTATCTAATTTTGAAGAATGCAAAGTTTCATACTTTAAATTCTACACATTTATTCCTTTAATAACTAAAGCCAGTTATTAAACACAATTTCTGCATAATCACCACAGTTATCAGTTATATATCATATACTATCTGGATGGCAGCAGATGGAGAAAATTATATAAATCAAATAATATGAAGTAATAGTACAATAATACCGGGAAATATGAATGATAATTACTAGGGCACTCCTCTCTATTTGGGGGTCCATTAAAAAAGCCATGCCATTTCTATGGCAAAAAAGTTTGTCCTGGTTTAAATACAATGCGGAAAGTAAGCATTAAATTATAGCTGGAGATTTCTGTTTCAAAAAACTTTTAGTTTTGACTCAGAGAACACCAAATTTAGCCTGCAATAAAGTGAAATGATGCCTATAAAAATATTAGCATAGTGACTAATACATAGTAAAGTGTCAAAAACAGATATTTATTAATGTTTCCAGCATTCAACCTATATCATGCCTGTAGTATATCGTGCATGCACATTATAATGTGAAATTTAATTGATAAATTATAGAAAAGGGGATTACAGAGCTTTTATGCTTAGCCATTTTCACATTGCTCACTGTTATTTGTAATGCATTGCTGTAAGAGTCTAAAGTCCTATTTCAAGTATTTTGTTTTTATTTGGAATATGGATATCGTCCTGCATAAACTTGCATTTGAAGTTCATAGTAAACCTTTTGTGTTGTAGTTTATGAATATGTTTCTTTAGGTGTGAATTTACATATAAATTAAAACAAAAGTAAAAGTTCTCTGAAACAGAAATCTACAGCTATAATTTAATGTTTATTTTCTGTATTGTATTTAAGCTGAGACAAAACGAAACAAACAATTTTTTTCTTAATATTATATTATAAAACTTCTTAAAAGAATCCAGAACAATAGTTTAGCTAATCTAGATTCATTTGTACTTGATCAAATGAGATCAATTAAGACAGGGTTTTTTCTGCCCTTTTTAAGTTATGAGTTTCAACCTTATTGTCTAACATGTACATTGTCAGATATAAAACACATTTTCTGATTGAAATCTGTTATTTTAGATATTATTTAAATATATAGCAAGGTAAGATGAACAATTCTAGATGAATTTTTCTGTCTTTTTATTTGCAAGTTCTACCATGAAAGTACAAACATCTTTAATATTTTTCTAATCATTCTGATTTACACATGAAGACATTTTCACTATAAGACTGAAATGTTATTAAAACTGAAATGTGTGCAACAATTTCTTTTTTTGGCTTTTGAAAAACAGGTGGATCATTCCATTTGCATAATAATGTAATAGAAATTGGAAAATGATGTGAGAAATTGGAAAATTTATGTGAGAAAGAAGAAATCTGGAGACTCCTGAACGATTTTAAAAGACTCTTTCTGAATCAATTAATATTCACCTGGAATCCCAAGTTGTGTGTTATGTCAATATCCCTAGGTAAAACTTAATTTTCTACTTCCAGGTGTGGTTGAAATGTTCAGCTGCCACATCGAACTGGGTTTAACTTCTGCCTTTTTAACTTTACATTTATATAATTTGGGCTAAATTATATTTCTTCTGAGTTTCAATGTACTTATGAGTAAAAGCACAGGAGATAGAATAAGGTTGCAGCACACATCAAAATATCATAGGACTGTGTTGGGCATATTCATGTAAAATTAAATGGCATGCTTTTCAAACTTTTCTTTCTTTCCTATTTAGCCAGTTTCAAAATAAATTTTTCTTTTGACCTCAACACTGAAAATCACTTGCCTCAAAATTTCAATTCTTTCTTTCTCATGTCTAATCCTATTTCATATACCTAAGTTGTTAACACCATCAATTACTAAACCGAAGTCAGAACTAAGAGTCTTCCTTGATGACACATTGACTCCTGAGCTTGTCTACAACCCCAGTATTGCTCATCTAAGAGATCATTACATTCTGGTATTTGAACATTTTAAATATCTTTCAAATCTGATCTACCATTTTGACAGCTTGAGAATGTCATCTTTTAAAATCTTACTTCAGGGCCAGGGATTTAGCTCAGGGGTTCTGCTGCCTGATTTGCAAGCACAAAGACCTGAGTGCGATCCCTGGTACCAAAAAATAAATGAATAAATAAAATAAAATCTTGCTGCAGAAACTCTACCCTCCATTCTCTCAGCGTTGTCAATCTTACTTTATGTTACTCCTGTGCCCCAAAAGTAATTTTTTAAGCACAGTATCGACTATTGTGTTAGTTACTTTTCACTCTTTGCTGCGACAAAATATCTCACACATAAAGTTTGAGGGGAAGGGGTTTATTTGGCTCGCAGTTTATAGAGTGTTCAGTCCATAATTACCAGGTTCCAAGGCAGAATGGCAGAGGTGTAACAGTTTGTGGCAGTGGAAGACCGCAAAAACAACAATGGCAAGTCATTCTCCTGGGTTTTTTGCTATCGATTCTCAATATAAACGTGGCTAAAAGCCCCAAACAGCAGCAGCGCCACATCTTCAATGTTAGCCTTCCTTGGGTAAGATTAGTCCCCACATTTAATCTCAGTCTCAGGCAAAGTCTCTGGACATGAGCAAACCACAAATTTTCTGTCAAACCACAGCACACATTGTCTTGAGTCTAATGGACCAATGCCGTCCTTCCTCCCAGCAGAAACCTCTTGAGCCTGGTCTTTACCAGCTTTCCAGTCTTCTGAGCTCTGACCAGACTCTCCCATACAGAACAGCCTAAAATTTTCCAGCAGCTCTGTTTTTTTTCAGCTGACTTTTCTGAATCTTTCCTCACACTCCTCCTTCCCTCAAGCCAGTTCCAAAGGCCATGGTAATGTCACAGCAATGACCCCACTTGTCTGACACCAAGTTTCTGTGTTGGTTGCTTTTTTTTTTTTTTTTTTAATACTGAGACAAAATACTGGACACACAAAGTTACAGGGGGAAAGGTTTGTTTGTCTCACAGTCCATAATTGGCTGGCTCCAAGGCAGGGTGGCAGAGGGCCAACAGTTCATGGCAGCAGAAGCAACAAATACAAGAGAACTTTTTCTTCTCCTTTTATCTTATTCAGAGTACCAGGATTAGGGTGGTACCGAACCCAAGCCTGAGCATGCAGTGATTTAGTAATTACACACCCTTAATCCTAGATCACACACTCTAGATTCATCCACCTATGCCTGCATGAGGCTTTGGGGGGACATCGAGACCCAAATTATAACAAGTATCTAGTTAAAATCACAAAAAGCACTCCACAATGTTTTAAAATTTACCTTATCAGTATTGCATGAAAAGACTCATTTTCAGTTAAACATGGATTATCATTTCCCTGTTATGCCCATTTATGAATGTCAAAACAATTAAATGCGGTTTCCCAAAGTCTCTCACTATTCTGTCACTTTAGAAACCATGCTTTTTCCCCCCCTTATAATGAACCTCCTTGACTTCATCACTCTTAGCCCTGCCAACTGTTTCTTATCTGTACATGTTTGCAGAACATGAAGTTTACGATTATCTTGAGGAGTGGGTACATGTGCAGAACACAGCTTGTTCCTTTTGTAATCCCATCCCGTTTTCTTCCCTCCTCTCTTCTGAATCCCTTTTCACTCTTGCTGATATTAGTAAACTGTGTGTATGTTTAGGACATACAAAGTTTACATCCACTGAGGTTTTTAGGTTCCTGTACATGGCATATCTTTATTCTACTTACTTCTCCTTCTGCTCCCTTTCTACCTTGCTGTTGGTCTCCTGGACCTTTTCCTATTTAGCTCTGCTTTTTCAAATTCTTAGTTTGGTCTGAGTAGTGAAATAATATTGGTGGAATATTGTATATGTCATAATTTACAATAACATTGTTTTTATTTCAGATAACATGAAGTTAATGATGTATGTTTGCTATAGAAATGGCATGATAAGATCTCACTATATCCCCCTCTAGAATTAATATGTTGAAACATTATTAACAAGATCACGAGGACAGACATTTTCAGAAAAGATTACTCTTTTATGAAAAAGAGTCCTGAGAGTGTTTGTTGTTAGACTGTCTGCTTTTCACCTCTGCAGACCTGGCAGAAAAGTACCCTCAATGAGGAACCAGCCCTCACCAGACACGAAATCACATGACAATTTGATCTTAGATATGACAGCTTCAGAACAGTAAGCAATGAATTTCTATCATGTATAGATTTTTCAATCCAAAGTATTTTGTCATAGCCATATAGTTGTTGGGATCTTACATATTTTCAAGTATTTATGAAAAAATTCCTTTTAATTTTGCTGTATTTATTATTTTAATCAATCTTCAATTGTTTGTGAGGATTTATTAATATTGCAATAAAGGAAATAATAAGTGAAATTAATTTTTTAAAAATTCTGTACCAGAAGGAAAGCAGCACACCTTAAATTTATTTTCTTGGGCCTGGGATTTAGCTCAGTGGTTCTGCCACCTGCTGTGCAAGCACAATATCCTGAGTTCAATCCCCGATTTCCCCCCCCCTACAAAAATAAGGTTATTTTCTTTTTTACTTTAGACAGCAGTCACTTCTCCAAACTTAGTCAGTCAACTTTAAGGCTATACCCTCACATCTTCTGGGTCTTCTGAGATAAGTGAAATCATATGTTCATACCGGCCTCAGGAGATGAAGGCCGAGGAAGGTCAAGGAAGGGGTAGGAGGGATAAAATATGTGTAGAGTTTTCAATTGTCTCATTGCATTCTGTCTGCCATATCTTGTTTGCTGCTGGCACCGGTCTTTCTGCTGGCAAACCTGGACAAAGTGGGATGGCGATTTGTGCCAATATGGGGTCCGTTCATCTCCAAGGAGCGAGATTTGAGTAAAGCCTTTGCTCCTTTCAGCAAAATAACTGTGGTATGCTTGGGAATGGTGAATGTGTAGCACTGAGTGGCTGGTATAATTTTAGAAAAAGTGTATTAGATAGAAGAAAATCTGTAGTGTTGCTAAATATTCATGGGATTTTTACATTCTATGTCAGTATTTTAGACCTAAGCCCAAGGACGAAAATAGCACTCATTGAACTCTTCCCTCATGTCCCTTCCTTTGTTATAAATACATGACAAAAATGCTCCTTACGCAGTAAAGACATCAAGATGCTTGTGTTTTTCCATATTTCTTTTGATGTCATCATATTTATCACATTTTTATAGATAATCATGGAATGTTAAAAATAATAATATTTATTATTTGGGGAAATAATGTAAGTTGTATTTTATAATATCTATATCAATATATATATATTCAATACATTAAATTTTCATGGACTTTAACCTACTCAGACCAAACTATAAAGTATGTATTATATGTGTATTTTATGGATTTGTAATTTTAGATTAACATAATTAAACGACATTGTGTAGGCAGTGAAGAGACTCCAAATGTGTAAAAGATAGCAAATAGTACATTGAAAGAAATATTAGTTTGGCCTTTGCGTTGAGTAAGGATTAGAAAATTAATCTAAGTTTCAGCATACTCCTGAATACATATTCCTGAATGAAGGTAACACTGACTTGAATGAAAGCTACAAATATTAGATTTGAAGAAAATAATCACATAAAACAGAGATTAAAATGAGAATAATTTCCATTTATTTAAGAGGTTATTATTGGTGGCTCACACCTGTAATCCCAGCACTCGGGAGGCTGAGGCAGGAGGATCGCTACGAGTTCCAGAACAGCCTGGGCTACATAGTAAGTTCCAGATCAGTCTCAACTACATAGTGAGACCCTGTCTCAAAAACAAACAAACAAACAAACAAACAAACAAAAAACAACCCCCCCCAAAAGAGATTTATTATTAATCTTACTAGTTAACCAACATGCTGTAAGACTTAAAGTCTCACTTCCACTCCATGGAGCCTGAACAGCCAAAAAGGCCTCCAGGATGCTGGGCCCTAACACCCAGGGAGGCTCTGGGAGGGAGTTCGATGGAGAAATGAGGAACCCAGGAAGGAGCATACCAGGCTAGCTGGTAAATAGATCTTTATTAGTCCGGCCAGATGGCACTCCCAGAGCCAGGTAGCTCAGAGAGGCAACTGCTCAGGGCCTGAGGTACTTTTTGTAAGGTTTTTCTAAACAAAGAGTTAGGGAATTCACAGAACAAGACTGCAAACACATTTCTTATCTTATGCAGGACATGTTCTATGGTCACTTTTTGTCATACCATTTGCCCCTGGGCAGGCTGTTAACCAAGGTAGCAATTAGCATATGAAGAAGCACAGTCTGGCCTATTACCATGGAGTCACTTTAGCTTATTCAAGTCTTACAGTATAATCTTAGGGCAGTTGCAGGAAGTTATAAGTGTGTGTGTGTGTGTGTGTGAGTGTGTGTATATATATATATATACATATATATATATATAAAATCTCCTCTGTATAAATGAGCTTCTTCACTTGGGAAAAGGTGACAATGATAGTTTCTTTATATAATTATCATAAATATTAAATTAACTAATGTATAAGAGTGTTTCAGAGCAAATATATTAAAAAGATGATAATTATAAATCATAGTTTTTAGTAACACTAGAAATAGGAGGTGAGGCAGAAGAAAGATATGACTTTAATGTCCAAAATTATATAGAATAGAGCCAGTGATTCTACCACCTGCCTAGAAAGTGTACAGTTCAGATTTCCATTCCTGGTATCAAAAAATAAAAATAAAATTACGTAGAATACACAAAGATGGAGAGAATGAGTTAAAATGTCTATTTTTTTTTCAGTACTGGAGTTCTATTCAGAACCTTGCACTTTTGAGGCAAACACAGTGCCCCTGGCTTAAAATAAATGTTTTAAGCAATATTTGCTATAAAAATAGTCATACGTGGGTAGTTAAGAATGTGTAGGTGAAAGTGAAATGACTGCTTTGGAATTAAAATCTATACAGCTGGACCAGGGATGTAGCTCAGTAGTGATGTGATTGTCTGGCAGCACAAGGTCCTGATTTTGAGCCCTGGAACCAGGACAAAAAAGACAGAAGGTTGGGGGGGGAGAGAGAAAGAGGGAAATTAAAAGCTAACAACCAATAGAGGAACGAAAAATTTTCAGGAAAATAATTACTGAAGTTTAATAAATGGAAGGGAGGGAAAAAGCAAAGTAGAATATTGAAACATATTCATGGAAGACAATATGAAAAAATAATTGACACCAAATGAGACGGAAAAAGAAGAGCAGCCTTAAAATGGTAAAAGTGGAGATCAAATCAAAAGAATTTTCAAATTTAATCAGTTCTACATATTTTATTCAAGGATGTGCATTTCAATGAAACTTTTTTTTATGTTATGTTTTACTTTGGCCTGTGCACATCCTTAAAATTGTTATTTTCATCTATGCATTTTTAAACTGTGGAAATTAGGAAGTCTAGCTATTAGAAAATTATTAGAATATTTAAGATCATAACCTATTATCAAAATAATTTCAGGCATATTCCTTTAAATGTTTAAATACTAAGAATAACATTAAACTAACATATTTTAAGCATCAAAACTCATTTTAGTTTATTGACTTATATTTCACTGGCTGTATGTTCTTACAGTATTCACTAGATAACTCCAGCAAAATGAGTCTCTTGCTCTCAACACCCAGTAATCAAAGCTATATTAAACATTAACACAAATTATTATAGTATAAAACAGCATGGAAATTATCATACCTTACAATTTTGTAGGTCATAGATTTAACAAGGATTACCAGGTGATGTTTACAGAGGCTGTTTGGTCACCTAACTGATCACCTAACCAGGGCCATTTAGGAGAGCTGTTTGCCTTACTGTTGATTGTGAGAATGAGTAGAATTCTGAGCTGAGGTGGAACTAACAATGCAGTCTTCACATCTGCAAATATATGTTGTTTGGGCTTCCTCCTAGTAGAGTGAGGGCATCAGATTGCTTGGCATGCTTAGATTCTCAATTATGGCTTTAGGAGAGCAATAAGTATGCTATCTGTCCTCTTAAGTAGTAGGCTTGAAATTTTGTACAACCATCATACTGCCTTTATTGTGTATTAATCATGAAGGACACCGAGACTTGGCTAAAACCAAGGCACTGGAAATTAAGTTCTATTTCTCAATAGGGATGTGGTGAAGCATTAGAGACTTTCAATCTATTGGAAGATTCTAAAAGAACATTTAAAGTACACGGAGAAAAATATGATTGCTTCCGTTTCTGTCTCTGAAATAGCCTCACATCCATGAAAAACAGATCTATTCAATAATCGTTCCCCCAAAAAAGAATAGCAAAAAATTGTTGTGTAGGAAAAGTAAAATAACAATTTATATGCACCGTACTTAATAGGCTGTGCCAGGTCATTATCTAAATAGCTGTATTCCTACATAAATTAATGAACATAGAACAAGATACTTGTATAAAAAGTTTCTGAAAATATTACCATATGACTTCATTTTCAATTCCAAATAATCTATTTACTTATGTGATCTAAACTTAAAAAGTGAAATTTCCTCTTTTTTTTTTTTTTTTTGGTACCGGGGATTGAACTCAGGTCCTTGCACTTGCAAGGCAGGCCACCGAACCTCTGAGCTAAATCCCCTCAATATTCTAACTTGAAAGACCAGCATATGTAATTTTAATAATACACATGCTCATGTTTTTCAGAAAGAAAACAAATATTTTCAGTTCCTTTTTACAATAATACTATGAAATTAAAGTCAATAGTGACATATTTGATTAGAAGTTCATGGATATACATGACTGACCATCCAATGAAAACTATTTATTAAGGACCAAGAATTAATGAGAAAGAAATGGAAATACAATAGTTATGAGGAAAGTGACAGTGTGGATTTGACATTTATAACGGATTAGCTGTTAATTTTTTCTTTTCTATATGTTGCTCTAATAAGATTTGTCAGAGTACTGCTCAATTTATCTTTTTATACATTTCTCTTACAGATAATGAATCACTGCATGTTATAAGTCAAATTTTCAAAGAAAATGAAGAAGAGACTTGCTCCTAGCAATGGGTGCATATGAAATAATGACATTTATATAATTATAACCATGATACCTATACTTCTTTACAAAATGTCTTTATAGTCAGAAATAGACTACCAGATATACGCTGTTAGATTTTGTTGTTGTTAGATCATATGTAAAACAAATACTCTTTCTATGCTTTTAGTTTCATTCTTTCTTTGCTATCTTTTTACATAAATATTTATTCCTTTTGTTTCAACTATGCTTTTGTGGCCTCTTCTTTCCCTGTTTCTGCTTTTCTTTGATTTTGTCTTATTTTTCTTTGTTTACATTAGTCTATTGGTGAAAAAATAAAAGAGATACTTACACAACATCTTATGAGAAGTACCTATTCGTGAATTTAATGTTTCTTGATTTAATGTCGATTAAGGATGTAGTCCAAGACAGATTCCTTAGTGAATTTTCACTTAATGTAGCTCAAACAAATGGGCTAGAGATACTTCATTCTTTCAACTTTATGTTGCTCCACAGAAATATGCAAAGAGAGTAACTGATGATGATGGTAAAGATGGATGGATAGATAGATAGATAGGTAGATAGGTAGATAGATCTAAGAGAAGATTTTTTCTGGGCACTTGTTCACCTGATTACAGAGACTAAGAGAGAATAAAATGCTACTTTCCTGAAGACAGAGGAAATTATTATAGCCGCATTTGAGCCAAAGACCTGAGCACTGTGTCCTGAAGTTGGAATGCCAGAATACCGGATTTGTTGTGCAAGGACAGGCCATGGGTATCTCAGCGCAGTTAGAGAAGGAACGTGCCTTTTTTTTTTTTCCACCTTTTTTTTTTTTTCTACTTGGGCCCAAAAGAGACTAGATGATGTTGACACATGTTGGTTTGGGAAGATCATTACTTACTCTACTGATTGAAATGCTAATGTCTTTTGGAAACACTCTCACAAGCATAAACAAAATTAATCCAGGCATTCTTTGGTTTACTCTGGTTGAAATATGTAATTATCCATAATAGTGATACATATCCTTTGCCTGAGTGAATGGATTCTGGTCAGTCTATGTCACTAAGGTTTATATCCTGACTTGCCACTATCTCTTGATTTAAATTAAATACCTATCCCTTCTTCCCTTTTAATTCCTCCCAAATAAATACAATATCCTAAATGTTAGGAAGCATCACAGTTTCTCAGTTATTTAGTAATTTATAATTTTGTAAGAAACCTACATGGGTAATCGCTTCTCAGCCTTTTGGCTAAGATTAAGTGTAGAAACCTATGTGGGCAAAAGTTTAATTTGTCAATAAATGTAAGCATGCTAACAAGATATCTATGAAAATTACAAAAATATTCACTATTAATTCAAACTTTCTCTTCGTACCTGGACTTGGAACATCTGCACTGGAGAATTTTGTATGCAAACTCTCAAATGATAAAAATAAATATAGAAAACTTAGTGGTACTAATTTTATATCTAAGATTTTAATACAATATAATTTTAATAATATATACATATGATTTTCATTTTAAATTAAATTTATGTATTATTTTACAGATATATTAAAGAACAAAAATGTACTTTTATATGTATGAGTAAAAAATAAAATGACAAATAATATCAACCTTTAAATCACACATTATGAAATAAAATTATTTTTCTACTTTCCAAAATTAGCATTAATTACTTCTCATGATTTACGAACTTTTCTTATTATTTCTAAACCTGTCTATGCATTAATTCCCTTAGAAAATTTATTTTTTAAGAATGTTCATACTCATCAGATATGTACTACCAAAATGTTAACCATAGAGTTATTATATATTGGATTATGTATTTAACAGTTATATCTTATTTTTGGTGAGTTTTAAGGTATATCCCAATGATATAAGTAAAATGGACAAAGAGTTGATGTTGTAGTCAAGACAAAATACATATGATGTTAGAACAAGTGACCTCTTCTATGAAGCTGCTTTATTTATTTGGCAGTTGTAAATATTACTAAAGGAAAAATTATTTGACAATAACCCTACCAGAAAAGAAACCTAACTTTTATGCAAAATATTTACTCTTGATAGGAAATTCAAAATTATAGCAGGGAGATATGTTTTTAAAAACACTGTTAATTTATTAAGGAGATAAATATATACTGATATTTATTATGTTATTCCTTGAAATAGAGTCCCTAAAATTTTTCATTTGGGAAATACAATTCATTATTTCCTTTTTCTGTGGCACTCTCTAAGGCTGAATTGTCAGGTGCAGAAATAATGAATTCAGAATATGGCTTTTAAATCTTATGAGATGTAACTATGGACAGCTTTTTCCCAAGAAAATGAGCAAATGTTAGCCATGTAAGATTTTACGAGCACACTTAGGATATTTACTGTTCCCTTTAACCCCAGCTTGAATATCTTGATAAACAGCAGAGATTTCCAGACAAGTCTGAATGAGAAAAACAACTGGAAATATTTTTATAAAGTACAAATTCCTCCTCCATTGTCCAAGACTCATTGAATCAGAATTGAGGAGTTTGGAGAGATAGAGAAGGAAGCTGGCTTTCTCTCCTTGATGGCCAGTTAGGATACAGGGCTACTGAGGAAGAACAGGCTTCCATACTTTAAACCACCTTCCATACTCAAAATGCATTAGGCCAAATATGAATACAAAAGACAAAAACTTAAATATTAAGACTCATACAGAGAAAACATTAATAAAGATATGGCAGATCACTTTTATTTGGCTGTTATCACATTGTGCAGAATGCTGTCATAATATAATCTTGATTTCTCAATTAAGTAAAACACATGCATAATATATAATTATTGTCATCATAATCCAAGTGTTAAATATGAGAAAAGTAAAGTTGAAAGAGGTCAAATCACTTGCATAAAATACCAGATTAATTAAGGACAGAGCCTCATTTAATACCGGGTGGTCTGACTTCAGGGACTCTACTCAACCATTGAGCAAGGCAGTGATATCACTAATAGGGTTTTAATATGTAAAAGTGGAATGATTTATTTTTGTTTTTGTGAACCAGCCATCTCTGGCATAGAATTGTCCATTGGATGAAAGGCATTTCTGTTTTGCTAAGAACTTTATGTCTACATGATGGAAAGTTTACTTACTGGTGAAGCCAAATACCTCCAAAGATAAGTTTCGGGCATTTTTTTTCTCTTTGAGACATAGATATTTCTGCATTTTCAGAGTTATATATGCACACACTAACTTTTGGGGAGAATTTTTTGGAAGAAAGCTTTTCCTTAGTCTATTTCTTTGCAAAAGCTCTTTGTAGTATGTCCATTTCTTTGCAAGTAGCATGCAAGACCTCTAAAGGAAAATGCAAATGATATACATCATACAGTCAACTAAGCTTTCAGGACTTAAAAAAAAAAACTTGGTTCTCTTCGGATAAAGAATTTATATCTACATTTATAATGTACTCAAGGTCAAAAGACAGAAGAAAATCAGTAAAAGGAAATGACAAAGTTACCATTATGTACTTTTTTGCAAAGATAATCTGAAAAAGAAATTTGTCAATTAATTTTCTGCAGACATTTCTCTTTATGTTTTATCTATTGTAGTTATGCTAGTTGTGTTAACTTTATTTTAGTTAATATAACATTATATCCCTGATAAAAGTAAGTGATGTTGTAGAGCAGATTTTTGGAACCAGTGTAGAACTTTGATTGCCAGAGTAATGGAGATGGTCTATGTATGAATTATTCAAAGCCTTGTATAATCAGTACAGCATTGAAATTAAACACAGAATGTGCAAATTAGGCAATTATTCATAAAATTTATTAACATTTTAATTTTTCAGAGCTCACTATGACATTTTGCATAGCTTTGCTTAAGCAAAGCATTGAACACTGTGATTAGATCCATAGTTCCACACTTCAGCATTGTAAATTTGTTTGAGTAAGTGTATGTGTATAAGTTATACCATGAATATAAAAAAATACTATTAATGGTTCTGCAAATTTGGCTATGTTTGATTAGTTGAGTTTTTCAATCATAATTTCTTGAAATCTAAACTTATTTACTTGTGGATTTCTCTGTCACTGTTCTCTTGCAATACTTTTACATGGGAGAGAATAGTTTACAAGATATCCTCTCACCTTTAATACACATGATGCATAAACATACCTAGTATATGATTGGAATTCAGTTTTCAAAATGAATTAATGTACTCACTTTCAAATCATTATGATACACTATTTTGATGTTTAGCAAAGAAATAATGAAGGATTGAATTTGGTTAGCTATTAGGTTATTGAAAATGATGAGGAATAATTGTGTTGAAGTGCTAGAAATTATTGAAATTTTTTGGGGAAAAAGAGCACCATCCAGTCATTGGAATTTCTAATACCGAATTAAGTAGATTATTATACAACTAAATAATATAGGGAAATTAGGAAAAGGATGATCTGGAAGTAGAAGTGTGGTTCTTAAAAGAGACAATGAATTTAGTGTTTGATTAACGAAGCACAAAGTATCTGTGGGAACTTTCCACTCATGTGGTCCTTTACAAGCTGCTTTTGGAAATGCTCTTGGATGGTGCTTTGTAAATACACATAGAAATCCAGTAGTTTTAACAAATTACTTGTGTGGAAATGAAATAACCCAAACAGACAGTAGTATAAAAAGAAAATAATCATTACAAACATTTTTACAGAAACCCAGAAAATAAGGTGACCATAGAAAAACTTGTAATATTAAAAAGTATTGAAACATGAAGTAAATGAGGAAAATATGTTATCCTTATTTTGAAAAGGGGAGGAGGATTGAGTATACATATTAGTTTCCTATTGCTGCTATAACAATTTACTAAAGTCCTGGTGAATAAAAACAACACACATTTACTATTTTACAATCTTGTAACTTACATTCCTTGGCTTATGAATCATTTTTCCATCTTCAAAGCAATGTTGCATCTGTGATGTTCCTTCTGTTGTCCCATCACCATTTATCTACACCTAGGAAGTATTCTCCACTCTTGAGAACCCGTAGTATTAGTCTGAACCCAGTAAAAAAGTACAGGATAAGTTTTCCACCTCAGGACTTGTAATTAAATTACACATGAAAAATTCATTTTGCCATAAAACTTAGCCTAGTCACAAGTTCTGGGTAATAAGATGCCTTGGGAGACTATTATTCTGCCTATTACAAATTTCAAGAAGGAAGATCATCAGTGTAAATTTAAGAGAGTGTGGGATTGTGGGCAGTAGTATGAAATCTTACAGAGATTAAATAATGGCATGTTTCTGCTATTTTTTGTCTTTCATAGATGTCACGTTAATCTATTAATTTTTCTAAACACGGAGGCATATGAAGGTATATGCAGTATTTAAGGATGCAGGATGTGTGAATAAAGCCAGGAACACTGAGCATAGGAATTGATAAAAACTAGAGCCTTTCCTCAAAATAGCCTCTAGAAAGGCTTAAGAATAAATTTTAAGCAACAAAGCCAATAATCAGAATAGAAAGAATAACCAAAAGTTTTAAATTCTTCCTTGTGGTTGAAGATTCCTCCCAGTAACTACTGCTCTGTTATATACCTGTGGCACTATGAATCTCACTTCTTCAGTCACAAAGCTCTGCCTGTGGCAAGAGGTATAACGTTCTTGAATGGAATGGACTAGAGAGTTTTGAAGAGTGTGGTGTCCTCAAATACAAAGAAGTTGCTCATGCAGCAAAAACCAATACTGAACCACTTTACCAGAGCATTTGAGGGAAAGACAACAATTACTATTGGAAAAATGGACATGATAAACAGGTAAACAAAGACTTAGAAACTAAACCCTTAGAATAACGTCTTTAATTTTATGCTAACTGTTTTTTACAGTTATCACAGTTTTGTTGTTATAGTTGTATAGGATTTTTCTCCTTACTAATTGTTTCATTGTTATTTTTAGTAAATTGTACTGGGAGAAGAAACACATCAGGTTGTTTAACATATGGTTAGTAATACTTATTTTGTGAATTCAATTCTGTCTCAAAGAACTTTGAAAAAGACATTAAAAGCTAGAAACATACCACACTGTGAGGAACATATTTTAATTTTAAAAAGTTTATTATTTTTCCTGAAATTATGCTCTAGTGGAAAAAGACCAATGTTTTAACATATAAACCCGAAATGAATCTGCAATCACACATAGCAGTCCTGTGTCATCTCATCCAAAAGACTCTTGATACATTTTAGTCGCATATAAATGGACATAATACTGTCGACATCAACACAGTGTAGAGAAATTAGAGAAAATTAATGAAGGTGCTGATGATAATGTTTCCTACACAGCACGCATTTAAAGACTGTAAACAGCAATAACAATGAAAGTAGTAGATTCCCAGCATCTTCATGGTATAGTTCAACTTGGCCTTAACTTTGATTAAGGCAATATATTCATCTTATGTATATATACTACTTATTCACCTAAATACTGAAATTTAATTCATTCTACATGAGGTGGAAAGTTTGAGATAGAGACATAATAAAATTACTTTAGTTCATCAGTCTTGCATATTTTTTCACATTTTATTTTCTGTAAGATACCATATATAAGCACATAGCATGAAGGAGAAATCTACATTAATTTTAATTATACATTTCCTGGGAAGTCTTTTAAATGGCCTTTTACTTCAAATTAAGATATTTCAATGGGTTAGCTTCTTGAAAGAACTTACATAGTAAGTGTTGATGATATCATTAATTTTCATGTAACATAAAAAGATAATTATATTTCATTTTCTTGTGAAGATTTAACTTGGTAGTAGAGATTTCCCTGAAAAAATGCAAGATTAAAATAATTAAAACAGCCCATAAAAACTAATGATTTTTAAAAGATCTATTTTAAAGTATGATTTAAACTATAATTTTCTTGTAAAAGTCATTGCTGCCATAACTTATGTAAATTATCTTACAACATCAAAGAGTGGACAAGCATTATCTCAGAAAAGTTAAAAAAATATAAATAAAGCAAGATAACATTGCACATACAGTTTCCCAAAATGCCTACATATTTTAAATTTTGTTGATATATAAATAATCGTGCCCTCTTTTGCAATTATTTCCTATCCCAAATGTTCATATTTCATTCTAGGATGTGTTTAGCACATATAAGATGATACTTAAGGCAAACCAAATGTTGCATATTTTGCAATTAAAAAGGCCGATTTTAATGTGAGCTTTAAGCACAGTGATATGAAAGAAAGAGCCCAGCTATGGAAAGTTATCATCAGACTCTAAATTCTGAGATAATTAATCAGTGGTAGTTTGATTCTATTTCCTCATCAGTAAAATTGATAGTAAAAAAAAACTAGCAATTATTTTGTTGGGATAATATTGTTTAAATATTATTTCCAGATACTGTTATTGCACAAATGCAAACAAATTACTGCTGATTATCCTTTCAATGATGTGTTCAAGGCAAAGGAAGTAGGTATTTCAGGAAAGAGTGTTTTTAAAATGCAGTGTGATGAGTATTGTTGTTAATTTGTTATATGTCATTTCTTGATGAGAGATCGTGAGCCTTACAGGAGGTTCGCAGGGAAAAGAGACTTTTCTCCTTTTGGTTTGTTCCAAAAGCTCTCTACTATGAAGTACAAGGAGAAAAGAGAAGCTATGTTGTATATGAAGACCATTTTGGGTTTTGAACTTATCTATTTGTGTTATGAATAGCACACATATATAACTGCCAATGGAGTAATGTGACACCCAAGGGAAAACTATAGCATCTATTGTTAAACACAATTCACACACACACACACACACACACACACACACACACACAGTGCCTTTTGGTCAATTTATTACACTCTCTAATCATTTGCAGTAACACCACGTCTTCTAAATAGCTTTGCTAAATCATTTTTGACCAAATTCCCTTGTACTATACTAGAGGAGTCTATCAAATTCTTTTCTTAATTTTCTGAATACTGTTAGTCCTACCCTACTTGTCCCTACCCTGCTCAAGTCATGCAATGCTTTCTTGTCAATAAACATGTTAAACATTCTTAAAATAGAACAGTAAACACCACTTCCCTTTATGTAATTCTGTATTCATAAAGAAACATGGCCTAGATATGAGTGGATAAATAAAGAACTCCTGGCAGACCTTGTATGAAATATCTATGAAGCAAATTTGGTGAAATAACTCAATATTTCAAATTAATCACAAGTTAATCTGTGACAGCAAAGTCTCTGCACAACCTGCTCCAGCAGTGCACCTGGCTGTCCTAAGAATAGCTTGTCCGCTCAGAAGCTGTGATAAACTAGGTCAACTGGAGCGGTGATTTACAGAGACACTGCAGCCACAAAGAACTGAGGTTGATGTCAAGCAGTGGCATCTGTGGTTCTCAGTGAAAGCACAAGCGGAGGCAAGGAAATTTTCTTACCAAATAGGAAATTAAGTAGTAATGGTAACTTTAGGCCCATGTCTAATTCTATAAGAACCAAAGTTCTAATTCTCCTGACAGTTAGATAGTGCCTGAAATTTGAGACATTCATACAAGATGTGATAGATACTGTGGATGTTTCAATTAAAAAACAACATTACTGGAAAGACACATTACCCAGGATGACAAGATAAGTGCATTGGAAGGGACAGGGAGTATTTTAAAGGAGGTAAGTGAAAACGAGTCTTCAATAAATTATAAATTCACCATATTTGTGATCATTCTTATTTATTAAATATCTTCAGAAGCTCCAATGAGTCCTCATTTAGGTTATTCACTGGAACTGGCACTATGCAACTTCTGGCTCTTTCTAAGGGCAAAGTGACCATAAAACATAAATATTTTGCACAGATTTAGGAATCAAGGCCGACACAAATGTGGAACTAAAGACAGCAAGGAAATTTCAGAACTCTTTTTAGAAAGTAGCAAGAATGATGGGATAAGTCTGTCTTAATCAAGAAATATTTTGAAAGGAATGACTGGTAATGTGTTTTTTTTGTAGTAATTTTTTTAAAAAATTAAATATTCACATTTTTTAGCACACCTCATATTTGTCAAGAAAAACTGATAAAAAGTATGTGGCTGACAAAATTACATATCTACTAAATGAAAATATATAGAGAAGAAACTAACGTTATTATAAAATGCTTTGTAGATGCATTTTATAGCATATATTAAGTTTGAACTACTATCCTAATGTTAGAAATTCAACTTTCTATTTAGGTAGTACTAAATACTTTTGCAAAGACAATGAGCACATTTAGCAGGTGATATTTTAAAGATCATATCATCTCTAACGTTCTGATTTAAAGTAGAAAGTCATGATATAGAGAAGTTAGGGTTACTTTGAGGGTTTGGGAAAACCAAAGTGAGAATTGAAATTTAAAAAATACTTATGTAGACATTAATTCATTAATCCAACAAAAATAGTTTGATTGGTACTGAATATAATATACTTTGAACATCAAGCAGAATATGGTCTTTTGCATGTAACACAGGAAAAAAAAATGAAGTGGAAATCTCAGGAAAATTTAAAGAACAGTGTGATGTGTAGTAATCATGATGGAAGCCCGTCCAGAGAACCTGCATTTCACTAAGAATGGAGTTTCCTAAACCAGTACTAACCAGGGTAGAACTAAATGGAGGACTGCATATGAATCCAATTTATTGGGTTATAATTCAAAGGTTGTTTCATGACAGAATAAACAGCAGTTGACAAGACTTACTGATGATATAAAATGCAGTACCCAAGGAACTAAAGCCCAAGTTTCTTGGCATATGCAAAGAAGAGAACATAGAGTATGGCAAAAAAAAAACAAAACCTAGGAAGGCAAGGTCTAGACCTTGAAGAATACCATGAGCTAAGTAAGGAAATGTGTATGCTTTCATGCACATTCAAGGCTACTGTTCAGTTTTAAGCAAAGGTGTGGAACTGGCTAATTTGTGTTTTAGAAGGTTCAACACAGTGGCAGTATGCAGACTGTAATGAGGAAGCCAGTGCTCATAAAAGAGGAGACTAGTTAAGGAGGGACAGTTTATTGTATTAGAAAAAAGAAATGGGAAAGAGGTAATTTTCGTTTTTCATAAATAGTATTTAAGAGGTAGAAATGATAGGACTGAAACAACATTTAGAGTTTGGCTGCATGCTATGTGTTAAATATGTGATTCTTTTAGAACAGGAGTGGCAAAGCTATGACTTGTGTCATTGTGTTTTTCTTTCAATACAAAAGGTGTTAATGTATGAATTTTTTCAAAACTGAAAAATAAGTATTAAGATTTAATTGCAGTGTTGGCACTTTGTAACAAATAACAGTGTTTTTGGTTATAGTTTGGTCACTCACTCTCTAAAAAGTTCACCATCACTGCCTTAGATACAGGTTTTGAGGAAGACTTCATTGGCATGTTTATCTGGGAGTGCCTGTGGCCAGAAGGGAAGTTGATTGAGAGGTTGAAGTATTGAGCAAAAGAAAAGTTGAAATGATGTTGTAGTATTGACTGTCACCTTTGGCCAAATCCAAATTTTCACTTCCTTTCCTTTTCTTGAATTTTCACTTCCTTTCCTTGATGCATCACGAGTTATAGGTCACATCAGGAACAGAATGACTTTGGAAAGCAAGTTCTGTGCCCTTCATGAAGTCCATGAGGGCTGTGAACAACACTCACAGCAGCTGGACAATAAGTGCTCCTGGATGGGACAATTTGTGTGGCTCATAATTGTGCCATTAGAGGTTATCCTTGCCTGGCTTTCTTTGTATGCTAAGAGCAAACAATTCAGCTTTCTGGTGGTCATCTTTTCCTTGGAGAAAAGATTTTTATTAGGTTAGTAAGGTAATATACACTTCTTTCAGTTTACTTTGAAATCATAGCTAATATTTATTAACTCTTTTATTATTCATTGAAAATTTTTCTATCAATCAGCTGGTACCTCTATCAGTCTCAGTGGCTTACTTGGCAGTGTGATTCATATCCTCAGACATCTGTTACTCTGATAACTATTCCCTTTTTGGGCAAGGTCTCTCATACTTGCCATTTGTCTTCAGAACTACACAAAGGAGTACCAAAATCTGGCCAAATAGACAGTTTTGGTGTCATGCATTCTTCCCCACTGTAACTGCCTAGCAACAGTCCTCTCCCCACAATGTTGATGACCCATTGTCTTGCCTTTTGTTTCTGTACACGAGTTCAAGGGGATACCATGGTATATAGTTTAACGAGAATTTTGATGTGTTCTCTGGAAAAAGTGTTACCTCTTTTATGACCAAGACATCAAACCATGAATATACCAGAGTTGTGAACATGATTAAAATACAAATCACCTTGGTGGATTATTGAGAGCGATGATAAACAGAGACCTTACTTTCTCTTTTTCTGAGTCAGTTATTCTTTCTACTGGGTACATAAAACCACATACAATTCACTGATCCAAAGCACACAGTGGATCTTTTGTATAGCATGCATCTGCCAGTAATGTCTCTTTCAATGTCACACTTTAATCAGTCACTTACAGTACTATTTAAACTGACAACTTCTAGACCACAATTCTACCCCTATGTGTCATTTACTGTAAGGCATTTTCTGGTCTGCTGCAATATTATTACCAGCATATTAAGCACTTGGTAAAAGCTCAGATAGTGGTGATGGCTATGGCTTCAAGGCAGAAAGGACAAAATTTTTCCAAGAATATATGTCCATTCTTATCAGAATGAATTGATGGCCCTTCCAGGGTGGACAAAACACAACATAGTCAACTTGGCACCAATTGAGTAAATGGCGTTCCAAAGAGATTAAGTAAAATCAGGCCTCAGCCATGACCGCTTATTCTGATATGTTGAATGGTATATCTTGACATGCAAATTCATGCAGTGAAGAACACATGGATATTCTATCTCTGCAATCACTGATGTTTTGTTTGTGTAGCTGTAGTGTCAGCATAGCCCTTAGTCTAAGGCAGAAGCTAAGTGATACCGGTGGACTTATTGATTCTGCAAAGGGATTTTAGAAAGTCTCCTTTATGGAGGATATTAGCATATGAAATAGATAACATCTGAACACTTTTATTCCATTTTATTCTTAGTCATGTCTCTAGACACCAACTGCTTTACCCTAAACTTCGAATTTTCCTCTTAGGATGATTCTGAGTAAAAAAAACCTCTCCATTAGTTCTACCAAACAACAAATATGTCCAATTCACTTTACAACTGATGATTAAGGTAATAAGTCTTGCATGATTTGTAAGATGCAGTTGTCTCTTTGGGATTCAGAGTTAGCCAAGTTTACTGTTATTACCTAATCTCCAGACCCACCCTAGAGGGTATATGATAATTCTGACAAGTGCTAATATATCAGCAATTTCTAGAGCCTGTCCATAACATTCCTGAAAGTGTTTAGGAATTATCCCCAACATGATATATATTTGTCTCGATCAATGGTGATGTGTCCATTTAGAAGAGGACAGAGAAAATTATTAGCACACACACTAACCACATCTTTTGATGCCCTCTCTTCAAGCAATAGGTTGTAGATCAAAGTTTGGATCAGTTGTAAAAATAACAAATAATATTGATATTTTATTGGTAAACTGAATGCAGTACAGACTTCCTCAAAGTTACTGCTGACCTAGAGAGTCAGAATATGTCTCTACTTAGAAAAATAATATCTGATATCATTAATTAAATCTGTCTTCCATTATCGAAATTTTCTCAAGTATTTTGTCATAGCAATAGAATGTGGACTAACACAGAAATGGAACAGCTTCTGCCTCAGAACATCCAGAAGGGACCACTTTGTTTTTGAACTTGTGGCCTCTGTAACTGAGATAATCAATTTCCACTGTTTCAAACCACCCAATTGGTAGTAATGTATGGAAATTCTAGAAAATAATACAATTATGAAATACTCTCAACTCTAGGATATTCCTTCTTTAATTCTCCTCATGGTATAAGCTGAGTATAGCTTTTGCTGGCTGTTCATCTATTTTTACACTATAAATGCTGATTATTACTATTTGTAGATTAAACCTCATTAGTTGTCACTTAAACCTTATTGCTCATTATGACTAACTCCTTAGTACTGCCAAATACTGATCTGTTTTCTCAAGATCTTACTATTCCATTGATATCAATGAGTCAAGTACTGTTACTAAATTCTTACAACTTGCCCTGGCTTAAAGATGAGAAGTATCATTGAATATCCCAGTGATGTTGGCACAGCTCTCAACAGTGTATTCTTTATAGTGTTGTTAAATGTTCTAAACTGCAGTCCTACCTATGGATCCAAACACCTGGTTCATCTCCAGCCTTACGCAGTATTTTCACTCCAACATGGCCAGTGCCTTGAGTCTTTTATTTTTCTCCTGCATCATCTTCTATAACATTTTTGTCAAGTTAATCTCATTTAACATGGCTCATATTTTTTTCTACATGTTCAGAGAGCAATTCTAGTAGCAAAAGATTTGCCTTTGTGAGTTTAGTTTACTTCTGAAAGATATTTTGCTGAAGATCAAATCCTGACTATGAACTCAGGTTTTTTTACCCTCTTGCTACAGGAGGTGAGAGTGCTCTTGTACACTACTATGGGAAAATTCTGTCTTTTGCACTGAATTCTGTTAATACCTTCAGTCCTCTTTTACACTTTTCCACAGCCTCAATAAAATTTAACATAACGATCATGGTTTTCATAGTTTCTATGTCTCAATTATTTTCAAAATATGATACTGTTATAGCAAGTTATTGAGCCCCTTTATGTAGCACCCAGTGTACCACTGTTGAGATTTTTAAAATGAGATAGCTATCTGGCCTAAGAAGTATCCAGATGCTCTTTCATTTCTGGTTGGGCAATAAGTGATTCAGCTAAAAAATGTATTGCATTGCTTGCCACAATGGGAAATGACCTTGTGACCATTAACTATGGAGAAAGGGAAGTGAAACTGTGAATATAAATCTGTCAGAAACTGGTCCAAATCTACAAGAAACTGTGATACTCCAATCACTCTTTACTAATGTTCTGCCTTAGCTTAAAATGGGAAGACTTATGAATATTGAGAATTTCATAAATGTAACCTTTGAGTTAGAGACTTTCCTGAATATGATGCAATTCCTAGTGGAGTTATAACTGAGTGCTATGTTTTGATAGCTCTCCTAGAAGGAGAGAAAACAAAGCTTTCATTGATAGTGACAGCAGTAGCATATTATCATGTCAAGTATAGAGACTATCCAGTCAGAGAAAGAGCTGAAAGTAGATATGAGGATTTCAAGAAAAGTTATTTTATTACCTATTGAAAGTGAAAGGCACATGAACACCTTTAGAAATTAATTGAGGAAATTGAGAGGGGGGAACTCCAGAGACTAAAGAATGGAAATAGTTTAGAAAAAAAGATTCACTAAAGGAAGGAAAGAGAGCATACTTAAAGTGGAAGAAGTGGTTTGAGAGACATTTTCTTTGTAACAGAAGATCCATGTATTTGGTTACCACACTTTTGTAAATCATCCCAGGAGTTCTCAACTCATAGCTCATTTGTTTTAAAAGCAAGAGACAAGATTGTCATGAAAAGGGGAGAAGAAATTTTGAGTAGAGAGTGGGAAGGATATTTTGGAATAGTTTCCAATGGAGAATAGGAAAACACAAACAATTTCAAGGGCTTACTTGAGACTAGCAGACATAAATTCACAGTGGCACCAATTATCTGACAGTGATTGTTTTCTATGATGTTTGCATCTGGGGATAAGCATGGAGGATCATGAAGAGACGGGAGGCACAATGAAGTTAGGATGTAAGGTTACTGCTAAGGGAATAATTAATTCATTTATGAGTGAGCAGATATATACAATAATTATTTGAATTTAAAATTAGCTTGCCTTACAGATTCTTAAACATAATCTCAGATCATCTGTGGGATCAAAATCTTCATTATTCAGAACCAATTTTGCTTCATGTAATTCAAAATTGCATAAATACAATATTTGTATTAAATGAGGCTAATCTTTCTTTTTCAAATGTATCACTAATCATCTGTCCTTGTGTATATCAATTTTGATATTGAAAAGACAATCAGTGAACACGTACTGTCTTCAACATTTAGAGTGTATATCACTTTCCATTACTCTTATATAATGGACAAATGCTAAAGTCTTCTGCTTGTTTCATATGTTCATCAAAAACATAGCAATGTATTGATAAATGTAGAGTAAATAAAAGCTGCTTTGTCTGTCCTTCATTATGGGTCGATATATGTTTCACATAGGTAAAAGCTATGTAATATATGTGTTAGTTACTTTTCTCTCATTGCTGAGACAAAATACCCAAAACCCAAAGTTAAAGGGAATAGTTTATTTGGCTTACAGTTCATAGAGGTTTCAGTGAGGAATTTGCTGGTTCCAAGGCAGAGTTGGCAAATAGGCATCACAGAGGAGAAACACGTACAAGGCCTCAAAGGCAACAAGGGAAAAACGTTTAAGTCTCTGCCCCTTTTATCTTATTCAGACTACTTAGGGTGGATAGAACACCTGCCCTTTATCCTAGTTCCCTCCAGCACTGCCCCATCAGTAGTCAGTTACGAACTCTAGATTTAACTACCTCTGGAAAAGCATGAAGCTTTGGGGGGACATCTAAATATAAGCCATAAGAATATGT
>NW_022900930.1:26688959-26801969 GCF_012274545.1 Fukomys damarensis
ATATATATATATATTTGATATTTCCCTTTGTTTGTTTGTTTGTTTGGTATCAGGGCCCAAACTCTGGTCTTTGCGCTTGCGAGGCAGGTGGTGGAACCACTGAGCCAAATCCTTGGCCCTTCCTATTTTTAGATTTACTAATAAAATTGAACCAGTCCATTCAAACGTCTCCTCACTACTTCCTAAAACTTGAAAATTTTGCCTCTTCAGAGAAGTTTTTTTTATCTCTTTTAAATATGTATGTAAGCAATGTTTTGACATGTTTAGGCTAAGTTTCTGAAGAGTGAAGATGAAATGAAATATATTTAGAAAGTAAATACCATAAACTGCTAGACAATGATTCATCCTAGAAAGAAAAGCTCTTGGTTATCTCCTTCTTTCTAAATTTAGAATCATTGTAAAGTGTTCAAAATTTCACATAAACTTCATAGAAAATCAAGATCTGAAATTTTACTTTTAAAAGTGCTGCAATTATTTTGTTAAATTTAAATATCCCATGCAATAAAATTTAAATGCAGATTGACAGCAAACTGTAAGACATAACTTGAATCTGTTGGTGCTATGCTTAGGCAATGTTTGAAAAAAATAGGAACCCAATAATTATTTAAAAAGGAGTATTATTCTAAATATTTCAAACATTTTAAATATATAAAATTAGAACTGTTTAGATACTTTGCCTTGCATTATTTTCTGCTTAATTTTGTTTCTTAGCATATTGAAAGCTGCCTAATTAATTTTGGTTCCATTGACTTAATAGATGAAATACAACTAAAATGACAGATTATAAGCTCCATTATTTTACAAAGCCATGGAAACCAGTTAGAAATTATACACTTCATGTCATTTACTTATTTAGACCATTGGAGTAGTTTAACAATTCTACACAGGAAAATATAGTTTTATTTTAAAGAGAATCAATTACACTGTTAAATAAAGGAGATAAGATACATATTCTGAAATTACTAAATTGCATTTTAGGAGTTACTGTTAGTGCTTTAGATAATATTGATGTGTATTTTAACTTCCTTCCTGAGCCAATTATAATATTCTGTTAAAACAGAATGGGTATATGCTTATGCTTCCTAATGTATCTCCCGTGCCATTAATGAACATGACACTTAAAGCATTAGATGACTGATAAACAGCTTTTGAATGAAGTAATAGATGAAAAAGAATATTATGTTATAGTCTTGAGAGTAATAAGGGATAGCCAGTGTAGGCAAGATTTGCAGCAGGAAGATGTGCTGAGGAGCAAGATGGCTGAGATATGCAGTGAGATGATAAAGAGACTAACTTGACAAGAAAGGAATAGATTCTATTAAAGGAAAAATGGGCAATTAACTTCATTCATTTATTTAGCCTCGAAAGGCTCTGAGGCTTAGAGAAATTAAGCACTTTGCCCAAGGTTACATAGTGAGTAAGAGGCAACATAAGGATGGTCAGAGCTGTCAGACAAAACATTTTGAGCTCTTAACTAAATGTGGCAGCAGAGAGATCACAGATGGTAATCAGAGAACCTGGTTGTTCTGCCTAATTCTCTAATTATTTAAGGCCTCAGGCAAGCTACTCATTACCTTTTGCATCCATTTCTTTATCTCTCACATTTGTGTAAAGAGGACAATCAGACCTCCTGCCCAATATTGAGGAGACCCAAGAGTCACAAGTAAAGTTAGGACCATATTACACATATTGATACCATTGTTATTACTTTTAATTTCAGTGCTAAAATCACTCCCTGATCATAATTAACAAGATCTTACCATCATAATGGTAATATGACTCTGTGCAGGCCTGATAAATTCCAACTGGAGAAAAGTAGAGCCAGATTAAAAATACTACATACTAAAATAGAACATAAATTCACTTTTCATATTTGTAGGATATGTGGCATTCCTCTCTGGCTGCAAACAACATTCCTTCTATTACTGACCACTGAGATACAAATTTTAAGTGGGATCATCACTCCCACCTTCCTCAAGCCTTATTTTGAATTCTGTTTTGTAACAAATTAATAGCTTTTCTCTTGGGGCATTCTAAGGCAACTAAACTTTCTATTAAAAGTGTCAAATTATATTATCTTTTCTTGTTGGAAGACTTTTATGATCCATCCACACTCCAGGGAAATAATGTATTATTTTTTTCTCCATGAAGTTTCTTCGTACATTTTAGGTATGCAGTACAGTTACATTCATCATTGGGATAGTGTACCTTTACATGATGTATCTTGGTTCTTCTTTTTTCCACATTCTCCTGTCCTCCCTTCATCCCCTCCACTTTTCCCTATTTATAAAGACTTTATTTCCATGTTTTTCTGAAAGTGCTCTGTTATTAAAGCTATGTAAAGCTATGCATTTGTTCTTCAGTAACTATTCCCCTTTTGCACAACCTACTCAAGCCCAATGGCTAGCCAATCAGTTACTCTGGGTGGTTCTTTTTATTTTTTTATTTTTTTTTATTTTTCCTATTTGTTTTCAGAATCTACAGAGTGCATTCCAAACTCTTTTCTTTTTTCTCTACTCACAGAAAGTGCTAACAAATTTAAATGTGAATTTTTCTCCCTAATAAAACGTCTTCATATTTAAATGATATGATGATAAGGCTTTTTTTCTGATTTAATTACTTTATTTGCCCAGTATCCATTTTTATTTACTCTGGTTACAACAAAACAATTTGTCTTTCAAGAAAAAAAAAGAAAGAAAGAAAATCTTGCAACATTTAGAATTCTGCACAAGAAATTGAAACAATAAAAATACTTTAAGAATCATTAGTATAATAATGGAAAATAATTGTTTAAAAATGACTGAAAGATCTAAGATGATGTGAAGTGAGGAGGACTCTACTAGTACAACTGAATCTAAACTAACACATTGTCATTGAGACCCAAGGATCAGAATGTCATAACACATAAATATTCACTTAATTCAAGCAAATCTAGCAACTAAACCATGAGTGCTTGTGTAGTAAAACAGTCAGCATAGTTAATTAACTTTTTTTTTTCTTTTTGGTACCAGGGATCAAACTTGGGTCCTTGCACTTGAGATGCAGGTGCCAGAACCACTAAGCTAAATCCCCAGCCCAACTTTTGATGTCCAGAATTCCATATTCTCTCTTGTTCAGAGAAGAAAAACATCAACACAAGTCTTACTCTACTGCATGCAAATGGCAGAAGGTAAGTGACAGTTGGAAAGTTAGCTGCAAATGACTCTGAGGATGTCAGTTTTCACATTTCTGCCCTTCCTGAACACAAAAGTTTAAGTAAGGATAATGATTAATGTAGATTTCTATATTTATCTACTTTATATTTTGGGAAACCTCATCTTGCTATTTCAACATATATGCATACACCCATTCACCTATATTTTTAGGAAAATAACAAATCAAACAAGAACAGATTAACTACTTACTTGAATTATCACCCAAAAGTTGTATATCCTCTTCCTGTGACCAAATGAAGACCCTCAACATCAGGTATAACTCCAGTTCTTTAAGTAGCATTTGTGATAGTCTATAAGTTATAATCTCATCTCAATTTACTATAAACAGGGCTGGGGATTTAGCTCAGCGGTTCGGTGGCCTGCCTTGCAAGTGCAAGGACCCAAGTGTTCAATCCCCGGTACCAAAAAAACAAAAAACAAAAAGGTCAATTTACTATGAACAAAGCAAGTGAGTATAATTATCATTAGCCTATCTTTTTTTTTTTTTTTTTTTACCGGGGATTGAACTTGGGTCCTTGCTCATGCAAGGCAGGCCCCGGAACCACTGAGCTAAATCCCCGGCCCATAAGGATACATCTTTTTTTTTTTTTTTTTTTTTTTTTTTGTACCAGGGATCAAGATAGAACTCGGGTCCTTGCGCTTGGGAGGCAGGCGGCAGAACCACTGAGCTAAATCCCCGGCTTAGCCTATCTTTTATAATATATAGGGAGCAATGAAAAGAGAAAATGGATGCATACATTATAAAACTAAAAGAAAACTATGGGTAGCCATTTGAATTTTATTTTGTTTTAAACAGGCAGTAGATTATGGTTGGCATTAATGGAGTTCTTCCTCAACTATCTATTAAATTTTTGTTTTCACTTAGCCAGTATTGAATTACTTGGGAATCTATATATGACAAGAAAAATTACCAAAACCTTCATAAATTATCAATCTTTTATATGTAAATATATTAATCTTCTGGGGCGGCCTTAAGAAAATAATGCAGATTTATAGCTTAAACAAGAGAAATAAATTTTCTTATTTCTAGTGGCTCTGTATCTAAGATCAAGGTACTGTCAAAATTGGTCTACTGTGAGGCCAAAATTCCTGACTTGAGATGAATGTTCATTTGTGAACATGTGAAGAAAGTGGGAGATCTTTATTTTCCCCTTTTACTTATAAAGATACAGTCTTGTCATATTAGGGTTCTTTGTAAATTCATTTGATTGTGTCCTTAGAGTCCATGTATTCAAATGCAGACACAATGGAGTTTAAGGCTTCAAATATGACATTTTGAATACATAGCTATTAGTTCAAAGCTATTAGATTTCATGTTGGTGTGTTTTACTCTCCCATGTTCCCAGTTTTTAACAGCAATTCTGTTTCCTCTGATAATAAAGGTCAATCACTATAAAGAAGCAATAATTTACAGTGTTACTTTATTAGTATGAGGAGTATAAAATAGAAAATTACAATTTATCTTTCAGTTCAGTTCATTCATTATTAATCTCCTGGTGAAAACAATTCCAAAAAAGAAAAATCTAAAACCATTGGAAAGGGAATACAGTCATCGTGTGAGTTTGATTACTTGTATAGTGTATAGGCCTTACAGACTTGGGTTATGCATCAAATGGAGCCATGAGAAACACAGAACCATCTATGTTTTTAATTTAATCTTCATCCTGTTGAAAAGGATCTAAAGACTGTGAAGTAGTGTCTTCTGATTTATTCTCTAATTGTCTTTTCAGTAGATGATTTCATTTTCTACAAAATTTATTACTGAAAAGAGACATTGGAAGGAAATAGTCTCTCAATCAGACACTGTTTAGTTATTTTACAGAAACATGATATTCTTGTTCAGAAACAATACAGTGTGGGTTGTGAAAGATGTGCTTGTGGAATTTTGTTCATTCTTTGACTGTTTCTGGGACAAGAATGTGGACGTGGAAGGTAAACCTATATCCTAAATAAATGATTATTTGACTAAAGACAAATTTCTGTCCCCTGCATAATGAAAGCAGTTCAATGTAATCAACCTGGAATTTGATCATTTACTCTTATTCTGAGAAAAATGATATAATGTTGGAGATCAGCTTCAGTACTATTGATGGTTGACTTACCATAGAGGAAGAGAAATTGAACAGTCTACATATTATCAATATATTAAATTTTCTTCTCCTTTTGGTACTTTTTAGGTGTACAGTACAGTTACATTCATCATTGCTATCTTGTACCTTTACATGATGAATATTTCCAACTTTCTTTCACATAATTTTAGCTACTTATTCCATGGTTGTATAGAGTGATTACTGGAGGAAGGATACCAGAGTTACATTGTTTTATTAGATTATTGAGTACTCTCTGTAACAGGAATTGTTTGACAAAAGTTCACATGTAAAACAGATATTCTCATGATCTAGTTCACTATGAAAATTCAATGCACACATGGATGACTGACTTATATCTCTTGTCACAATGCTTCTAATCTTATTCTTTCAAATTTCAGACAGTTTCATCAAATAGTTATTGCCCATATACTTCTGTATTTATACTGATTTTTATTTCCATTTAAGATAGATTACAAGACAGTTTGTCCTTTGAGGAATATTTTTACATCAAATAGAACCCCTCCAAGGCTATGCTGTAATGTTAGTCACCAGATTCCCTTTAACATCTCTATATTGTTAGTAAATACTTTAAAATCAGTTTCACATAATACCTTCCTTATTGTACTGAATTAAGTTACTGGTGTAGCTTTTTGGTGTTTGAAGAAACTGCATCAAGGGAAGGTATATTTGCTTTGTGAACCATATATCTCTGTAACATTTTTAGGGATATCTCAAATATAGACTCATATTTACCGCTTCTACTTCATTATATAGGGCTTTGGTACAGAACAGCATTATGGTTTTGTCCACCATAAAAGGCCCTATCACTTGGTGTCCTACTTTCCAATATTCAGAAATTATTCTCATGGAGAGAATAGATATTTACCAAAGAGTGTTGTGAATACAATGCCTTTGTTTCCCTCAGATTTATATGCTCAGACCCCACTCCCCAAAGTGATGGATGACATCTGAAGATGAGGTCTTTGTGAAAACCCTCATGATGGAATTAGTGTCTAAACAAGAACAAACATAAAAGATTGCTTCATCTTTCTCTCTTTACTGTAGGAGGCTACAGAAAGATGTTCGTCTTCAAACCAGGGACATCACCCAAATCCAAATCATTTAGTATGCTGATCTTGGGCTTCTTAATCTTCAAAACTATATATACCCAATATATAGTCTTTTCTTTTTTTACAGAAGCCTAAACTGCCTGACAAATAGCACTTGGCTTTCCTTTCTTATCTATAAGGGTATAGATTCTGATTATCTTAAAGAATATTAATACATTTTAGCACTAATTCCATAGCTATTGTGTATGCTATTACATGAGCTCAAAGTAAAAGAACTGTTCACAGAAAATGCTGGAGAAACTCTTTTGAGGCAAACTAAAGTGTATATAAAATATATACATACAGTATAAAGTGTATATAAAGTATATACATATATACATACATATTTTATAATATATATTATTTGTATGAACATGCATCTAAGTGTAGCTTTTGTTTTCTTTGCTGTAGCATCTTATTGCCTTGTTGTAAAATCTATCACAATGCTAGAATCCATGAGAAGTTCAATGAGAGGTCAAGACTATAGCAGAAAAACTTACTTCAAGAACCACACTTTATATAGTTGAAAAATGAGATATCAAACCTGTCTTGCTATTTTTGCCAGGTGAAAGTTATTTTAATTACCTTATTTCCTCTTTTTTTCTTTTTCTAACCACTCTTCTCTATTGCTTTCTCCCTCCTTCTGCTCCTCACTTTTTAATTTTCTTCATGTTCTGGCTCAGTCTCTCTCTCTCTTACTCTACCCTCAAAAGTAATTGCTGCATAGAAATTTCCACATCTGTCTCAATTTTCCATAGCATCTAGAAATCTGTTTGCATTTGAATTCATAATTTTAAACTAGCTTAAAATGTTTTCTGTGATGTTGTATCATCTGTTAAGTCCTAAAGTTTATTTGCAATGGTCAATGAATTTTGTGAATTGGAGGTAATACATTAGAAATTGCCACTTTTGACTCTGTCAATAATCTTGTATTTTCCCTCCATATTTCTCCCAAGATTCCAGTGTTATTGCTAACTGTCTCATTCTCAGAGGTCTATACTTGAAGCTCTCTTTAAACACAGATTTCACCCCCAAATTAGTAGAACACATATGGTATTTTTCCATTTATCAACTCTGTCAATATAAATATATATATATATACATACATACATATCAACCAAAGAAATGCCTACCAATCATATTTGTATTACACTGTCTAAGATATTGTAAGAGCCTGACTGAACCAGAGCGACTCCATGTGGACCAGCAAATGACCTAGAGACTGTCTCTCCCCTCATCCCTTACAGGATAACTAGCGCTTAATTGTGAATTGTTAGATAACTGCTTTGAAGTAGCTGGGAGGCTGGGTGGAGACCATAGTGAACACAGAGACCGAACATGGATTGTGCCACTCCTTGCATGCCTGGAGTCTGAATGTTCTGAACATTATAATCTAAGTTGTAAATGCAACAATGGATGAGCAATCTGCTGATCATTAGTACGTGATGGTCAAGTATATGCCTGATAACCACTAGGTCAGAACAAATGATTCTTTGCCTTTGTCCTCTTCCTGTAAGTTTTAAGTGTAAACCCCCCTTCGGCCCTATATAAAGTGGCCTCTGTTTCTGAGCTAGCCACCTCTCTGAGATACTTGGCTTGGGTTGTGCCATCTGGCCAGACTAATAAAGTTCTATTTGCCAACTTGCCTGGTGTGTTCCTTTCTGGGTGGCTCTCGCTGTCTGACTAGCTCCTGGAGCCTTGCTGAGCTTCTGAGCCCAGCATCGTGAAAGCCTTTTGGCTGTTCACGCTCCAGGAGTAAGAGTGAGACTTAAGTCTTACATCTTGGAGGCCCCAGCAAGATCCCCAACTGGGAACTGTAAATCCAGCTGAGATTCTCTGCTGCAGGATCCAGCAGGAGATTCTCAGACATAGACCTGAAAAGCCTCCGGAGGTAAGTTTTGAATCGATTGCAACCATTTGATGTCAGGGTAGAGGTGGCTGACGAGCTGGGAAGCCTCACCTGACCCCGGCCCTGACGAGAATTCCGGGTAGAACCTAGGTTCTTTTTCTTTTGTGTGGTGCCTGTGTGTCTTGTCTGTGTCCTGTCTGTTGAGTGTTAACCTTACATTCATTCCTAGGAACAAGATGGGAGGATCAAGCTCCAAAAATACCCCATTGGACTGTTTTCTCACTAACTTTAAATTGGCTTTTTCCCCTGAGCAGGAAGATGAATATGGAATGAAGTTTTCTCGAGGGAAACTTTGAACCCTCTGCAACTTGGAGTGGCCCGCCTTCGGAGTGGGCTGGCCAGCTGAAGGTTCTTTCGCACCAAGACTTTGTCGGACAGTGTGGGCAAAGGTCATTGAACACCTTGGCCACCCCGACCAATTCCCTTATATTAATAACTGGGCCCCGGCCTGTGAATAACCTCCGGCGTGGTTGCAGCACTGCTCCCTGTGCACCAGCTCTCGTATTCTGGTAATGGTACCAAATGGGATAAAGTCCGCAAAGCGGCAGGCACCCTGGCCGGTGTTCTCCCAGGAGCTGGACCCCTTAGAGCCTACTGACCCCGGGTTAAGACCCCCTCCATATGCAGAACCATCCCCTGGGGAAGCAGAAGTTAAGTCCATCTACCCATCTCCTCCGAAAGAAGGGGAGATCCTGGATTCCACCAGAGGTAGGGAAGCTCTTTGCAACTACCATCAGCATCTCCTGGCTGGCCTTAGGGGAGCCACTCATAAGCCTACCAATTTGAGCAAGGTAAGCGAGGTCCTACAAGGGCCTGAGGAATCCCCCTCTGCCTTCCTGGAGCATTTACTAGAGGAGTACCGCACATACACTCCAATTGATCCAGATGCTCCAGCAAACAGGCAGGCAATTAATCTGGCTTTTGTAACTCAGTCAGCCCCAGATATTCAGAAAAAATTACAGAGAATTGAGAGCTTTGAAGGAGAGAATAGGAAAAAATTGATAAGTGTAGCAATGAAGGTGTTCACAAGCAGGGATCCACCCAAAGATAGAATAACTAAAAAGATGGCAAAGGCAAGTATAAGAACGATGGCAGAAGAAGGTTTTATACAGAAGGGGAGAAAAATGAAATGGGGAAATAAGGAAAAGAGATGGCCTCCTGTAGATAAAGATCAGTGTGCATATTGCAAAGAAAAAGGGCATTACAGGAAAGACTGTGAAAAATGGAAAAAGAAAAAGGAACAAGAAAAGAAACCAGAAACAAAAACAGGAGGAATATTTTTCACAGGAGAAGAAGAAGACTGACGGAGTCATGGCTCATGGCCGCTTAACCCCGATGAGCCTATGGTAACTTTGGGAATAGGGGGAATAGGTGTTAAGTTTCTTGTAGACACTGGAGCGGCCCATTCAGTCCTCAAAGCTCCCCTTGGAGCACTTTTCTCCATGAAGTCTTCCATTACCGGAGCTACTGGACAACCTGCCTCTTATCCTTGGACAACTTCACGAACTGTAAACCTGGGAAAAGCCTGCCCCTGGCACCAGTAAGCCAGCCGCTCTTTGCATTTGAATGGACAGACCCGGACACTGGAACTACTGGACAATTGACATGGACTCGATTGCCACAAGGCTTTAAGAACTCCCCCACACTGTTCAGGGAAGCTCTCAGCAGAGATCTACAAGAGCCACCGAGGGACTCCTGGAGGCCCTACAAGGTCTGGGATATTGAGTGTCCTGGAAGAAAGCCCAACTCTGCAAAACCAAGGTAACTTACTTAGGTTACGTTCTTGAAAAAGGAAAAAGAAAGTTAGCTGAATCCAGGGTGTCAGCGATCCTTCAGATCCTCACTCCCAGCTCAAAGAAGCAGGTTCCTGGGGGCCATAGGATACTGCAGAATCTGCATACCTAGCTTTGCCGAAATTGCCAAACCCCTGCATGAGGCTACGGGGGGCAGGGATGCACCCCTTGAATGGACAGAGGCTTGCCAGCAAGCATTCCAGATGCTCAAGACTGCGAAATTAAAAACAAAGTTGAGATATCAGCTCTGCTGCAAACCATTTGGCTGTCAAGGGAGGTTGCCATCATTTACTACCATGGACATCAAAGGAATTCCAGCCCTGAAGTGACTGGAAACAACGCAGCTGACCAGGCAGCAAAGCAAGCTGCCTAAAAATCAGTGGGGAAACAAATGATGCTGCTACCTACACCCATGCTCCCAGAGAGGCCTGAATACACAGAGGAAGAAATAATGGAGATGAGTAAGAACCACTGGACCAAAGGAAAACATGGATGATAGAGGACAGATAAAGGGAAGGTCATTCTGCCAGCCCCAATGACCAAAACTTTGCTAAATGAGCTCCTCAATCCACCCACCTAGGAGAAAAGAGGATAATAGCACTGCTACGGCCCCACTTTGTCAACAGAGAATTAGCCCAGAAGGCCCGGGACAAAGTGAAATGGTGCCCCACCTGCCTCAAGGTAAACGCGAATTGGGTAACTGGGCCCCCAGGGGTCTGATATAGGGGACTGACTCCCGGAGAAAACTGGGAACTGGACTTCACCGAAATGAAACTAGGCATGTATGGTTACAAATATCTGTTAATTTTCATAGACACATTCTCAGGGTGGATGGAAGCATAACCTACTAAAAGGGAAATAGCTGAGGTAACAGTAAAAAAGCTCCTGACTGAGATAGTTCCTGGATTTGGCTTGCCCTTAGCCCTGGGGTCTGACAATGGCCCGGCCTTCACGGCTAAAGTGTCTAAACTGATTAGACTAAGCATTGGAATTAGATGGAATTTACATTGTGCTTACAGACCTCAAAGTTCAGGACAGGTAGAAAGAGCTAACAGAACACTAAAAGAGATTTTAACTAAATTGAGCCTAAAGACTGAATTAAGTTGGGTGGAGCTTCTCCCTTTTGCTCTGTTGCATATTCGATGTACTCCCAAGCCTCCTCTGAATCTGTCACCCTTCCGAATTATCTATGGGGATACTCCCCCCTTGGTTCCCCATATAGACATGGAATTAAAGGAGAAATTCTCTCATCTGAGGTTGCTTAAGTCTCTGAGAGCTTTACATGAAATACAGTCTCAACTACAAGACGATGTTTGACTCCAAGACCTTGGAACCATGGTGGAAGGGGCCTTTTCCAGTTGTCCTGTCTACTCCTCTGGCTGTGAAGGTTGTGGGACACCCGATGTGAATCCATCACAACCAACTCAAGCCCAGATCGGACAACAGCCCAGAGGGACACAAAAAAAATGGAGCATCGTCAGTGAACCCTGAGAATTGAAAGTAAAACTCTGCTCAACTGGACCTTCATTATGATCTGGGTGATTTCCCTTGGGGCAATAATAGAGTTGTCCAAAGAGAACTTAGGTCATACCAAAAATGTTTGGGTGCAATTAGCTGAATCCTTAAATTTGTCTGAAATATGTTTAAATGCTGATGTGAATTTTCATTATGTGCTTGGAAGTTGTTTGGTTCCGGTATGCACCCCACTTGAAAGTATTAGACCATATACTATGTTTAAAAATTTCCCACAAGTAAATCTCAGTTATTTGGATAGCTACAATTGGGAACAGGTGACCTGTTACAAACCAAAGAATGCTATTAAGCTGTATACCCCTCGAGTAGCTATGTCCAATAAGACTCTCTGTGCCAAAAATAAAGGTTGTACTTCCCAGTGTTTAAATCTTAAACAAACAGATGTAATGAAGTGTTCTAGAGAACAAAAGATTCCTTACAGCAAATGCCATATTACTTTGCCACTGGGATGATTTTATACTTGTGAGGGAATAACTTATAATTACATCCCAGCAAACTTGACCGAGGCCTAGTGTTGTCTTAGTAAATTAGCAGTCATCTAACCTGACAGGGGAGACCTCTCACCACCCAACAGAACAAAACGCTGGTCTCCCTATACTTCACCAGGCTGTAATGATGATGTGGGACTTTTAACAGATGCTGAAGTCATTCCTATGATTATTTCTGTGATAGGTATACCCTCAATTGGAGTACATGCTGAAAAAGCAGTTCGAAAACTAGATTGCAAGGTAATTAAAGGGTTAAATACCACCTCTGCCGCACTGGTGCTAATTAATCAAGAACTCCAGGAACAGAGACAAGCAATTTTAGATAATAGGGCAACAATTGATTATCTGCTGTTATTTCATCACCAAGGTTGTGAGAGGATTAAAAATATGTGCTGCTTCAATTTAACAAATAATGGGCCAGCTATAGAACAAGACATAGAAAAGCTAAAAGATTTAGCTACAAAGATTCATAATGAACAGATAGGATGGGATTTATTTAAATGGTTAACAAGTTGGTTACCTGACATTACCTGGGTAAAACAACTGATACTCTATGTGATGGCATTAGGATTTTGTATTGCAATAACTTATTGTCTTTTACAACGTGTTCATTTAGTAAGGCCCAGAATCAGATATAATTAAATCAAAGATTTGATTTAGGTCCAAATATCAGTGGGGAATGTAAGAGCCTGACTGAACCAGAGCAACTCCATGTTGACCAGCAAATGACCTAGAGACTGTTGCTCCCCCCATCCCTTATAGGATAACTAGTGATTAATTTTGAATTGTTAGATAACTGCTTTGAAGTAGCTGGGAGGCTGGGTGGAGACTATAGTGAACACAGAGACTCAACATGGATTGCGCCACTCCTTGCATGCCTGGAGTCTGAATGTTCTGAACATTATAATCTAAGTTGTAAATGCAACAATGGATGAGCAATCTGCTGATCATTAGTATGTGATGGTCAAGTATATGCCTGATAACCACTAGGTCAGAACAACTGATTCTTTGCCTTTGTCCTCTTCCTGTAAGTTTTAAGTGTAAACCCCCCTTCAGTCCTATATAAAATGGCCTCTGTTTCTGAGCTAGCCGCCTCTCTGAGCTATTTGGCTTGGGTTGTGCCATCTGGCCAGACTAATAAAGGTCTATTTGCCAACTTGCCTAGTGTGTTCCTTCCTGGGTGACTCTCGCTGTCCGACTAGCTCCTGGAGCCTCGCTGAGCTTCTGAGCCCAGCATTGTGAAAGCCTCTTGGCTGTTCATGCTCCAGGAGTAAAAGTGAGACTTAAGTCTTACAATATAGAACTAGTTCAGAACTTATTATTTTTCTCACAATTTTGTATTCCTGCCTTTAAACCATAACCCTGACTTAAGACTCACTGGTTAGTGTTAATTCAAAAAATCTATGTGCAGTTGTCAGAGGAATTTCTGCTTATTTCCCTAGCATACATCGACACTGTTAATTTGTTTCAGATTAATTTATTGAAATTCAGAGGAACATTTGTCATAGTTTTACTCATGGTACAACGTATAGGCTCCCTTCATTTGATTGTGGACTCTTATTTAAACTGTCCTAGATTATAAATTTGCAAGGTTAAGTACTGATTACAAAGGTGACTTTCTGCTTCTCTATAATAGTGACTACCATCAGGTTTCTGTTCTTTGTATTTAGTGTTTTTCTTTTGTGTGTGTACCTTTCCTTATTCCTATTTTAGAACTACTGTGACTTCTTAGAATGTCAAACAAATAAGAACTACCTAAGGCCATTATGAACCAATGCACGTAATTATTAGGGCTATGGCACAGATTGTTTTAGATAGTTAAATACAAATGTATGACTTTTGCTCCTTTGGATTAGAGAGAATAATCCATGTGTTAATGTATTAGAATTGGATACATCAATATGAACTCATGTTAGCTTAATATGGATAAGTAGATAGTAACTATAGAAATATTTATAAATACAGGTATAGGAGAATTTAGTATGCACATGTATAATTTTTTACAACACAGGTGAGATGATTTATAAGCTTCAAACTTAAAGGAATAGTTAGTATGCTTAGTGTTCAGATACTTCATTGTAAATCCACTTTGTAGTACAATGAATGAGGGCTTCTTAATGAATGTTTCTAGAATTTATCCAAAATTTTTTTAAAAAGCTTAGAACATCTGTAACACTGAGATCTAATGAAATGCTCAAAGAAAAAAACTTGTAAAATTCAAACAAAGTCACAATGTAATAGTTTAGATTTCAATGTTCCTCAGAGCCCCATATACTAAAGAGCCAGTCCCCTGGGTTGCACTGTTAGGAGATGGTAGAATCTTTAGGAAGTGAACACTAGTGAAAGGTCCTTACGGGGACATGTATTTTAAGAGGATTATGAAATCCCAGTCCCTTCTTCTTTCTCTTTGCTCTTTGGTTGTAAGGTGAGCAATTCACCTTTCCCTATTTTCCTGCCTTCATGTGCTGCCTTTCTGTAGACTCAAAGCAATGAGGACAAACTATCATTGGCCAGAAGCTACAAAAGTGTGAGCCAAACAAACCTTCCATACTTATAATTTATCATCTCAGATATTCTGTTATAGAAACATAAAAGCAGCTAACACAGAGTATATGAAAGGTATAAAATACAAGGCAAAAGATATATAAAGTCCAATGTCAGACAATTTAAGCAACAACTGTTAAGTAGACTTAAGATTATGATGCTAAGCATAAACTAAAGTATGTGAGTTAATATTGATATAAATAAATCATTGGAGAAATCTTTTATTAGAATAGAAAGATCTGTAATGCAAAATTATTACAATGATTTGTGATAAACAATATTTTCAATGAACTAGAACATACCATCCCACTCCTCAAGTGTCAGATATACATGGAATCTTCCTTCTAAAGTGTGCAATAAAAAGGAGTGGGGAGTAATGTAAACTTTGAAGAAATCTTACAAACATGATGTCAACTGATCAAAATCAACATTAGCAGTGGAAAGTCAAGTTGATTAAATATACTTTTGATATGATAAGATGAAGATTACCCATCTAATATGCCTCTTCAAAAACTGTAATTGTAGTCTAATAGGAAAATTTCAGATTAAAGCAACTGGGGGATATTTTATAAAACACGTGTATAGTACCCTTCTAAAACTGTCAATGTTTGTCAAAAACAAGGAAGTAATGAGAAACAGAGAGTTGTGTCTATAACGCCAGTAATCTGGGAAACTGAGGCAAACAAATAACATTTTTAAACCCAAACTTGGAAACTTAGTGAGTTAGTGAGAGCTTGTCTCAAAATAAAAATAAAACAAGAATAAACATAAACAGGTGTGAACAAACTATAATAATACATAAGATACTCATGAGATAATTAACAATGTGAAATATGAATAAAAGGGCTAAAGTTACAGGAAAAGTGGGAAGGGTAGGGGAAAGGTAATAAGGGAAAGAAAAAAATAAGAGAAAATGAAAAAATGGAAATAAAATGTTTGTAAATGGGGAGGGGAGGAGGGGGTAAAGGGAGGGCAGGGACAAGGAGAAAAAATGAGAACCAAGACCTATGATGTAAAGGTACAAGATCACAATGACGAATGTAACTGTACTGTATGCCTAAAATGTACCAATAAACTCAATGAGGAGAAAAAAAAAAAAAACAACTAAAAATACCTCAGGTAACTCAGTGTTAAGGCCTTGAGTTTGATCCAAGTTTTTAAAGATATCAGCCAAAACCAAAAAGAGAAGATCTGAAAAACTCTCAGTTTAACAATGTGTAAAGCAAAGTATTGCTCAGTGTAATCCTGCAACAGAACAAATAACTAGGTAAGAATCAGAAGAACATGAAAGAAGTAAAATAGATAAAACTGTCTAAAAAATATCTATAACATATGTACCTTACTAATTTAAGGCATTTTTCATAGGGACCAATGGGTATGGGTGGTGATAATGAGAAGTTTCTGAACTATTTTCCCAAGGCTTTTGTAAATATTATATTTTTTAGAATAAAATTATTGTCTTCAAAAGATATAAAAATTTGTGGGAAAGTTTGGATATACTGAAGTGAGATGTGAGCTTTGGACACACAGCAGTGATATCCTGTGGGCAGTGCGGCTTTATAACACCAAGCATTCACATGCTTCTCTCCAGTTTATGTGAAATATTCAAATTCTGCCTTCAGCCACTAAAATTCCCCTTCCCAAGTTATGTGTCTCTCCTTTTGATCCTCAGAAGAAAGTGAGAAGACTCAGTAGGGAGTTAAACTCTACTGAACTTTATCCTTTCAAAGTATTCTCAGGTTAATATAATTGGTTATGTACTATTGGCTTTCAAAAATTTAGTAAGAGTATCTGTGAAATATGACTTTTGGCTTTACAATCTTTGCAGAAGGGAAAAGTTTTAGAGTAAGCAAAAGTAGATGATGTTTGCATCAGTCACCCAAACCTGACACACATTCCTTATTCAGTCCAAAGGTTTTGAGTGAAGTTTACCACTTTCTTGTCATCTCTAGGGTTGAAGTTTGCTGCTTTGCATATCTAGGGAGAGGGGTTCAGGATCTGTCTATTTAATATATTCTATTCCTCTATCAAAATGAATAAACCCATTACTGAGACTCAGTCTTGAGTCTGGAGAAAACAACTGAAACATCAAACCAATTCCAGTAAAAAAAATGGCACAAGATAAAGGTAGAGAAAACACTAGTGATTTTTTAATTTCTGTTGTTTAAACTTAATTTTTTCCTTTGACTTTTCATTCCAAGTGAACTAGATCATTCCCATGTTTTTGAAATCTGTTTTAATCACAGTTTAATTAACTAATGATTAATATGTTATTAATAGAGACATGATTCCCTTAAAAGCTTGATGGTTCATGAAACACCCTAATGTAGAATTGGCTGAGTAAAGTTTGAACATGGGGTAAAGCAGTTCTTCCAACCCTTTTCTGTGAAGCTTGAATTCTTCTTATGTAGCATCAAAATAACAACATGATTTTTATTTGTTTCACCTTGACATTAGATCAAGTATTTAAATATTGTAGTTGAATCATTAAGAAATTTGGAAATATTTTAATTTATATAGATGTGTTTGTTATTTATTTATTTCAGCCTGTATGATGCCCTAAAATAGAGAAAGCTCTGAAAACATAGCACATTCAAAATTGGATGAAAAAAATCAGCACTGTAAAAGCTTATTCCTGCATAAGACCAACAATACTAGAATGTTAAAATGCAACATTGACAATTTGAAAGGACAGAAGTAGGAATAAAGTGAGTTGAGATTAAATCATGTAAATTTCTTCTGATATATTCATTGAAGCAAAACCATTTGAATGCATCCTAAAATGAGAGGTTATATCTGTTGGTACCTCTCAAATTACTGCTTTGAATTGATCCTGCATCAGATTTCAAGATGAAAACCACTGAATTGAAAGCTTGGAAAATAATCAGACATTTATCTAAATAAGAGCACTCCTTAACCCCTTTAACATGGTATAGTCTCTCTTAAGCTGGTCAGTAGCTCTTGGAATTGCAAAACTGCTAGTAAGAAGAAATCCTAACCAAATTTTTAGGCAAGTTTTATTGCTGAAGAACCCTTAAGCATAGAAAATAGAAATTTAAAAATTTCTAATTACATATGAAAATCTCCAAGTCTCTGAACCCATACGAAAACGAAATTAGCCACTTTAGCAGTACTCTACATCAGGAGAATACTGACTAATGTGTATTTGGATAAATCACAGGAAAAAAAATGAACAAGGAATGTCCACCAAGAATAAATAAATAAATAAATAAAACTATGTTGCTTGTCCAAGAAATCAGTCTACCTGCATAGCTCAAAGATTTGCTCACTTACAAAGGATATGACTGGTGCAATAATTCTTAGCCCAGTTTCTTATTTTTTTAAATGTAAATTACTTCTGTATTTATCATGGAAAGTAATGTTGTTGGATGCTGGACAGCTTGTTTGGTCATGGGTTTCTGTGTCTGGTGAAGTTCTTCCTCAGACAATGACATAAATATAGTTAATTCATTTAGAAATTCTTGACTCTGGCCAGTATATGGCACTAGAGCTTTGTATTGAGGATGTGGTTACTTTCAGTGATTGATGTTTTAAAGATTGAATTACAAGATGAAAAATATATGCCTTTATATTTATAAATTGGACTCTAATGTTTACTTAATATTTATATTTTGGAGTATCTAAAAGTATTCCCTTTAGTAAAAAGATCTTTTTCTCTTTTTTTCTTATAATGTGTGTGGAAATAACATTAATGTTCCAACACAGGAAATAATGTAGAAATCTCAGAGATGTTTAGTCAAACCCAGGGGTTTGTTTAAAAATAGGCCCCAAAGGAGTTTATGTGGAAATATATATATATCAATAAAATGGTAGGATGAAATGCTTAAGAAGTTAAAACCATTATTTATATTGCTATGAGAATATTCTATTTAGGAGTCAAGCCTGTGAATGGAAGACACAACTAAATACTGCTGAATGAAATGACATTTAACATTATCAGTGTTTAAAATCTATTTCTTCTGTGATTAGGCTAGCTCAAGTAAAAGTCTCTTTTAGTTCAATAGAAATAGCGCTGAGTCATATGTCAGTTGAACATAACATTTGAAAAACACAATATTCATAGGATAAGGTCTAAATTTTTTCTTTTTTCCTATTTGTGGATGTACATGTGTGCAGACAGCAGTATAACTGTGCTAAAAATCTACATTACTTGTATCACAGAAGTGGAGAATGGGTGTAGTTGTACTAATTTTCATTTGGAAATATATTTAATTTTACAGACAATTTATTTTCATATATGATTATAATAGTACATAAAGGAGAAACAATTTAGAGAGTTTGGAAACCATTATATATTTTACTACTTAATTATTTGCTATTTTCATAATTCAGTATATGACTAATAGAATCAAAATATGAAGTGGGGTTGAAACATGGTGAATGTTAAAATTTAACAAAAACTTACAATAAAAGACACATTGCCATTAATTCCCTACAGAAATACTCTCTGCCCCTGGAGAACACTTATCTCATCTCTCTTGCTGCTTTTCTGAAGCAGTTCTGGAAGTGATAATTTTGAGCATCCTTAGTGTGCTGCCTTGGTTCCCTCCATACCCAGAATTGATTCAAAATATTTTTCATTTGTGCTTATTTTGACTTTAGAGAAGAGTCACGATTCACATAGTACAATTTTGTCGAATTAGGACACACTGAAATATTTGTTGAAGCCTATTTTTTCTGTTGGATGGCACTTGGTAGCTGCATTCGCTGTATTTTAATCACACCTCATAAGGTAACTCTGAAAGACTTCCAATATTGTTTCAGAAAGGGTCAAAAACAACAAGATAAGTGCTTTCAAAATAAAAGGAGCATTATGAGAAGGAGTTAATTGCAATGTTCTACCATAATTTTCTAAGTTTAAATGTTCACTATATATTTCGATCATACCACATGGGCTTTAGTGTTTGTATAACTAAGTTCGGACATTTCTCTTAGAGGCTCACAGATTGTGTGTTACTCAATAATCTGAAATATTTTTATTTAATGCAAGTGATCAAAATATGGAGAAATAAAGCCTAATTTTATTTGGTGCTGAATTTGTATTCCACTGAAAGCTATTTTCGCCCATAATGCTGGAAATCAAACAGGAATTTCTGCATAGTAGACTAGTGATCTGTCCTTGTCTACAACCACAGCTGCTAGACTAATTCTTTAGCTCAGAAATAATTAAACACCGAAGAACTACATTAGGAAAAATGTGGAAGGTTGAGATTCTTTCTGGATGTTTGATAACTGCTGAAAAATGTGCTCTATAGTTTGGTAATAAGAATTATTATTAGCTAATAGTTAATATTAGGGAAATATTTTAGACTAATGATAAATTGATGCTACAAATGACCCACTCTAAAGGAGACCACAAATAATTCTTAATGCGTGAACAAATGTAAATAGTATTCAAACATTAAACTACTGTCTTCTTTCTGTTCACAAAATCATTGCATTCAATGCTTAAACTTTATGCTTTTTCCTTTGTGACTTTGTATACAAAGCCAAAAACATCTTTAATAATAAATAAATAAATAAGATAATCTTTAATAATTCTTCCCTTTGTTATAAACAAAGAAAGGGATTTTTGCCACCTTGGTGAAACACTGGGAGTGTTGATCAGGGCAGCAAAATGCCACAGATAAGGAAATAGATGACCTACCTGAAGTAACCTCTGCAATTAGGAAATCTGCTGAGATCAATTAAAGGCTTGGTTATAAATGAAAAAGATTTACTCTCATCTCTATTTTTGTTACCCAGAATTGAACTTCAGAGAGATTACTTTAGGTAGAAACCAATGACCTGCAAAAATGTACTTGAGGCTAAAATTGCTTTGACTGGCCATGATAATCTTTTCAGTAATAACCTCTTTGATTTAGCCCCCTATTGAGAATCATACTGGCAGTCCTAGTTGAGAGTTTGCTCAGAAAATGATTCAATAAATTAAAAATTAAACTAATACCATCACTTAAATGAAGGGGATGAAAAAATATGTAGCGCACACATAAAAAAAGGTTGAAATGATGGTGTTTGAACTTTGTTAATGTACAAAAAATGGGCTGAAGCAATAATTTGAAGAAATAGCTCCTCAGACCTAAAGAATAAGCCCTTCACTTTCTTTCCTCTTTATTTCAGAAGATAAGATGAATTATTGCTGCCTGCTAATATTCTTAATTCTCATACTAGTATATTTTCTTGTTAGAATATAGCTCTCTAATGGCTAATACATGAATGCTATATTGGTAAGTGAATTATTTTTATTTAGGGAATGTCTTAAATTCTGGAAGAATGCACTTATGTTTAGGGGACGTTTGCCTTTACATAGTAGATTTTAAAATTTTAGTGTTTTATTTGTCCTCACAGTATATTAAAACTTTAGACTATTATAATCTGATGATATTAGCCACCCTCAGACAGTTTTGTTTAGTTTTTCTGCCCTGTCACAGATGTTCAAGTGAAATTTTGGATTCCTTTCCTCGCAAAAGGAATGCTCTGGTTTTGTATTTTCAGAAAAAAAAAATTTCTTCAGAAATAGATTTTCCAGAATTATCTACAACACTCCTGGTATATAATATATGATATACATTATACAGATATATATTTAGTTTATACAATTTTAAAGCCTGTACAGGCTATACACATAGTGGTGAACTGACAGATTTCAAAGACTTTGTATGCAAAAAGGCAAAGCATATCCTCCTGTCTATGCCCAAAGAAAGAAGAAGCTCTCCAGTAGTTATTAAAACTGACTTCATTCTGGACAGGTATGGAAAGGAGGGGATCCCACATGTTTGAAGCGCCGTGATGGCAGGTTGATCCATGATTATATTACTTTAATTACATCACAATATACCCATGGTCATCTACTCAGTATGTGAAGGTACAACAATCTGAAATATTTGCACAATTTAAAACATCGTCTTGGCTGGCTTAAGTTCTATTCATCAGTATAATTGTAAAAGATCAGGTAGCCTCTTCTGTATGACTGAGCAATCATTACCTCAATTAAGAAGTACCAGCCCATTGATTGCACAATAATAAAATCAAAACACTCCACAATAACTTTCTTTTTAAAGTAAAGGCATTAGTTTAATTTGATTTTATTAAATCAATAAATCTAAATAAAACTTTATTTTAAATAAAATTTTTCTTACTTTTCAGCAAGACATGATGATGCTTGCCTATAATCCTGACACTTGTGACGTTGAGACAGGGGAACCAACATGAGCTGGAGGTCAGCCTGCCTATACATTGAGCCTTATTTGTTTTTTCTTTGCTATAGGAAGTGTACCTTTGAAGGTATACTCCCATACCTCAGGTGGACTTCAGATTTCAGCTTGTCATATGTATGCAAAATCATGTAACTAGCATGAGAAGGGGTCAGGCTACAGAGCATTATGTTCTCTAATAGTGAGCAGCTAACTGATCCTGAGCTATAAATCAAAATAAACTCCAATTACTTATGAGAATGAATGGAACAGCTTTCTCAATTATGCTGGCTCAAATAATTTATGAATAGGTTGGAACATTTAACATGTTCATGATCACATCTTACATGCTATCATATGTCCACTCTGCTTCTCATTCCCTAATTCACAGCGATTCTAGTAAAAATAGTATCTCCTACAAGTACTATTTAAAATCTATTATTTTTCCATCATAGAATAGAATCTGTTTTTTAATGTTTTCTACTTATTTTATACATAAGCAATAGTTATATGTGTGTGTGCTTGAACATGCAAATTAGGGAGGTAAACAAACCAAAATTATTAGTTGTATTTATTTTGCACTTAGTTTCTCAGAAGTATTTCTTTGTTACATAAATTGTGTTTACCTTTTCTGATTTCATCTTAATTTCTCCCAGCCTGTGTAGACTAGTATTACTTTAACATATGTTCAAATATCAATTTCTGTAGACTACTGTATTGCATTCTACCCTATTCTTAATAATGCAAAACTCCAGTCTGTAGTGTTTTTGGAATATGTCCTGTACTTGTTCATATTGGTCGAGTCAGTCTTTGTTCCAGTTTCTCAGCACTTGGTGAAGCATCAGAGAGACTTTTCTTTGTATCTATTTATGTGTATTTGCACAGAAGATATAATAAAAGGGATTGCGAGTGTGCTTTCAACATATGGAAAAAAGTAAGATGAAATTTTTCCCTACTTTTAATTTCCAGAAATCTTCCTTTCCTTGTCCTTCGCCCATCCACTTCCAAGTTTACTTCAAACCCCAAGACAAAAGGAAAGACCAGTCCTATTTGCCAGAGACAATTTAATTTGACTAGTGGAGATGTCATCCTCTTAAGAGACAAAAGCACACACTATGCACTTTGCCTTCCCTTTTATATTCAGTTTTTGACAAATTTACCTGGTATCTAATTTATTACAACATGCTCCAACATGTGTGTCTGTCTCTCATCTTAATCTTACTTGAAATTCTTTGTTATTGTGCTAGATTCTTGAATAGAAAAGAAGATGATATGATGTTAACATTTGCATTTGGAGAAAAAAGGAAGTCCCATTTGTGCCTTGCATATTAAATTGATTTCCTTCTTAGAATTCTGTGTCCACTCCAATTGGTATATTTTTCCTTCCCATAACTAATAAAATAATATATTTTATATTGCGTATTTTTAGAACTATGCAAGGAGGAAAATATTGATCATACACTATTCAGGCATAAATATTCAAACCTAAGTTCACCAAATATATTAATTCTCCATTTTAAATACATCTACTCAATAGTTATTGAAATGGTGAACCTCACAATAGAGTGAATAACAATGAAAATATGAAATATGATATATTTGGAAAAATCAACAATCTGTAAATTATCTTGAGATTAGAAAGTCTAAATCATAAAATTTAGGATATGAGATATTTAGAAAGACAGGATCTTACTAGCATAATAATCCTAAGTGGTACATTGTGCTTATTCAACATTCTCAGTGCTGGGTTTTGACATTGTGCATGGTGTGGCCAATGACAAGAATGATTACAATGAAATAGAGATCAAAGCTATCAGAATTTACAGAGTCAGGGAATTGTAAGACTAAAGAGCATCCAAGAGAAGAATGAAATACTTTAACAGCTGAAATTGTGATGAAATGAATAAGATATCAAATCAATAAGCATTTGACAGACTTTTAGTTAATAAAATATAAAAATAAAGAACCCATTCTTTGATCTTGGCTATAGAGTTTAGAAGAAAGTAACTTCTCCTTGTATAAGGAATGTGATGGAATTAATGGCCTTCATTTAAAAAGGCTGCAGATGTAGACTGTTCTTGGGCAGAACTATGTTTCAGTGAAGTGTATGTATTTGGCTTTTTAAAAGGGATTAATGGTATTTGGTAATTTGTTTGCTATAGATAAGTGTTTCTGAAGTGATTAGGTATGAAGGTTGGTAGGTAACTAGACAATGGAAACAATAAAAAGGGAGAAATGACCTTGAACATTTTACTAATATATATATATATATTATGTATAATGTAACCTATGATTATATACTTTTAAAATAGTGTTGAAATCATGACATCTTATAAGATTATAGATTTTAGCAATACACAAATCTATTATAGTCACATCGCTCTCTTCCAAATGTTTTAGAGATTCAAGCTGTATGCATTTATATATAATTTTTGAGCTACTTCTATTAACATTCACCATCATTACCTAATAGGCATCAATCTTAGCATTTACAAGTCCTTTTTAATCCTGAGATGGTCATTTAATGAGGGAATTCAAATTCATTTAGAGGATTGGGATGTGCACTCATAATCTTTTGTGCTTATCTTAGTCTTTAATTATATTCTACATAGGTTACCCAAATCTTTCTCTTTCACTGATAAGTCTTATTAAGAATGAAAAGCAAAGTAAATATCTGTTGTTCAGTTTTCTGTGTAGTATGCATTGTATACTAAGATATAATTATATATATATATATATAGGTGAAAATGATTTCTTTTTGAATATTTAAAATTATCTGACTTGTTCTTGCATATTTCCTTCTTTCACATTATATGAAATATATTCATGTTGTATTATGTTCAACTTTTAGTGAGTTCTGGTATCCTTACAGTTCCAGTATGTTTCCAGTTATTTAAATATCGAGTTGTTGTCTTTTTCTTATACTAAATATCCCCCATTGATAACTTATTGTCCAATAATAATTAAAAGTGTTGTAAGAATTATTACATAAGATTAAAAATAGATTAAGGTCTCCTTGAAAATCTGAAATCTCTCTTCTAAATGGGTATACTGATGAATATGACAATTTAAATGGGAAGCACATTAATATGGTTTATTAAAGAGCAAAAATGCTGGAGTCAGATAAGTCTGAAATTAACCCCTGGTATTTTTATTTTCCACCTATGATCTGGGCAAATCTGAGTAAAACCCCACAAGTATTTCTGTAAATAAAATGGGGATAGTGGTGTAAACCTCCCTGTTTTTCTGGATGATTTTTTGAATTAATAATGTCAAACAATGAACTATAATGTCTAGCACATCACAAGCACTTAATTAACCCTTGACATTAGTAATAATAGATACATATATTTAAATGTATATGTATTATTTCTTCACCCAATTAGAAACTATTTAATTCATGAATTTCTAGTATAAAATTACCTTTCAGCAATAAACACAATTTTGGAACTTTTTGCTTTTTCACAGCAATATAACAGACTTTGATAATTATTTTTATTTGCTTACAAATTTCTTAGCTTATTTGCTATTTTTTTGTTTATTGCTCACTTATCTCTGTTGATACACAGTGTTTATTTTTCTTATCACTGGAGCTTTCTTTTTTAGCAGCACTGTAATTTTTACATGTTTTACATGATGACAAGTGTAATTCTATTATATATATTTTTGAAATATGCTCTTTCATGGTTTTGCATATTTAACACTCATAGAAAAAAATCCTGCATTATTATTTCTGAAATACTAAGCTAAATATGCTTTATTAGTAGGACTTTAATTGAATTAAATATAACAAGGGGTCAGGACTACACAGGCTGCTGAGGAGCATTTCCAATGATTCCCCCAAATCACTTACGGACAGATGATTCTATATTTGGTGGAGAAAGATTTCACTTTGAGGTTAATACCTAGTTTGTTCTTTTTTTTCCAAAAAATTTATTTTGTAATTTTTATGTCATGTTATATTATTTAAGAATTCAGTTTTTACACAAAGAATATTTTTAAGTTGGGTAAACAACATATAACTCTTATTATATGGGTATTATATACAGTGGTGAGTTATTATATACAGTAATTATATGGGTTATTGTATACAGTGATGCAGAAAAACAAGTAAAATTTTCTTATGCTAATCTACAAAAAATAAATGTTTCTGAATATCTAATAGATTAAATACCATATCACAAATTGACAGATTAACAAGAAAAATATAAACAAATAAATATGAAGAGTGAAGTAAAACTTTAAATAAATGGCCATAATTGTATGTACAATGTGTATAAGCCAAGAAAAGAATATACATTCTTCTCGGCAGCTTATTGAGCTTTCTCCAAAATAGATCATGTACTCTCTGATGAAGCATAGTAGGATTACTGAAAAGTTAATCCAAATTCAAAGCTATACAAACGAAAAAAATATATAAAGATCAGAGGAAAAATTAATAAAACTGAGACTAATAAATACAATTGATGAATGAATGGACAGGGTTTTTTTATTACTAAACTAAATAGAAATACACAGCTATTTTTACCAAAAACAGGAAAGAAAAAGTTCAAGTTAACAAAATTAAAGAAGAAATAAAGGAAAATCACAGCAGACATAACTCAAATCCAGGAGATTATTAGTAACTACTTTGAAAATCTAACTCAAGTAAGTTTAAGAACCCAGAAAAAAATGGAAAGATTCATAGATAAACATGAATGACCAAAACTAAACCATCCAATGAAATAGAAGCAAGTTTGGTTCTGCCTATCCAGGGATAACATTCAATTTTTTTCTGGTGTCTTCTTATTCTTCTTAATCAGAGTACTGTACTCTTTGTTGCTAAATTCTTTAACTTCCTTAGTTAGGAAAACTCTCCTGTGTTTAATTTTGATTGATTCTATTGTGAACTGCATTCTTGGTGAATTTGTTATTAGTCTAGAGGAATGCTGTTGATTTGTGCTATTTTTTTTTTCATACTGGGGATCAAATTTAGGTCCTTGTACTTGTGAGGCAGGTGTCAGAACCACTGAGCTAAATACCCAGTCCTGCTGTTGATTTTTGTATGTTGCTACATTACTGATTTTGGTTATTACTTCTAGGAGTTTTTTGATTGATTTTTTTCAGACCTTCTCTGTAGAGAATCATGCCATCAGTGAATAATGATAATTTGACTTCTTCCTTTTTTGTATATATATCCTATGTTCTGTCTATTTACCAACTTCGTATGATGACTATAATCATTATGTACTGCAGGTATATACTAATACATTTTAACAATAAAATATAAACATAATATTGTATGATTTTATGTACATGCATTGTATTGAATGCTATTAGTTCTGTAGTATTGTACATTTGAATGGCATTTTTGCTTTTTATAAATTTTATTCTTTTTAGTACATGTTTGAGATACATAATGATTAAATTTGCTGTTGGGAGTTTGTGCATATGCAAAGCATACCTTGAGTGTTTTTACTTTTCTTTCCCTTCTGCTCCTCCCCTCTTCTTTCAATTTTTAAAATGTGAATATTCTATAATAAAGCATAAATTTGCTCACTCACCTAATTTTACTTAGTCATTATAGTTCTGACAATATAAATAATGAAATATTCCTTGGGAAGATTTAGTGAAAAGTCATACTGATAGAGAGCTGGAGAGTTTGTGGATATATCAAAATATTTCTAGAGGGACATTTGTTGAATGCAACAATAACTATACAAAAAATTAGAATCCATTTGTACTGATAAATTCAACATTTTGAGATTGTCTCAAAAATAATTAGCGACATTCAGAAAGCTATCAACCTATATGGTTTTACTATTTTTGTGTACATCATTAAAATATGACATTTATCTTCATTATTTAAAAGAGTATTTTTAAATAAATATTGAGATAAAATAAAATACTTTCATTCATAGGAATATAGATAGTTATTGAAAATATTTTATAAATAAGATTGCTTCCCATGGCAAAACTTTCAAAAGTCTGTTTAATGGAAGTGTTTAGGTGAAAATATTAAAACAAGGGACTGATATTTATATTACAGAACATAAATATATGATGTTTTGAAATGACTGAGGTTTTAATCTATATTTTTCAGGATTTTGTAACAGAAATTACTTTTTGTTCTAAAATCATAAATTATTACAATCCACTTGGAATTAATGATTTTTTCTAAACTAACTTGTTATTTTTTTCTTAATTTATTGTTTCTTATAAACTTGGATAATATGATGATTTAAACTCCTTTGAGAAGATACCTAGAATAAAGTATAGCGAGGTTGGATTGAATTTCTACTTTAGATTTTAAAGAATCTTCACCCTGATTTCTGTGGGAGCCAGTCATGGACCACTGGCATGTGACATTTGAAAGATAACTTCTTTCTTTATAATCAAGGCATTGACACAATGTGGTCAGGATGTTCCTAATTAGCATTTGTTAACATTTGTTCCTTTTTAAGGACTGCACGTTTTAAACTTGTTTTTGACCCTGGATGGGAGAAACTTGAAGAGATAGCCAAAGATCTAATGTTGTCTGTAGGAGTCAGGTGCTTCCTGTTAAAGATCTGACATTATCTGTAGGAGTCAGGTGCTTCCTGTTGATGTGCCTTTAAAAGGAGCTGTTTCTGTGAAATAAATCAGACTTCTCTTGGTCTCCATTCAGCTTGAGTGGTCTTTCCTTTCTCAATCCTCACTCCCCAACTCAGGCTTGTTTGTGATGTGACGGCTGGACCACCTCAAGTGATGCCCAAACAGGGACCTGAGTATCGAGGGAACCAGTGAAGGACACCGCAGAGATGAATGAGGCCTCAACGAAAAGGTAAGGAGCAGTGAATTTTCTTGTAAATATTAAAAATGGGAGCCAGCAATAGTTGCATGCTTTTTGTACATATGCTTAAAGATTTATTGAGTGTTGGTGCTGCTAGAGTAGGGCACCAGCAATTGTATAATTTTTTAGAATTTGTAGAAATAGTTTGTCCTTGGTTTCCTTTTCTTTGCTTCTGTGTCTTTCTTTTCCTGTTAATGTCTGAATTGGTAATTTGTGATCCGGATCATTTTGAAGGCAGGGAGGGAGGTCCAGGCAGATGTGCTAGTGGACTCCCTGCTGCAGGGGCCAGAGAGGTCCTTTGCCCCTCTGGTAGGAACTCTGTCTCTTTGTTTATGGGGAGGGAGATTGATTTTTTCCCCACTCTTCCAGACCCTCTGGTCAAGAGTGAGGGAGAGTTCTTCTGGTTTCGGAAGGAAGAGATTAAGGGGATTCCCCTACAGAGTCTCTGGTTCTTCTTTGGTGTGGTTTTCATAAGCCTTTGTCTTACATTCTGTTTGGCCTCTTTGGCTCCCTTGTTTGTCTGTTTGCTTATATTGAATTTTCTGATAAAATGGGAGGGAGCTCATCTACCCCCTCACCTTGAAATTAAACCATTTCCAGGAGGTCCGTCAAACTGCAGCTGACCTTGGACTCCTCATAACTAAGAAAGAGATTTCAAAACAACCCAGCCTGGGAGTTGCTCAGACTTCTGCTTTGTGACAGTCACCTCCTAGTGAAAACTATTTAGTTTTGGTAACGCTTCTTGTGAATTGCAAATTCTTAAACTGTGATTATAGGGTTAACTTTCTCTTTTCTAAAAATTCAAGGTTAATTAATACTGTTCTATTGGCAACCAGTCAAATTTTAAGATGTAACAATCTGAAAACAGAAAAAGGACACTTTAAGCTGAAGTTTGTTATAGAAGGTTAATAGTAAATGAGACAGAAAAATATTAGGAAAGCTATAAGTAAGAGTCATACTTTTAACATGAAAGGTTTTTGTATGTTTGTCTTGTTAAAAACAGGTAAAGAAAGATATACAAGACTGGAAGGCCTAAGTATATAGAGAAGGTGTGTGGAAATCATTTATTTATGTTTGTTTGTTGGTTTCAAGTCTGTTGTAAAAGGTTTACATTTACAGCCAAGAAGAGCATTCATTCCTTTAACCCTAATTCTACAAGAGATCTCTGTTAATTTTGACCTGCAAAAATTTTGACTAGTCATAACAAAAAGATTTTATAAATCAATTGGCCAAAACCATCTGAGTGCACTCTAGTTTAAATTCTTATGTGTTTGTCTGTCTAAATGTTCAAAAATATTTGTCCAATTATGCTTTTGATCAGCATGATGTCAAATATACAAATTGTTGATTTCTACAACCTGGCTTTATAGGATCAAATAAAAAACTTAAAAGATAATTAAATATACACCTTTAAGTTTGGATACGCTCCTATTGGTAAATAAAGAAGCAGCTGCTCAGAAAATTTATTCTGATCTTTGTTCACTAATAGGAGCCACCAAAATAATTTTCATAGCCTTATAAAAAGATATGCCTTGTTAAATATGTTGTTACAGATGTTTACATTGGTTATCATCAAGAGGCTGAATTCTAAATATGTTACTGTAATGTGTTTTATGATGGTTATCTTTAAAATATAATATTTTCTGTAAATAAAAGGGAAGATCCTGTTGATACAAAGCTACATTACAGGACATAAGATTTCATATAATTATAATTATTATTGCTACTTTTCTGATATACAAAATGTATTTATATTGTTTGACCATGCAGGTTTTTCAGCATATTGTTTATGATAATAACCTTTTGGTCCGGATAGTCTCCCTTCTCTTCTGCTCCACCTACTTATGGTTACAGGTACATTTATAGACCCACCACTATCCCTGAACAGCTTGAATCTGGGTTTCCACTGAGGAGACTAGATTGGGACCCCAACACTGAAACAGCAGAGAAAACTCCAGGATGTGTCTCGGTGCACAAGTGGAAATTTCATTACAAAAAGCAAAAAATTTCCCTTCTTTATCCAGAACAAGGATTTAATGGGACTGGTGAACCTCCACAGTCCTTAATACTATGATTTTATGGAAAAGATGTTATGTTACTATACCTCAGGAAAGGTTATTTAATGATACATCTCAAAAGTTTTTGGACTGATCACTTGGAAATTCCACAAACTTAAGCTTATCTGAAGGACTTTGGTGGACAGATTCAGGTTTTTCTCAAACCAATATTTGGAAACTTGCTGCTGCATTGGGAGAAATATGTTTATGGTCAGATGTCAAAGTTACTAGCCTTAGTTTCAATATTTTTGGCATGGGGCCTCTAATATGTGAAATACCATAAATACTGTGTTAACTCAAGTCAAAGAACAAAAGAAGAGAATAGTGTCTTGTGTTAATGCTCCTTATATGTTATAAGTAAAAAGTATAGAGATTGTAAATGAAACTGATAATGAATATGATAACAGTCATTAATTGTAAATTGATTAATTGTATATTTTCAGAAATGATGACTACCTTTCATTCTGTGATAGTTTTGAGACAACCTCCCTTGGTAATGATGCCTGTAAAAACTTAATGAGTCCTGGTATGAAGATCAAGGTTTACAAATATTGATAGATGTAGAGAAAGCTATATGTCAGGCCTTCACAACCCATGGTATAACCCCTGCAGAGGCTGGTAGTCAAAGACAGGTTATAGAATTGTGGAGAAATATCCAACCTAAGACAGAGCCCGAGTATTAAACTTCTCATGGCTTGATGACAGGTAAGGGATTTCTCTGGACATTTCTCACCTAAGACAGGCACAGCCTTTCTGCTGAGTTGGGAAAGTCCCTGCTCTAAATATAATAAAAAAGGGGGAAATGTGGGAGCCAGTCATGGATCACTGGCATTTGACATTTGAAAGATAACTTCTTTCTTTATAATCAAGGTATTGACACAATATGGTCAGGATGTTCCTAATTAGCATTTGTTAACATTTGTTCCTTTTTAAGAACTGCACGTGTTAAACTTGTTTTTGACCCTGCATGAGAGAAACTTGAAGAGATAGCAAAAGATCTGATGTTATCTGTAGGAGTCAGGTGCTTCCTGTTAAAGATCTGACATTATCTGTAGGAGTCAGGTGCTTCCTGTTGATGTGCCTTTAAAAGGAGCTGTTTCTGTGAAATAAATCAGACTTCTCTTGGTCTCCACTCAGGCTTGAGTGTTCTTTCCTTTCTCAATCCTCACTTCCCAACTCAGGCATGCTCGTGATGTGACGGCTGGACCGCCACAGATTTCCGAAGTGGTTATACTGTTTCATAATCTCACCAAAAATATTAAAGAGTTGTCTCATCCCCCTGCATCCTCACAGGTGTTTGTTATTGCTATGTTTTCCAGAAAATAAGACCTAAATGGAAAATAATGAATCTTGAGATGTAGTGATAAAAAATACCAGCCCCAATCTCCTTATCTAACCTACCATTAGAGAATATCCACTGAGCAAGATTATAGTGAGGTATAATCTTCTACATTACACCAGCTTTCTCATGGTAATGACCAGTGGTGATAAAATAGTTAGGTTTTATTTTGCGGAAAACATAGTACTATGTTTTTTCAGATGATACTCATATTAATGGGATAAGAAATTGTCTCAGTATGGTTTTAATTTGTCTTTCTCTGATATCCAAGGATAATAAATATTTTTCCATGTATTTACTGGCAATTCTTCTTCTGAGTAATGTCTATTCATTTAGTTGTCCTTTCATTTTATTTTTTTAAACCAAGGATTGAACTCAGAACCTTGAGCTTGGAAGGCGGGCTAGTTATCCATTTTTGATTGAATCTTTTATTTTGAGGAATGTTAGCTAGATGTTGGAAACAGTGTATACCTTTATTAAAAGATAAGTAGTGGTATTTATATACAATAGAGTATACACTGAAATAAAGAAAGATAAACTTGGGGCATATATCTGGAATGGATGCAATGTGAAAAAATAATGATAGGTGAAATGAATTAGACACACAACCTGAATCATTGCATGGCTTCTCTTGTATGAGAAACACTGTAAGAATTATCCATTTAAAATAACTTTTGTATTACAAGTAATAAAGAACAAAATAGAAATTAGATAAAAAGAAAGTAGGGAGAAATTCAAATACTTTTCCAAATTACCTATTACATTATTTAAAAAATGTTTTATATTTTTCAGCTTTAATTGAGTTACTGGTACATTTTAGGTATACAGTACAGTTACATTCATTGTTGGGATCTTGTAGCTCTACATGACAGGTCTTGGTTCTCATTTTTTCCCCTTGTCCCTGCCCTCCCTTCACAGCCTCCTCCCCTACTCATGTAAAAATACTTTATTTCCATCTTTTCATTATCTCACATTTTTTATTTCCCCTTATTACCCTTCCCCTACCCATCCCACCTTCCCTAAACCTTAGAGTATATTTTCAATATGTATCCATTTTCCTATGAATGAATATATTTTCTCATTCTTTATGGCTGAGTAATACTCCATTTTATAGAAAAACCACATCTTCTTTATCCAGTTTCCAACTGATGGGCAAATGTGCTGTTTCCAAGTTTTAGCTATTACAAACTGGGCCACTATGAACAAGGGTGCACATACATCACTGTATATGATTCTATTAGTTCTCTTGAAAAGAGACCCAGCAGAGGGATGGCTGTTTCAAATGGAACCAAGCTCTTTGAGGTATCAACAGTGGTGGCTCCAGTTTGCACACCAAAAAGCAAAGGATAAGTGTTCCTTTCTCCGCTCAAACCTGATGACGTTTGTTATTGTGTGATTTCTTGGTAGCAGCCATTCTTTGTGGAGTGAGGTGGAATTTCAGTGTTGTTTTCATCTGCATCTCTCAAATGACCAGTGGTGTGGATCGTTTTTTCATATATTTACTAGCTGCTTTTATTTCTTTGTCTGAGAAATGTCTGTTCATTTTGGATGCCCATTTTTTAATCTGGTCTTTATATTTGGGAGGGCTGATTGGTTCTTTATATATTCTAGATAATAGTCCTTTGTCTGAGGAGCAACTGATGGTTTCTTTTGCAGTGCAGAAACGTTTTAATAAGATGAGATCCCAGTTGTTGATTCTTTCTGCTAGTTCCCATGCTACTGAGGATTTGTTCCTAAAGTCTTTTCCTTTGCCAATGTCTTCCAGAGTTCTGCCTAACTTACCTTCCAGCAAGGTTAGTGTTTCTGTTTTAATATTTAGATCTTTAATCCATGCAATGAGGAATGAAAAAGGCAAAGTCACAACAGATCCAACAGAAATTCAGAGGATCATTAATATCTACTTTGAGAACCTGTACTCCAATAAAATGGAAAACACAGAAGAAATGGACAGATTTTTAGAAACTTATGAATTACTAAAGTTGAACAAAGAAGATAAAAACATTTTAAATACTCCAATCACACTCAGTGAAATTGAAAATGTAATTAAAAACTTACCAACAAAGAAAAGCTCAGGCCATAATGGATTCACTGCTGAATTTTACAGGACATTTAGAGAAGAACTACTGCCATTACTCTTCAAACTTTTCAATGAAATTGAAATAGAAGCTATACTTCCAAATTCATTCCTGGAAGCAATTATCACTTTGATTCCCAAACCAGGGAAAGACACAAATAAAAAAGAGAACTACAGGCCAATCTCCTTAATGAATATAGATGCCAAAATCCTTAATAAGATACTAGCAAACAGAATACACAGGATTATCAAGAAGTTCATACATCCTGACCAAGTCAGGTTTATTCCAGGGATGCAAGAGTGTTTCAACATACTTAAGAAAATAAATGTAATACACTATATTAATAAAGTCAAGGATAAAAACTATATGATCCTCTTGATAAATGCAGAAAAAGCATTTGATAAAATTCAACACCCATTCATGATAAAAACCCTGCAAAAAATTGGAATACATGGTCTATATCTCAAATTAATAAAGGCTATCTATGAAAAATCAACAGCCAACATGATATTAAATGGCCAAAAGCTGAAAAACTTCACGTTAAAATCAGGAACAAGACGAGGATGCCCTCTATCACCACTCCTCTTTGATATAGTCCTGGAAACATTAGCCACAGCAATTAGACAAGAGAAAGAAATTAAAGCACTAAAGATAGGAAAGGAAGAAGTTAAACTGTCATTATTTGCTGATGATTTGATACTGTACATTGAAGACCCACAAAACTCCACCTAAAGACTTTTAGACTTAATTGGCAGATTCAGTAGAGTAGCTGGATACAAGGTGAACACCCCAAAATCAATAGCCTTCTTATGCACAAATAACAGACTCACTGAGAGAGAAATAAGTGGAAAAATTCCTTTTACAATAGTATCCAAAAAAATGCAGTATCTAGGAATCAATCTAACAAACAAAGCAAAAGATCTCTACACTGAAAACTATAGAACTCTGAAAAAATAAATTGAAGAGGATATGAAAAAATCGAAAGATATCCCCTGTTCCTGGGTAGGAAGAATCAACATAGTGAAAATGGCCATACTACCAAAACCACTATACAGATTCAATGCAATGCCAAGTGAAATTCCAACACTATATTTCACAGAACTAGACAAAAGAATCCAAAAATTCATTTGGAACCATAAGCGACCTAGAATAGCAAAAGCCATCCTAGACAATAGACACATGGCAGCGGGTATAAAAATTCCTAATTTGAAACTGTACTAAAAAGCCACTTTGATAAAAACAGCATGGTACTGGCAAAGAAACAGATCTCAGGATCAGTGGAACACATTGGAAGACACAAAAACAACTCCAGATGTACTTAGCTATGTCATCTTTGACAAAGGAGCTGACCATCCTCAGTGGAGGAAAGATAGCCAACTGGATTTCAACTGCCACAGATTTTTTTTTTTTCTTTTGGTACTGGGGATTAAACAAAACCACTGGGCTAAATCCCCGGCCTCAACTGCCGCAGATTAACTCTGGGCTCTTATCTTTCACCATGCACTAAATTGAAAAATATTTTAAAATATATGCCAATTTGTTTCATTTATAGTGTGGTTTATCTTACTTCATTTGATCGAACTTGGATCCTTGTGCATGCAAGGCAGGTTGCAGAACCACTGAGCTAAATCCCCGGCCCTTGTTTTTTTAAGAACAATCTTTTGGGTCCATGTTTTATAGTCTGAGTAACTGCTTTTTAAGTATTGTACACAGTATACTAGCTATTGTTATTCTTTTATTGTTTTGTTTTTCTTATATTCTTATTTAGCTATGTAATTTTTTTGTTTGGTTTTTTTTTTTTTACTCTTTCTAGACACTTTTAACTGTGGGCATTATTGGTATTCATATGAACAGTTTATAGAAAAACCAGAAATATGTTTCCTTTTCTTTTATGATTTCAGTATGTAAAATAAAATATTAGTATGGATTTATATATTTTATGTAGTTTTGTGTTGAATCTATTAAACAAATGAAAATGTATATGCAGTACTATCCTCTTCATATAGTTTTCTCTATTAGTATAGTATTTCTTAGAGACATCATGAAATAGTATTTCATATTTTATTGAAACATATTTACCAGCAAGAAGTGTTTATATAAATTTCAATTAATTATTATACCTCAAAATGTTAAAATTATATTTGACTACTATTCACATTCTTGAAGACAATATTTAACAAAAATCATAGTGTAGTTTTTAAATTAAAAAGATCTAAACCAAGAAATTCCAGCACTGAAGATTCAGAGGAAGGACAATCACTATGATTTTGAAGCCAGCCTCAGACAAATAGTGAGTTGAAGACCACCTAGAACTTTATATTTGGAATCTGTCTCCAAATAAATAAATAAGTAAATATTAACAAAAAATATTCACAGAAAACTCAATTTTAATTTTCAAAATAAATCATGTTTTCAAAATATGTTATTAAATGAATAAATATGCATATTATTTTACATTTACAAAGAAAACTTCATATCTACATTTTCTAATTAATATGTATAACAAGTTTAGATTTCTGATACTCTAATTTTGATAATAGTTCATGTAATATGTGTTGATGCTATTCTGATCAGCTACTAATAAAGAAACAATTGTAAATATAGGTGTAAATTTTGTTAAATAATAAGTAATGGCAGTTGATTTTCTGTGTTTACAATACTTTACAATTAAATAATAAATAAGGGAAAAGAAAAATGATGAAACAAAAAAGGGAAACAAAGTTTTTCTAAATAGGGTAGGGTGGAGAGGGTGAAGGGAGGGCAAAGGAATAGGGAAAAAATAAGAACCAAGTTACATCATTCAAAAGTACAAAATCCCAATGATGAATGTTATTCTCTTGTATTCCTGAAATTGACCAATAAATTTAATAGAAATAATAAATAATTAAAGAAGTATAAGATTTTAAAACTTATTCATCATTTAAAGTCAACATACTTTATTATATATGCCATGTTTTTATTTTTCTACATTCACAGATAGCACATCTACTATCTAAATATTTTCACTGAAGTGTTGCTAAAATTTATATTGTTTCTATTGCTGGACACTAAAATATCACCTGTTCCTTGTTAGTTAATTGAACTAGTAATTATTCTTGAACATGTGGGTTGGTTGTTTTCTGCTTGAAATAATTACCCGATGAAGTTTATGCTAGGACTATCAGCAGGAAGCTAACAATTGCAGAGTTGGTGAGAAGAATGTACATAACACTTTTGTGTTTGCTGCCAGATGGAGGAACAGCTGGGTGTGTAATCCATGCAAAGCTAACTATGTGATCTCAAATCTTCTGCTATCCATTTTCAACAAGGTCAAGGTTTTGAAAAATCAAATTTTTCCAACAAACATATTTCTAAAAAGTAGCTAAGGATATGTTTCTGTGTTGAGTCTATCATATTATTATTTGTCAATCAAATAGTACATTTGGTCCCTATTACTAAATTGCTTAGTTATGCCATATATTTACATTATGAAGTAGATACTAAAAATTATTCTACTTCTTGAGATTTGTACAAATAATGTTCCCAAAATAAAGACTTACACAATTATATGCATTACATTTATTACTCTACATTCTGTCAAATAAAGTGTGGTTAATTTTTATTTGCATATAGATTTACATTTATCATCTGCATGTATATGCATACATATATATATGCTAATTATATATGCTGCTAATTGTAATGACTATTCCACTCTTCAGCCTTCAACATAAAAGTTCAAACTTTGCAACATATTATTGCAATTTTATCTTAATTGTATTGCTTTATATAAAACATTATTTTTTTTCAATGTTCTTCAAAGCAATCTAAACATTCTAAAAATCCTTACTCTTGCATCCAGTTTTTCTCAGGTCTTTTGACATTGAAAAAGAAAATTTGAAAATTAAAATTAAAATACCTAAAGAAGAATTTGTTTCTATTACGCATTCAAAAAAGGAGAAAATCATTGTACTCAGTAATTGACACTCAGAAATATTTTATAATCATATCTCCTAATATATTATCACATAATTGTCATGTTATTCTTTGTGTTTGATAAATGTAACTATTGAATTATATTGTGTTTAAAAATATATATATTATTTAAATTTTAAATTTTTTTCTTTGCTAATTATGAAATGGTAAAGGAACTAATGCAATTTAAATGAATGTAATAAATTAATATAATGGAGACAAATCAAAGCAGTAAATGAATCTATGATTTTCTAAAAAAATGCAAAATTCATTTTATAAAATCTTACAAAAGAGGTAGTGTTAATCAATAAAGATCTTCAAATATTTTGAATATTAGCAAATTATTTTAACCACAATTGGTAGCTATATTTTGTTTGTTTTCTACATAAATAATACATTTCTAAAAGCAAGCAATAGTTTAAAATTTTTATTAATTTGACTTTGTTACTGTGAATTTTGTTTCTTAAGTGACTTTAAACAGTAATGCATTTAAAAAAACTTGTCAATTTTTGTTTAGGACATAGTTTTGTGACATCTACATATAAGGGGGTTACAAAACAGGTAAGGAGCAAAGATTTTATGCTTTCTTGTAGTTAAATTTGTATAAATTCCATTTATAGTGTTATAAAATTAGTATTTTAAATACAATTAAATAGCCACAAACAAAATCGCTATGTGATATACAGAAAAGAAAATTAAAAGAGAATTTAAATGTTTCATTTCAAAAACAAATGAATACAAAAAAGTATAGTTAAAGAGGAAATAGGAAACTGTGAAAGAAGAATCTTGAAAACAAACAGTAAAGTGAGAAGAATAAATTTTATCTTACTGGCAGTAAATGTAAATAAACCTAAAGATGGAAATAAAGTGTTTGTAGATGGGGAGGTGAGGAGGGGGTGACGGAAGGGCAGGGGTAAGGGGAAAAAATGAAAATCAAGACTTGTCATGTAGAGGTACAAGATCCCAACAATGAATGTAACTGTACTGTATCCCTAAAATGGACCAATAAACTCAATTAAAGCTGAAAAAACAAAAACAAAAACAAAAACAAAATCTTCAGCTCAAATCCATGGAAAAGAAAAATGCATAAAGTATATGATCAACTACATGTTACACACAAGCAACTCACTTTTTACCTAAAACCACAAGGAGAATAAAAGAGAAAAGATAGAAAATTACAGTCTATGTAAATGGTAAGTGAAAGTGCGAAGGACTTGCTAACAATACCAGTCAAAACATATTTTATTAAAACAAAAATAAAAACATATTTAATGAGATAAGGATATTTTATATGAGTAATTGATCCAATAAAAATAACAATGATAAATATTTATACCTCTAATGACATGTTGTCTAAATGTAGAATAAGAAGTGATAGAACTGAAAGAAATAGTTCTGCAAAAGTAGTTTGTGATTTCATCACTCACTTTCATGAGTAAAACAAATAATTAGAAAAGAAATAAGAATAGCACTTAAAATACAATGTTGCAAAACCTAAAGGACAAATACTATACAGTCCAAAAGTTAAATAGATAAACATACCCAGTTATGGGGAGGTGGCATTTTATTAGTACACATAAGTTATCTGAGAACAATTTAAGGCTCTGACGCTAACACTATAAAGCATCAACAGAAGTGAAGCTGAAACATAACAAATTTTTTCTAATGATTTAACGTATTCTTAAACAACCAAAGAAGCAAATAAAAAAAACAAAGACATTAGAACATACTTAGAAAGGAATTAAATTCTTAAATGCGATTTACCAAAATTATGACACTGAGCAAAAATAATACTCAGTAAATAAATTATAAACATAAATTAAAAGTTGAGAAAATCTCAATTCAGCAACATCATTTTGCAATTAATAAAAACTAGGAAAAAAGGAGAATAAACTCATTCCAAGGCAAGCAGAAGAAATAAAACAAAAGAGATTAGATCAGAGAAAATAATTTACAGAATAGAAAAATAACAAAGCGAACAAGGTCTCTGCACATCTTGGCTGCCACGTGGGGAGTAGAACTCCTCTGCCATGCTCTTCCACCCTGATGCTTCTGACCTGGTGTAAACCTGCTCTCCCTGAAAACAACTGACACTGTGAGCTCACATATGTAGAGCAAAATCAATATCTTTGATAAGGCCTAAAGGAGAATCTTTAAATATATGCACATTCTTAAATGACAAAAGTAGAATTATTCACTTACAAGTATAAGGACTGTCAGAGGATTCCAATACCAGTCCAGGTTGTTCCTCATAAAAATTTTAAAAATTAAAAAAAATAGGGGTAGGGGAAGTGGGAGGGAAAGGAAAAAATAATGAAATAAGAAATAAAGAAATGGGGCCAGGGATTTAGCTCATCGGTTCGGTAGCCTGCCTTGCAAGCTCAAGGAACCACATTCAATCCCTGGTACCGGGGACGGGGGGAGAAAAAAAGAAAGAAAGAAAGAAAGAGAAAGGAAGAAAGAAAGAAAGAGAGAAAGAAAGAGAGAAAGAAAGACTGCAAAATGAAGCATTTGTAAATAGAGAGGGGTGGAGGGGTTGAAGGGAGGGCAGGGCAATAGTGAAAAAATAAGAACCAAGATACATCTTGTAAAGGTACAAGTTTTGAATGATGGATGTAAATGTATATCTAAAATGTACCAATAAAGAATTAAAGTTAAAAAATAGTGATCGTGGGCTGGGGATTTAGCTCAGTGGTTCCAGCTCCTGCCTTGCAAACTCAAGGATCCAAGTTTGATCCGCGGTACAAAATAAATACATACATACATAAATAAATAAATAAATAAATAAATAAATATAAAAATAATCAAGGATCCAAGTTTGATCCGCGGTACAAAATAAATACATACATACATAAATAAATAAATAAATAAATAAATAAATAAATAAAAATAATGATAGAATCATTTTAAATAAAATCCCTGGACATGATGGCTTCACTGGGTAATTCTATCAGATATTTAAAGAACAAATAACATTAATCAAATTGAATATTTTTTTAAAGCAGTGATAAACAAACATTTCCTAAGTCTTTCTAGTCAGCCTTACCTGGATGCACGGACCAGATAAAGACTTAATAAAAAATACTACAAACCAATATTCCTTATCAACATTGATGAAAACAATTCTCAAAAATATTAGCAACAGGATTGAGTAGCACATTAAAGGATTATAAATCATGGCTAAGTGGGATTTCTTTCCAGAATAAAAGCATTTTCAACATTTAAAAACTCATCCAGGACCTGGGATTTAACTCAGTGGTTTTACCACCTGTCTTGCAAGCACAAGGACCTGAGTTCAATCCCCAGTACTAAAAAACAAAACAAAATAAACAAAAAAACCTCATCCAGGTAGTATACAACATAAACAGAGATGAAGAAGAAAATCCTCTTAAATTGATGTAAAGAAAGCATTTGACAAAGTTGAGTCACTCAGTATAAAATCAATCGGCAAATAGGATTAGAAGATATATGAATGGCCAAAAACATATGAAAAGATCCTCTACACTGATAATCATAAATAATTGTAAATACTCATTAAAACTTCAATAAAATATCACCTCCCAGTCACTGATAAAGCAACCCAGAGGTCAAGCAAATAAATACAAAATCAAACAACAAATATCCTAGATAATAGTGTGTTGCTGAGGAACTGGAACAATCCTGAACTTGTACGTGGAATATAAAATGGTACAGACAATGTAGAAATCTTAGGAAAGTTCCTCAAAATTAAGTAATATAATATCTTATTGCCATCGATTCCAGTAATCCCAGTTCTAGGTATATACCCCATGGTATTGAAAGCATATTACCAAAGAGATATTGGCACACTCTTGTTTATACCAACATTATTCACAGTAGCTAAAAGATAGAAGTAACACAAATACCCAGATTAAGATAAGAATAGATAAGCAAAATGTATTATGTATATAATGTGACATATTTATCCTTTTGTTGAAAGAAAATTCTCACAAAAGTTGCAACATGCATAACTCTTTTTTTATTGAGTTTATTGGTACATTTTAGGTGTACAGTACAGTTGTATTCATTATTGGGAACTTGTACTTTTACATGACATGTCTTGGTTCTCATGTTTTCCCCTTGTCCCTGCCCTACCTTTACTCCTTCCTTGCCTCCCCACTTACAAACACTTTATTTCCTTTTTTTCATTTTCTCATATATTTTTTCCCTTATTACCTTTTCCCTACCCTTCCCACTTTCCCTACACCTTTAGCCCTTTTCTTCCACTATGGAAATCAATATGGAGATATCTCCAAGAGCTAGGATTAGAGGTTTCATTTGAGCCAGCCATCCCTCTGCTGGGTATCTTTCCAAAAGAATTAAAAGAATCATATCACAGTGATATATACATACCTATGTTTATAGCGCCACAGTTTGTAATAGCTAAAACTAGGAAACAGCCCATTTGCCCATCAGTTGGAAACTAGATAAAGAAGACATGTTTTGTCTATAAAATGGAATGCAACTCAGCCATAAAGAAGGAGAAATGAGATTCATTCATAGGAAAATGGATACATATTGAGGATACACTCCTAAGTGAAATAAATAAGTCACACATTTTTAAATACTGAATAGTTTCTCTGGTGTGAAAAACTGTAATAGTACATAAGATCCTAATGGGATAATTGACATAACTCTTGAGGACATTATGATATGACAAATAAATTTACCACAAAAAGTCAACACATAGGTAAAATTATAGAGAATAGAGTGGTGGTTACCACAGACAGGAATGAGGAGATAATAGAGATTTATGGTTTACTATAATAAAATGTTTCAGTTTTTTAAGATGGAAAAGGTTATGGAGAGGGTGTATATTATTGTGTTTAAATATCATTTATATATTCTTTTAAAAGCAATTATGATTGCATATTTTATATTATATACATTTGGCACAATAAAATATTAGATCATTTAATTATTCTGGAAAGATACCCAGCAGGGGAATAGGTGGGTCATATGGTACTTCTAACTCTAGTTGTTTAACGTTTCTCCATATTGATTTCCACAGAGGTTGCACCAGTCTGCACTTCCATCAAAAATGGAGAAAGCTTCCTTTCTCCCTGCAATGCACCCACATTTGTTATTGGTTGATTTTTTGATAGCAGCCATTCTTTCTGGGGCAATATGGAATATCAGTGTTGTTTTCATCTGCATCTCTCAAAAGACCAGTGACGTTGAACATTTTTTCATATATTTGTTTGCTGCTTTTACTTCTTTGTCTAAGTGTCTGTTCATTTCAGATGCCCATTTGTGAAATGGGTCTTTATATCTAGGGAGAGTCTGATTTTTTGAGTTCTTTATATATTCTAGATAGTAGACCTTTGTCTGAGGAACAGCTGGTAATTTTTTTTTTCCAAAATTGTAGGTTGTATCTTAGCCCTGTTCATGATTTCTCTTGCAGTGCAAAAGCATTTTAATAAGATGATATATCAATTGTTGATTTTTTGTGCTAGTTCCCATGCTACTGAGCATTTGTTCATAAAGTTTTCTATGTCAATGTCTTTGAGAGTTCTACCTATCTTCCAGAAAGTTTATGGTTTGATTTCCATTTTAATATTGAAATCTTTAATCCACTTGGATTTTAGTTTAGTGCATGGTGAAAGACAAGGGTCTAGTTTTAATCTTTGTCAGGTTGAAATTAAGTTTTTCCAACACAATTTACTGATTAAGCTATCTTTCCTTCACTGAGGATGGTTGGCTCCTTTGTCAAAGATGAGGTAGCTGAGTACCTCTGAAGTTGTTTCTATATCTTCCAATCCATTCCACGGATCCTTGGTTCTATTTCTTTGCCAGTACCATGCTGTTTTTATCACAGTGGCTTTGTAGTATAGTTTCCAGTTGGGGATTATTATACCCACTGCCATGTCTCTGTTGCTTAGGAATTGCTTTTGCTATTCTCAGTCTCTTCTGATTCCAAATGAAGTTTTGGATTATTTTATCTAGTTCTGTGAAATATACTATTGGAATTTCAACTGGACACAGTGGAGGAGGTGAAGGGAAGTCAGGATATGGGGAAAAAATGAGAACCAAGGTTTATCATCTTGGGGTACAAAATCCCAATGATGAATGTAACTGTAATGTTTTCCTAAAAAGTACCAATAAACTCAATGGAAAAAAAAAAGAAAGCAAGAATCTTATTTGGTTTTCTTCAACATACACAGTATTCCAGTATCTACAACTTGTGTTTTGCAATTTAACCATGTTAAACCTGTATGTGTATGAAATCTGAGGTAGCATCTTAAATTGCAGTTACCACTTTAAATGCCACATGAGATTGTTAACTGTAAAGAAACAAATACATGTCAGCCATGTGATTCCTCTGTGTTCTCTCTTGTGCTTTTTTGTGTCACAATGGATACATTGCAAATACAATCTGGTAGGTTTTGCAGAAATACTTTTTCGACAAGCACATAAGAAAAATCCATGTTATAGTAAATAAGGACCCAGAAAAATGCTTCGGTTTAGTCTCTGAAAATTTATTAATTTCATTTAAAATATTTTTACTTAATATTTCTCCGGCTTTTGTGTTATTGGTATTTATTTATTAATATGAGTGCATTTTAGTAACATAGAGATTATGTTTCATTAGGATATATTGGTACATGCATTTGACATATCAACCATTTTCTATACCATAACCTTCCTCTCACCTTCCAACCCTCTTGCAGATCCCTCCCCCAACTACAGAAGTTACCTCCTCATCTTCTCTCATCTTTCATCTAATTAACTAATTTGGTTTTCATAAAAGAGAAAACCTACAGAATTTGATTTTCTGAATCTGGCTTATTTCACATACTTTGCCATACCTTCCATGCCTCCATTGATGGGGATGTAGGCAGTTTCTACATTTTAGTCTTTGTTAATTGAGCTACTACGTGTAAAGATATACATTCATCACGGTAGAATATTGACTTTAATTCTTTCAGAAACATAATCAGAAATAGTAAATCTTGTGATATTTCTATGTTTAGTTTTGTTAGGAATCTATATTTAGATTGTGGTTGTACTAACTGACATTCCCAACAAAATATTGCAGAGTTCTATTTTTTTCTATACCCTCACCAGAATTCATTTTTAAAAATATTATTAGAGATAGCTATTCTAATTGGGGTAAGATGGAATGTCAAAGTAAATTTGATTTTTATTTCTCTAATTACAAGAAAAGATAACTGATATTTTTATGTTTTTCTTTCCTATTTGTACATCATTTAAGACATTCATTTGCCCATTTTTGATTGGAGTGTTTCTTTTTGTAGGGGTTTAGTTGTTTTTATTTAATATATTCTAGCTACGAATTCTCTGTTGAAGAGTAGCTACCAAAGATTTTCCTCTAATTCAATGTGTTGTCTCTTTATGCTGTTGTTTCCTTTGCTGTGTAGAACCTTTTAAATTAGATGCAATCAGATCCCTTTTTTGATATTAATTTCAGTGCTTTTAAAATTCCTATTATTCAGGAAGTTTTTGGTTGAGTCTATGGCTTTCAGTGTCTCCTAATGTTATCTTCCAGAAGTTTCAATGTTTCTTGTTTTATATCTAGGTCTTTGATTAGTTTTGATTCGATTTTAGTATAAAATGAGAAATTGGGATCTCACTGTAATGTTCTGTATGCCAGGTTATTCGTTTTCCCAGCAACTTTTGTTAAAGATTCCATTTTTTTAGAGTGTATTTTTTGCACCTTTATCAAAAGTCAGATTGCAATGTTTTGGACCTTTTCTTCCAAGGTAAGCAAGGACCCAATGGGTCTACTCTTGAAAGGACTCTGAAAGTTTGGTGAGTACTCAACCTTTTCAAGAGGTGAATTATTGAGCCCCAGAGGTTAGAAATTAACCAATGTACATTTTTCAAAATGAAGACTCCCTAAAAAGGATAATATCCCCAAGTTTTCCAGGAAGGCTATATGGTCAAGCAAGACCATGATCAACCCTGGAAAATGATACAATTGGTGTAAGAAATACTAGAAAAGTTAGAGCTTCTCATATGGCCCAGCATCATAGAATCTTAGCTGACATTGTAATTTAAAAAAAGAGGAAGAAGAAAGAGGCTCCATTCAATGCACCAGCACCTACCAGCCATCTCTAGCTAACCTATAATATGTTAGCCAAGAGCCATAAAATGTTGTGATTCCCAGCCCTACTAGCGCTTCCAAAATATGTCTTTCAATCCATCTTATTAAACTACCAAAAGCACCCTTCAGGTAAAAATTTGTTTTTTGTTTTTTTTTGTATGTGTGCCTTATAGGATAAAAATGCCAATGCCTTTATTTTAGCTGCAATTGAGCTTTATTCACTTTGTAAGGTAAACTAACTTCGTTTTCTATTTCACATTTTGTATGTTTAATATGTAGAGCTAGTCACTACAGAAAATCTTCAGATCTATGGAATAAAGGCCAGATTCCAGATTCTGATCACTATAGAAAGAATTTTAATGACCACAAAATAAAATGTATCTTTATGACTGTATTCTAAATCCATAGTTGTAGTTAAAACAGGAGGATATAAGACTTCTTACTGACAAAACAGGAAGGAGTCTGTGTGCTTTTATACTTTAGCAGTTCTATTTGTGTAAACATCCTGAAACAAAGGAAGTTCAATATTATAGATGAAAATCTTAGGCCAAATGCTTCCTACTTTTGTCTAACTTCACCCATCTTTTGGGATCCACTATTCAACACTCTCCTTTTAAATTTTGGTCTTTACTTATTTAATATGTTTATAAAATGAAACTTAAAATTCAATGGCTTGCTAATTTTCTTGTTCTTTTCTCCAGACTATCAAAGAATGATGGTTCATCAAACAACAAAACCCATGTTTCTTTGCTCTTTAGGTCAATCAAATGAGACTTTTGATCCATGACTAGTCAGGTCTGTGACTGCTTACCCCAATACAAAGCAGCTCTGAGAAGATGAACTTTTGGCTCCTCTACACCATTTAAAAAACTAGGGATCCAGGCCAGGGACATAGCTCAGTAGCTCAGTGGTACTGCGCCTGCCTCCTAAATGTGAGGTGCTGAGTTAGACCCAAACTCTGTACCAAAAACCAAAATAAAAAATATATATATATCATGCAAACAAATAAAAAACTAGGGATCAGAGTCTGTGACAAGAGAAAATGTGATAGAGAGAGAGAGAGAGAGAGAGAGAGAGAAACAAAATTGAACAGAGACAAAGAAAATCATAATTTAAATTGCACTTTTAGAAGAAAGCAACTTCAGGATACAATCAAAACTAGCCAAGGTTAACCATATCAGTATTCACTAGGCGTGCTTAGGCTTTTTTTCTATCAGGTCCATCACACCCAAAATCCCTTAGCTACATGTTAAGTCCATAAATTAGCTTAGTTGTTAAGGTAAATGGCAAAACCCCAGAAAAGACTGGGGGTCCTCCCTTTTCTCTTCAAAACAAGTTATCCCTTCACCAGTGAAACAAGCTACTACTTTGATATTTTGGGGTGACTCATCACTGTTTTAACATAATTCAAGACCAAAATTTCTATTGATTTAAAGATTGTATAGATTTCCCCTTCCAGAAACACACAAATATTTCCAGTCCCAGACTGTGACCACCCCACCACCCCTTGACCAGTGTATTTCTGTTTGTACTTTAAATGTTCCCTAATAAACTTCTTATGCCTCTAAAACTGTCATATGGCTGTGAGTCTATGAATGTGTCCCCATGTCTTTTCTATTCTATTTTTCATGTGTCTACTTCAGTACTTCGGGCACTGTTTTATTTCTCTTACACTGGCTTTTACACTGTAGCTTGAAGTCTGATATTGTGATTCTTCCTATATTGCTCTTTTTGCTCAGGATTCCTTTGGCTCTTCTAGGTCTTTTCTGCTTATGTATAAATTTTATTTTTTTTTCTAATTTTAATATGATATTGATATTTGAATAGGGATTGCAATGAATCTATAAATCATTTTCTGGTTATTTGGCCATTATAATAAAATTATTACTGAAATCTATAAGCAAGTGGTGTTCTTCTATTTTCTTTAATTTTTTTATTAGCACATATTTGCAGGTCACAGTGTTCCTATTGCTTGTGTGGAGTTGGTACTTGAACATTGCATAATTTAATTCCTTTTTTAATTCCTTTATCCTCTCTATTGTCCCTTGATTCTTTTCTTTTGAGAAAAATCTCTTTACTTTCAGTTATCTATTATTTTACTCTTTATATATAATTTTTATTTCTCATATAAGAAAAACCTTCTGAGTCTAAGTTTCTGTGTTTGATTTATTTAACTTAAAAGTATGCTCTCAGGTACATCCATTTTCCTAAAAATGACTCTATTTTCTTATGTCTTTATTGATTTATTTCTTCAGAGTTCTGTAAATTTTGATGTACAATTCATTACCTCCTTGGTTATAGTGATTCTTAGGTGTTTAAATTTTTTGGAAGATCTTATGAATCAAATTGATTTCATTCTTATTGAATTCATAATGAGTGTGCAGGAATGTTATGGATTTTTATGTGCTGATTTTGCATCTTGTCACTTTGCTAATTTTGTTTATCAGAAATAAAATGCTTATAGAATTTTGGAGTCTTCTATGTAAAGAAACATCATCAGCACATCGGGATAATTTGACTTATTTTTCTATTAGCATATTTTTTAATTCTTTATCTTGCCTGAATGTACTATCTAAAGTTTAAATACCATATTAAACAGAAGTAGTGGAAAAGAATGCTTTGATGTCCCCTCTAGACCAATATGTACTCAGAGGTATGGCTTGGGGAAGGTGCTGGTATTAAGAGGGCTCTACAGCTGGCTTGGTTTTGGGAAGTGGGACCTGGTCAGAAGTGAGTCACTGGTGGAATAAACTAGAAAGTCATATCTTTCTTTCCATCCTCCTTTGCTAACATGACATGAACAACTTTCCTTGGCCCAGGTCCTTCTACCATGCTGATGATCATACAAGAACTGAAACTTTCAAAACATGAAGCAAAATGCCAGTAATAAGTAATGTGATTAAAACTAAGAGTAATTCTGGCTTCATAGAATAAATTTGAAAACATTTCTGGTTTTTCTATTACATGGAAATGTTTGAGGAGCATTGATATTAGCTCTTCTCTACAAGCCTGGCATAATTGGTCTGTACATTCTCCTGGTCTTGGGCTTTTTTTGTCAGAGCTTTAATTAATGTATCAATCTCATTTTCATTATTGATTGGATTGGATTTTTACATTTTCTTGGGTCAGTTAATGTAGCTCACATATGTCTAGAAATGTATCAATTTCATCTAGATTTCTCACTTCAAAGGACTGAAGAATTTTGAAATAGTTTCTAATAATCCTCTGGATTTCAGTGATGTCATTTTAGTCTTTTGCTTTTTTATCATTATTAATTTCAGCTTTCTTATTTTCTATTGGTAGTTTGACTAAGTATCAATATGGCTTAAATTTTAAAGGAAATAACCCTCTGTGTCATTGATTCTCTTCACTGAAATTCATTAATTCCACTCGGTTGTTTATTATTTTTTACTTCTCCTTTGCATTTGGGTTTGGTTTGTGTTTTTTTCTTTTGGGGATCCACTGTTTAGCTATTTATTTGAAACCACTATTTTTCCTATGTAGACAAGCATAACTGTACGCTTTCCTCTGTGAAGTGTTTTCATTGTGTCCCACAATTTCTGATATGTTGTATTGCTTTGCCTTGCTTTGCTTTTGGTACCAGGGATCAAACTTGGGTACTTGTGCTGCTGGGGCAGGCAGCAGAACCACTGAGCTAGATCCCCAGCCCTGTGTTTCTGTTATTATGAAATTTTGTAAAAAATTATCCCAAATTTTTTCTGAGATTGAATAGTGAACTACTTGATTTCTATGTGTCTATGCAACTTCTATTGTTTCTTTTGTAGTTGAATTTAGTTTCATTCCACCTGATCTGATGTTATATGAGATTATTTTAATTATTTTATATTTATTATGAGATGTTTTATGGCCTAAAGTATGGTAGTTTGGATGAAATTTCTGTGGATTACTGAAAATCATGTGTATTTCACTATTGTTAGAGGAAACATTGGATAGATATCTGTGAGGTTCATTTGTTGTATTGAGTTGTTTAATATTTCTTTGTTAATTTTTTGTCTGGTTGGATTTTCTATTTGTGAGAGTTATAACTCTCACACCCACTCTCATAGCCATTATGACTGCATAAAGTCTGTCTTTGTATGTGAAGTGTTGCTTATTTGAAGAAAGTCATTGCTCTGACACTTAGTATACACATTTTTACAGCTATTTTTTCCATGAATTTTCCCTTTACCAGTAGTAATGGCCTTCTTCACCCTTCCTGACCAATTTTCTGCAATAATTTCAGTAAATATAATTCTTTTGTGTTGGTGGTATTTGAAGAAAGTCATTGCTCTGACACTTAGTATACACATTTTTACAGCTATTTTTTCCATGAATTTTCCCTTTACCAGTAGTAATGGCCTTCTTCACCCTTCCTGACCAATTTTCTGCAATAATTTCAGTAAATATAATTTTTTTGTGTTGGTGGTTTTTTTTTTTTTTTGTTGTTGTTTTTTTTTTACTATCTATTCCATGCCCTTTCCTATGCAAAAAGCCTTAATTTTTTTTTTTCTGGATTTATCCAAAAGATCTTTAATTTTTTTTATTCTTTTTCCCTTGTAATTGTCTGACTGTTGTAAAATCTGCAAGTCCTGACATTCTTTTATTTGATTAATCTTATCTACTGCCAAGAGTTTAAATAGATATTTTAAAATTTTGGCATAATGAGGTTTTTATTTCCAGGATTTCTGTTCTGTTCTCCCTTAGAACTTCTGTCTTTTTACTGACATAATTTTCTCTCTTGTGATTTATTCCTTAATTAATTCATTCATCTGCTTATTTGTATCATTGTTCATTTTAATTTTCAGTTTTTCTAATTTGTTGTCTGGTAAATTTCATTCACTTCAGTATCTGTGGGATCAATTTGGAAGGAGTTGTGTAATTTTTGAGGCATCTTGATGCTTTGTTTTCTCATTTAAACTTTTTTTTGTTGATGTTTGCTATTCACTTGGAAGGGGTATCTTTACAGTTATGTAGGGATCTTTTTAGTAAGTGGAGTGTATTTAAAGTGAATAATTGTCCTATTTTATTGGTTTGAATGAACATCTTAGATTAGAGCAGTTTCTAAATGGTGCTATCTTAGGTTTCCATATTTTGAAGCCCCTGGTGCTCTCAGGGAAAATGGCATGGTGCACTGTTGTGTTTCAGCCTTGCTCCTGTAAGTATGCATGGCTCAGCCTCTGCAGCACTGCCTGCCCAAACCTTCTCTCACCATCTCTAGCACTCTTGGCTTTAGTCCCAGTTGTACTACAGTTCACTCCTCCCTTCCCCTGTAATATGAATGCTCTCTAGGAACAGGAAAGGAATCATTCTTTCTCCACCCTTGAAATTCATGGACCTCTGCTGCCCTGGTCCTCCAGGTCTGTCTCTCCCTAGTGTGTGGCACCACCCCTGGGGCCAGGAAGATCAAAGACTAAACCAGGCCCTTCCCGTTGGTCCCACCACCACCCACAGTGCTCACTGTTTCTAACTCTTACTCAGTCCCTCGTGTATTTTTCTGCCTCACGGCCCCCTCAGTGCTCAGTTCCCAGGATTTGAAAGCCTGAAATTTGACCATGAGGGCCAGCTGTTACTACTTCCAGCCCCACCACAGTCTTCTTGTGTTGCGGTCACTCATTCTTCTCACAGAGCCAAGGAGCAAAGTCTGCCCTTGCAGGAATATTGCCACTGGGTCTGCATATCTCAGATAGAGTACCGCTTGACTTTGTCAGCACTGAGGCTAATAGCAGTTCAGCTCTGTGCCAGGCAATGGCCACAGCCATGTATTCTTTCCCTAGAGAGTTATAGGCATTTCAGTCTCTAAATCTGCATGATAAGCAGTACCAAGTTAGAGCAGCAGCTTCACTTCTGATTCTATCTCATACAATAGATATATTTAATTCAGGTTACCGTGCCCTGATTGGTCTCACTACCTCTCTGTGCAGCTCTGTACCTTCCTTTGTGTATCTCAGAGGGATTAGAGAGTGCATCTTCCTCTAGAACACCAGATCCAGTGTCTGAGAATTTCTACAGCTCTTATTTACTGAATACTTAACTAACTGTACTCTGGGGATTGTCTTAGCATACAGGACATGTTTAAGACCCTTACATAAATAATTACTAGTTTTATTGTACAGATGAGAAAACAGAACCAAAGAGATATTAAGAGACTTCCCATGTCCTACTCAAAGCAAGTACAAGAGCTGAGGTTAGTAATGACACTCTCCAACTTTGGAGCCTGTTGTTTCAAACACTATGCCCTGCTGTTCTCTAACAAGGAACTCAGCAAGTAAAAATTTCAGATTTTGGAAAAAAGTGAACAATTGTAGAGTGAAACCTATGTAATATATATGTGAATGATCTACAGCAATTCCAAACTACCTCCACACCCCTGAGCTGTAAAAGGAGTAGTGTGGGTTAGATTTCCAATTTTTCCATTTAAGTTGTGGTATCTTGAGTATATCACAGGTTCTTTAAGCAATAATTTGTTGGATAAATGCATATTTCTTTGGATTGCAGAAGAGTGCAGAGTCTTGCATGTGTACTGCAAGACTTAGAGATATTATACTCAAGCTCCAAACAAGAGCATAACAAGTTATGCACTAAATAAATGGTAAAAAATATTATTAAAAAGGTATGGTATGCTCCCAAAGCAATCAGTAACTTTTTATAAAAGAAAAATAATTGAAGCACTAAAAGAGGAAATATATTATCAAATTCTCAATGAAAATATGGGAAGAGATAGAAATCACAGGTAAAAATTGAAAACAGTTGCCCAAGCATTTAATATCAATCCAAATATATCAGTAATTTTGTATATATAAGAAAATTGTAATAAGATTTTAAAGTATTTGTCAGAATGTCTTTTAAAAAAACTCTAACAGTATATCGTCTAAAACAACATACTTAAAATATAAAGAATTTGATGAGGGCTAGGGATTTAGCTCAGTGATGCTACCACCTGCCTCACAGGCATAAAGTCCTGTGTTCAATCCCCAATACCAAACAACAACAACCAAAAAGAATTTGATGAAATAAAATGATAGACAAAGATACAATATGATAGTACTAATGAAAAGTAAGCTCAAGTATCAATATTAATTTCAGACAATACAGACATTAGAACAAGGGAAATTATCAGTGATAAAAAGGATATTCTATGATGGGTCAACTGCAAATTATTTAAGAGAAATTATTATGAACAACACTATTTATATGCTTTATCTAATTAAGTAGTCTAAAATATTCCATGCTTAAAAAGCCTTTAGCTTCATGGAACATTTATCAGTATAGACAGTATTTAGTGCTACAAACTACAACATAGCATGTAAAATAATATAAATCAAATAATAAATATTCTTAGATCATAATAGAACAAAAATAAAAATTAAAAGCAGAAAGATAATTGCAAAGTTCTTAATTTGTAAAGACATATTTCTGAATAATAGTCAAAGTGTGAAGAAAAATACTGAAAATCTTATGAACTAAATTTAAAAAACATCAAAAATTCTTGAAAGCAACTAAAAACAATGCTTAGAGAAAAATTGTATCATTAAATGGGTGCATTAAAAAATAGGGACACTGAAAAACTAATCACTAATTTCAGTAAATCACTGGCAATTCCAGGCTAGAACACCAGAGAAACATTAATATAAGCCTTACACAAGCAGTAAAATCATAATTAAAAATTATCAGAAAATAATAAAATTGAAAAAAAATTAGTCAACAAATGAAAAACTTCATATATAACTAGATCAATGAAATTAATCTCTAGCTTGAATAAACAGTAAGAGAAAATATACAATTTATTTAGAAATAAATAATGGATCATCTATGAATCAGATTAAAACAAAGCTTTAGAAATACAAGGAACAATACTTCTATATCCACAGATAAGTGATTTAAATGAATTGAATTAACTTTTTGAAATACACAAATTAACAGAATTTTCAAAGGAGTAATAGAAAGCCAGAACAGTACTACAGGTACTAGAAAAACACAGTTTAATTCAATCAATCATTTAAGGAACAAAGCAAAAAAGCAAGTTCAATGTTGAACAAATGGTCACTTCCAGTAAACAGATGTGGAGAAAAGACTTCCTGACTTATTCTACAAAGCTAGCATTACCCTAATTGTGAAACTAGATAATGACCTTACAATGAAAATTACAGATTAATATGTTTCCTGAATACACAAGCACAAATAACAAATCACTTATTAACAAATCAAAGAAAACAATATGTAAAAATATTAATTCACCATCACAAGAATAATCAACTTTGAAAACATTCAGCTGATTTCATATATGCATACCAGGCCAGGGATTTAGCTCAGTGGTTCCACTACTTGCCTCTCAAGCACAAGGTCCAGAGTTTGATCCCTTGTACAAAAAAATGTAAATACATGAATATTGATAACCACAATTTACTGCATCAAGCACTAAAGAAAAATGTAATATAATTATAGCAATTTATACATTTTTATAAACCTAATTTCCTTTTATCTTAAAGTCTCACAGTAAAGTTGGAATAATAATAATAAATGGTCTTCAATGTGATAAAATCTACACAGAAACCCAGCAATGTCAGGCCATTTTCTGTTGCTAAAATTTAATACCAATGAACAGATAATTTACAAAAGAAATTGTATTTTGACTCGTGGTTCTGGAGGCCAGGTAGTCTAAGAGTATGGCACAAATACATCCTCAGCTTCTGACAAAGACTTCCTGCTGCCTCAACTCACAACAGAACATGAAAGGGAAATTGGGCTTATGCAGAAGAGAGAAACTCAAGGACTTGTCCTCACAGTAACTAATCCAATAGTTTGTGAGTGAGGACTCACCTGAGAAAGAAATCAATTCAATTATGAGAGTCTTGCCCCATGACCCAAATATCCTCTCTTGGGTTCTACTTTTCAACCCTTTTCCTCTGTGGACCAATTCTCAAGAGTTTCTCTGGAGTCAAATCATATTCAAATTATAGCATCCACTATTTCCATATATGATTCTTGGAAAATAAAATCTTGTCTACTAAATTTAGATAGAAGAAAATATTGTTTAAGTCAGTCAATCTACTCAACAATATACTCAAAATGCCTGAGAGGGAAATACAGTAAAATGGAAAGAAGGAAAGAAAAAGAAACAAAGAAAATGGGGAGAGAGACAAAGAGAGGGAGGAAGGAAGGAAAAGGGAGAGGAGGAGGTAGAGAAAGAAAGGAGAGGCTGGGAAGGAAGGTATACTAACCTGTAGTTATTTATGTATGACATGATTGTCCATTTTTTAAAGTCTCCAAGAATTAACAAAATAATGGATATCATTAGAAGTATAGGAAGGTTGTAGACTTCAATATAAATATATAAATTGCAATTGCTTTCTTTTTCGCAAGGAATAATTAGAATTAGAAATAACTTGTCTTTTAAAGTAATGCGCATGATTTTGATTTGAGTATTCCTATTAACTATGTTGATATGTTGAATGTATTTCCATGCTCACATTGGTAATCTTTCCACCACAGATGTTTTGCATATATGTATATATGAAGTATATATGAAAACACGCAAGCACATACACACACACACACACACACACACACACTCATGTGAGTGAAATATCTATTCAAATTATTTGACTCTTTGCCTATGTTTTGGTTTATTTATGGTCATTTGTATTCTTGTTTTTAAGTTACGTGTTTTTCTATTATTGCAAATACAAATCATTAATTAGATATAGTGTTTGTAAATATTTTCTCCTACATTAAAGTTGCCATTTCACTGCTATCCTCTGCTAACTATACAATGCAGCAACAATCAGATATCTTGTTGAATATTTTTATTTATTCAATGATCTTTTCATTTAGTTGTTTTTTGCTGTGGTTTGAAAAAATACATGTAAAAGCAATCTTAATAATTGGATTTTTAAGAACCACAAAGTAGCTTCAAACTGGAGCCAGGGATTTAGCTCAGTGGAGCAACTGCCTGCCTTGCAAGCACAAGGTCCTGAGTTCAATCCTGGGTACACACACATCAAACAAAAAACTAGTATAAATTAATATAATTTCCAAGGCTTTTGTTGTCAATGATTTCCCTGGAATTTCCCTGAAATTCCATGTGTGAATTTAAGAATTTATCATTCTGCCAAAGAAGCCTCCCTCAGTGCATTTATACTGTTAGCAACAAGTCTGAGAGCTAAAGACACATTTGGCAGAAATAAACAAAAGTAGGATTGACAGGATATATAAAATACACACATACATATGTACATATTTGAAAAAACAAATTTGCCAAATCAAATAAAGTTGCTCTATAAAACCACGTATTCCCCCCCTCTTGGCAATAAAGTATAAGAAAATGAAAGAAAAACAAAAAACTAAAGTTTTCAACCTCAGAAAAGACTCAGTGAATCAACAGTAATGTTTTAAATCCATTATCTACCAGCCAATGAATATTTACTTAAGAAAAACACGTTATTCCACATACTTACCAAAATAATTGCACTTACAATGTAAGAAGTTTAGAAAATAGCTATTATAGATATTCTTAAATTAATATAGTGGAATGACCTGCCTCACAAATGCAAAGTCCCAAATTCAATCCCCAGGACTGAAAAAGTATTAATATAGTGGTGGATCTGTATTAAAATTGTAAAACTGTGTAATAAGATAAAATTTTGATAGTTTTCACTGAGGCTGTGAGATACACTAGGAAACAAATTTTACAAGGCCAGATCAAGATGTAAATTTTCAAAAGATATTTCTGACGCCTGAAAAAAAGCAACCTATCATATTTTTCCCAACTTTCTTATTCATTAGAAAAATTTTTATATCAAAATAACTTCTGCTATAATCTGAAGGTTCTAAATTTTCCAGCTGCCTTCATTTTCTGTCTTCGCAATGACAACAACAGTATATCCAAGACAGGAGTATTCAGTAATAGTCATCTGCTAAAACACTTTTTGTTTTATATGAGCATGCCTAAAAAGCAAAATAATAATACACAGAAACATACACAGAACCCATACTATACACTCTGGTTTTGCACAGTAAATCTGAAAAACTAGTTATGACTAAATTTGTAAGACTTTTGCATCAGAGTACTGTAGATATTCTGATGTTCCAACATAACGTGGATTCTCAAAAAATAATTTCTGTTCTTCTATGTAGCTAAATATTTTTGAAACAGTGTAATTTTTCCATCATAGAAAAAAGGAATTCATAAACATGTTTCTTGACACTTCATTCCAAGGGGAATTTCATGCAAAAGTAATATTTGAACAGCAGGCTGGAAAGAAGATTCATTGCCTTGACAAATACCAGTTATAAATTTAGACACTGCCTTAAAGGGAATAAATGGTTTTGAAGCTGCTCATTTGTCTAAACTTTATTAAAATGCCCATGAAAGTATAATGATATTAATTGACATATTGTCATATATACCGAACAAAAAAATGAAATGGAAGGAAGATAAAGTATTTTATATTAAATACTAATATTACTGAGAACTAATGCTAGAAAAATATATGGATGAATTAAATAGTTCTTACACCTCTATAATTAAGAAAGACATTACCTTCACACTGAAATATAAATCTTACAGAAATATGTGAAAATGTAAAACAATAAACTTTATCAGGAAGATAACAAAATATTATTTCAGTTAGACATTTTATCATTTCTGTACTTATTTTCTGTATCTAGTTGTTGCATATATTTACCTCAGTGAAAAATTTAGGCTATAAATCATGAATACTTATATCATTGCTTTCATGTATTTAGAATCTATTCTAGTTACAGAGTGGTACATTTCTAGGTTCTTCTATATTTTTTGGTGCTAAGACCTTCAGATACACAGAAAGATACAGCTACATGTATCTTGAAGGATTCCATTATCTAAACAGATACATATATAATTTTCATTTATCTTTTTAATACATATTTTCTAGAATGTATATTTTCTATTTGAATATATCATTAAACTCAATACAAATGAATGGGCTGATATCAGGTTGATACAGTTTTGTTTATTGGAAAATTTCATGGAAAAATGAATGTAGGTGAGTGTCCTCTTATCTAGTTATGCATTACATTTTGGATTCACAAAGACTCATCTGTAATCTTTAGGCCACCTGCTTAGGACACATCAGTCCCTCCATTTGTGATTTCACAAGCTGAGCTAATCATACTGTGATCCAGTAGAACCTTACTCTCATACTGATTTATCAAGTCAAGGCCCATGATTGAATTAATGTCATCTCCTCTCCTCTTCTATCATCCCCAGGATATGGTGTTCGAGTCTGATAACCACATGTGTAAAATGACACCATGAGTTGGTTGTACAATTTGCCATTTCATCAATTCTGGTAAGAACAGCCTCACCTTACATGACCAACTGATGTTTGCAACTAAAGCAATGATATAAAAAATGACCTTTGTAATTTTGGGGGAATTATAATTTTATAAGAGTACTTTATTTTGGCAGATCAAGCACAGTGATCTTTCTCTGACTAACTTGTACCTCCACCTGATTAAAAATTATTAATTCTCAAAAATTAAATGATAGGACTATAAAAAACAATTTATTGACTTCAAAATTAAAACTACTGTAATTTGATGGTCATAACTGAATCTTAAAATAGTATGTGTGAGATATTCTTTTCCATCCTATAATTTTAAGGTTATCTAATTTTTATTAGATGAGTTTTTTATATGCAACAAACTATTTGGTTTTGTTTTTTAAGGTCTGTCCATCTGTGACTTTAAATTGGAGAGTTGAGGCCAACTACACTAAAAGTTACTCATGGATACTAACTTATTCCTGTCATTGCAGTATTATTTTGTGTTGATATTTTTATTGTCTCCTTTTTGTTTAATTGCTTGCTTTCTTTGATTGCTTTAGTAAATGTATTTACAGTTATGAACTTCTCTCAATATGAATTTTCATGCTCATAGTTTAGTGTATTGTTCTTGAATAGTAATTTGATTCTAGAAAAGTTTTAGTATCTTCCCAGATTTATTCTCTGATCCATTGATTAATCAATAATGCATTATTTAATCCCAATGTTTGCATTTTCTGTGATTTCTTTTACTGTTCATCCCTAGTTTCATGCTACTATGCATGGATATTAAGAATGAGGTTTTATCAGTTTCTCTGGATTTAATCACATATGATCTATGGTCAATGATATGGTGCATTATGGAGATAAATTTATGTATACAGCTAAGAAAAAATATGTATTTTCTTGTCTTTGAATAAAAAATGTTTGATATCTTTTGTTTATTATTTAAGTTTGTTTGTTTATATATTTTGTTTAACTACTTTCACTGTTGAATATATACTTTCCTTTGGGATCTTTGGTGCCAGTGTATGTTTAAGATTTCCTTAAGTATAATGCTAGTTTGGTGGCCATGAATTTCTTTAATTTTTTTTGTTTTGTTTTGACTTTTCTGTCAGTTTTAAAGTATAATTTTGAAGGCTACAGAAGTCTGGTTTGACAATTGTTTTCTTTAGGACTTGACAAACCCCACTCAATGCTCTCCTAGCCTTTAAAGGGTTGTAGTGAGCCTGTTGGGTTTATGATAGGCTTCACAGGTTACTGTGCTTGATATTTTTCTCTAATAGCTTTCTTAACTTTTTTTTTTTGAAGCAAGGATCAAACTCAGGTGGTCTAATAGCTTTTATTATTTCCTTTTTTTGTTTAAATTGTGGAATTCTGAGCATGGCTTGTTGTAGAGTGTTCTTATTTTTCCTTATTGTGACTCTTTGACTTTTTATGACTTTTATCTAAACATTAAATTCTTTCTATAGGCTTGTAAATTTTTCTGATATTGGTGATATTTTATACCCCTTTTCTGTCATATTCTAAATTTACTTATTCTTAAAATTCTGTTTTTCTTTTTCTGAGTCATGCAGTAGCTTTTCTATTCTGTTCCCATGGTGTCCTAAATTCTCACATCTCTTGGTACAGCAGCCTTTTTTACAAGTTCTGACCCTGTGCTCAAATTGAGCAACTATGAGCTGAATAATTTTTCATATCCTAAATTTCTACTTGATTTATTTTCATATTTTCTAGTTGTTTAATAAAATCATCATTTTTATGTTTTTGGTCTTTTTTTTAACACCTGAGCATACTGTTTCTTCTTTGAATTAATGGGTATTATATTAGTTCATTTTTCTATTTTTTAAAGTTATCTTTAGATCTATTAAACATTTTTAAATTTGCTTATATGTTTGTTTGTTTTTTTCTCTCAAGACATTGTGACCATTTCATTTTTGCCTTTTTTGCTTCTACCTACATTTTCTTTAGTGCCCAAGAGATCAACTCTTGTGAGTTAAAGGCTTTTGGAAGCATTTTTACCTTGTGTTTTCGCATTTCCATTCTTTCTGTGCTGGGCTTTGAAGATCATTTAGTGTAGAAAAATCTCTCACTACTGTGGAGACCTCTGTAGTTAGTTTCTGTCTCCCTGTGATGTGCCCTTGTGTTTGGGTATATGTTGGTGTTTATAACTATTCAATATAATATATGAGCATCTTCTTTGTGTTCAGCATTCTTCTGGTGGCTTGATTCCCAGTACTATTCAAGAGAAAATGAATCGTAGTATTGCTGGTGGCACAAAGAGATACAAGATATTGTGATATAGTAAGATCAATTAAGAGAAATTACCATGTTACCATAAATAATGGAAAAAAAGCACTGATGACAATAGAGTTAAAAACAGTCTGATATTGCCATGCTTCAATAAACAATGAAAGTTGCAGGTATAATAACAAAGTAGAAAATAAAATATAAACATAAAATAAATATCTATTATAAGCAACAACTAAACCACCATTAACAATAAAAACACACCAAGAGTATAACAGATTTTAATAGAGCTTAAAAAATAGCTGAAGAGTATAAAATAACTAGAGTATAGAGTATAATAAGTATAAATTAATAAAGCACAATAGAGGTAATTATAAAAATGGAGAGTGAGAAAAAAATACAGAAATAAGGGCCAGGGGTTTAGCTCAATGGTTCTGTCCCCTGCCTCACAAGCACAATGTCCAGAGTTTGATCCCCAGTATCAAAAACTAACTAAATAAATAAATACAGAAATAAAACTTTTAAAAGAAATAAAAGAGAAATGAGAAAAGAAGGGAGAAAATAGAGATAAAAATCTAAAGGGTAAGAAACCGAAAATAGAGTTAGTTAAAAGCAACAAAAAGAACACCAAGATAAACTAGAGAAGGGAAAGATAAATGATTCAAAACTAAAAAAGCAAAGAAAACATGTGAAAAAAAAGGGAAAAATGGAAACAAGTTTTTTGTTAGCAGGGAAGGGTGAAGGGAGTGAAAGGAGGGCAGGGGTATGGGAAAAAATAAGAACCAAGACATATTATGTAAAGGTACAAGATCCCAATGATAAATGTAACTTGTATTGTTTGCTTTAAATGTACCAATAATATAGTGTATTACATTTATTGATTTATGTATGTTGAACCATCCTTGCATCCCTGGGATAAATCCAACTTGGTCAGGATCCATGATCTTCTTGATGACACTCTGTATTCTGTTTGCCAGTATCTTATTGAGGATTTTTACATCTATGTTCATTAGTGAGATTGGCCTGCAGTTCTCTTTATTGGTTTGGTCTTTCCCTGGTTTTGGAATCAAAGTAACACTTGCTTCCAGGAATGAATTTGAAAGTATTGCTTCCCTTTCAACTTCATTTAAAAAGTAGCAGCAGTAGTCCTCTAAATGTTTTGTAGAATTCAGCAGTGAAGCCATTAGGATCTGGGCTTTTCTTCATTGGTAAAATTTTAATTATGTTTTCAATTTCACTGATTGTAATTGAGGTCTTTAGAATTTTTTTATCCTCTTTGTTCAATTTTGGTAATTCATAAGTATCAAGAAATCCGTCCGTTTCTTCTGAGTTTTCCATTGTATTAGAATACAGTTTCTCAAAGTAGGGTTAAAATGTACTAAATGAAGGGAATTCCTATGTTGGATATCTATGTAGCTATAGATATGACACTATAACTTACTGAAAAAATTTTACTTACACCAACAATATTATGGCTATAAAATAATATTACAAATATTAGAAATGACATAATTAAATACCACAATGGACTCTTAAAGGAGGAAATGTAAAGCCTTGACTTTAAGTCACTTTCAGTAAAATGCTCAGTCATCAGTTTCAAAGTATTTGTTACACTCTCTCAATTACTCAAAACAATATTATAACTTAGATTTCTTTTTAATCATACCATAACTACTTTTGAAGTTTTCCATGTATCTCTAGTCAATTTTATATAGAATTTGTGTGAAAATATTATAATTCTTATGTCATGCAATTTGCTGAATGGGTGCCATATTTTATGTTGAACAAAGAGATCTTTATTTCTAAAATTCTTATTTGCATATTTTATTTTTGTGCTTAACTTTACTATCAAGGTATTTTTCATGGAATCCCTTTGTCTTTCTTTTTCTTAGAGTCTCATTTGCATTTCTCTGTATATGCTTGTATTAATTTGAGTATTAGAGTTGGCTTAATTAGAATGATTTGAATTAATAGTCACACTAAAAAGATAAAATTTGTTTTTTTAGTTTATTGGTACAATCTAGGTATACAATAAAGTTACATTCATTATTGGAATCCTGTACCTTTACATGACAGGTCTTGATTCTCATTTTTTCCCCTTGTCCCTGCCCTCCCTTCACCCCCTCTTCCCCTCCCCATTTACAAACACTTTATTTCCATTTTTTCATTTTCTCATATTTTTTGCCTCTCCCTTATTACATTTCCCCCACCCTTCCCACTTTCCCTACACCTTTAGCCCTTTATTTCCTATTTCACATTATTAATTATCACATTAGGATCTTGTGTACTATTTCAGTTGTTCACACCAGAGGAACTATTCAGTATTTCAATTAAAGAAATCTCTGTATGAACATTAAAAATAGGGAATCCTAAAATAAAACTAAAAAGGAAAGTAAAAGAGAAAAGGCAATGATGTAAAATTAAAATAATCCTTAATTCTGAAGATGAAAATGGTCCCTAAACATATTTAAATTGCTTCTTGCTCTTGTAGTCTTCTATTGTTCTTTTTTTCCATTATTTAGAGAATACTTTATTAGTTTCTGTAATCAACCCCACAAAGATATGACCTTACATATTTAATGCAGTGTTTTACCCCTGCACAAATGAAAAAAAGTAAACATTTCTAGACCAATGTGGCTGTTAATTTCTGTACAATGCCAACTCAATCCAGTAAATTGTGATAACTTTTTCCAGTATCCCAAAGTCGACAGCACAGTTAAAATTTCCAAAAATTCCAATAAGATAAAAGTTTTTACTCCCTTAATTTTTAGTGGCCCATGGCTGGAATAGGAGTCATTGTCATATTTTTGTCATCATGGTTTTATTCCCATGGCCCAATATATCCACTCTAATCCTACATCACCTTACTATTTCTTCAAAAGGAGGGGGGAAATTGGAAAGTCAGTGATCTAGGTATTGTTTCTTCTTCTTAGAATAAAAGATGTTTGAAGAGAGCCCAGACATCTTTTACATTTGCACTGCAATGGCTAGAAATAAGTCATAGAACCGCAGTTATCCAGAAGTGAGGTTGAAATCTTTTCTCTGGCCAAGAGGGTTATCCAATTATACACGTGTACAGTGTCAGAAGAAATATTATAATGGGACAATTAGCTGTCTTTGTCACAATTTTAAAAGCCAAAAAATTCTTTTATCTTTCTCTTCACAAAGGAGTCACAAAGTTCTATCCTATTACATCCTCCACCTCACATTTTTTGGCTGTTTTATATTCTTTCCTATATCTGGTCAGATTTGACTGATTTTTTAAAGATTCAGGTATAGTAATTTGAGCACTATTGTTCCATACTAATTACACAATGGTTTGGTTGGAATAAGTAAATGCAATACAATATATCTTTTGAAGCCTCAAAACAGCTTCATCACTGGAACAAGTAACTAGCCTTTAGTTATTATCATATTTTGCTAGGCTAGAATATGAAGACTTTTGTCTAAGGCAAACAGGCAAATTCCCTGATGTATTTTCTGGGAAAACTCCTTATCAGTTCTCTTTTGACTTTGGTTTTGCTAAGGGGTTCTTTGCTATTATCATCTGTGACCTTTTTGAGATCTATAGATTATGTACAGCTAAGGGCTTGATGATATAATTTGGGGCAGAATATTCACAGGCTCCCAAACACTCACAGGCTTGTGAAAACACACAGGTTTCTGCAGCTTTTTTAAACTACATTTTTTTTAGAGGAAAAAAAAGTTGGTTTTCAATCAATTAGATTTTGGCCAGTTTCCTGTATAAATAACACCAAACAGAGAGCCCATCTGGACATAGAAATTAAACTTGAGCAATCTCACCTTCTATAGAGTACTAATCTTAGAGTTTTGTCCTTCAACTCTTACAGATGATAGAAAACTTCTAGAACAATTGAACCATCAAAAATATTTACCACTCAGGATCATATCTTGCAAGCTGTATTGATTGTTACTACAAGTTTTATGGTCTTTTAGTTCTTAATTCTTTGTGCAGATTTTTATCACAAATAACATAAAGTTCTCAATTATTTCTTGGAACTTTGTAAACCACCGTCTTTGTGGTAGGTGAAGGAACTAAGTATATATTTTGAGGAAAGACTTAATTTTTCTGCAACTATACTAATTTTTTTAAATGCCAATGTGTCATAGTTAGATTAGAATAGTTTCTTCAACAACCACTGAGTTAATTGCATATGTATTTTCTATCAATTTAGTCTTTCTCAATATATCTGTATTATATGATCAATGTTATGAATATGATATAATTTTACAACATTATTGAAATTTTATAGAAAATTTTTTGGGGGGGTTCTGGTGATTGAACTCAGGATCTTCCACTTGTGAAGCAGGTGGTGCACCACTGAGCAAAATCACCAGCCCAATTTTATCGAATTTTGAATGGAAAGTTGAATTTAAAAATATATTCTTAATCTGCATTAATTAAAAAATCAAAAACATAAACACATGCACATAGAGATTAGAATTTTGTAAAGAAAGTATTTACTAAGATTATTTACAGTCCCAAAACTAAAAATAACACATATTTTACAAATATAGATTTAATCTCTATTACATATAATACGTGTAGACACCATATATAAATTAAAATTAAATTAATTTCTTTTTCTTTAAATTTTTGTTGTCTTTCAAATACTTAATTTTAAGATTATCAACATATAGTCTTTTCTAAAATTTCATAATATTAGATGCTTTGGGAGCATTTTGAAAAATGGAGCAAAATTAATGGGATGGACTAAATATTTCACAATCTTTTACAGAAGTGCTACAGTGTGAAAAATGGAAATTGTTTTATATGTAAATAAATGCTTTTTAGATGTATGTTTTTCATTTCCAAGTGATAATGGAATCTTGATTAATGGCATTATGTAAATTAACCTCTGGACTTTGAGAGACTGCTGAATGTTAGAAAACACAAAGCAAGTGAGCAGTGGCGCATCGGAGAAACCTTCACACATGCTCAGTGAATGGGGACAAATATTTATATTTAAAACACTATTTCTCATACATTTAAAAAAACTGACTTCTCCTGAAACTTTATTGATCAACATTTGGAGCTATCTTTTTTAGCTTTTTGTAGACACATAGATATATTTTTATATATGTAAGCAATCTACTGGTGTGAAATATAAGTAGATGAGAAATTCACCATACTTAGCAAAGTTTGAAAATGAGCTCACATTTTTTCCCAAAGTCTCTGCGAAACAATATTTTGATATTTGACATAAATTAAATAATTTACTTCCCCATAGTCCCAGAAATGTGTGATAAATTAGACAGATTTTTCCAATGCCAAATTTCTTTCTGGTTTTCACTCTTATAGAATTTTACTTTACTTATTAATTCAGAATTTCTTTAAATGATTCCTGAGATATTGTAATCATTGCTTAACTCTGAAAACTATATGCTATTAGACTCATGGACAGGAACCAAATTGTGAATGAATTTAAGAGAAATGAGAAGAGATGATACCTTGCAAATGGGAGAAAATAAGTTGGGAAATAAATTGAATAATAATCACTTGCAAAAATTATAAAGCTCACCAAAAAGCTTTTGTTATTGCTGTTTACTTAGTTTTTCTTTCTCCTTTTATTTTTGTGGGTATGGGATAAAGGCAGGCCCTTGATTTATAGTTTTATGCAAGCCTTGAACTTATTGTATAGCCCAGGCTGAGCTCAAACTCATGGCAATCCTGCTTTGGGCTTCCTGACAGCTGGGACTAAAGGCATGCACCATTACACCCAGATGTTACTGTTTATTTCTTGTTCTGTAAAAAGTAGCAGCATGTTTAGTCTAGGAAGAAAATGATACAAAATTCTAATCAGTAAGAAAGTGAAAAATGGATAAGAAATAAACAATTATAAAGAGGGGCCAGGGATTTAGCTCAGTGGTTCCATTGCCTGCCTTGCAAGTGCAAGACCTGAGTTTGATCCATGGTACAAAAAAAGAAAAAAAAAAAAAAAACAAAACAAATGATGGGCCTAGAAAATAGATGGATCATTTTCTTAGTGAAATAACTTTGGTAATATATTAAATGATCTGAATATGCTGTATGGATGTGGGCATATGGATTCATATGCCAGTACAAGTTTGTAGAGTTGTGGTAGCAAAAGTTTCAATTACATTAACCAAGAAAAACTCAAAGACATACCCTGAAATTATGGAGTGGGATGGAGAGTTGTAGATTAGAGCTAAGGAATGTAAGAGATGTCTAGCAGAGTTAGAGAAGGAAAATCTACATCTCGTCTGCATAAGTACACAAATCAGTTGCTAGCATGTGGAAAGTGGGAGATATGTAGGGGTAACCAGCAAGTGATGTTATTGCCAAGTGATTTACATAGTAAGGATAAAAAAATCAAGGCAATAAAGGGGAGTTGTATTGATTGATGATGGTATCTACTAATAAAAAAGAGAGGATGTCAAATGACTGTGTCAACGAAAATGAAATAAGATTTGAAGCTCATATGGAGTAGAAGCATTTTTAAAGCCAGAGTATTAAGTGAAAGAATCTCAAATATTAAATGCAAAGGTTGTAAAATGGGATGAATGAAATTGAGACAATAAAGTTTGCAGACATTTGGACTTCTAAAGTTTGTGGTGAACTGCTTAGGTAAAATGAAGAATAAGAGCATTGAAAGAGTGAAATCATGTATTTTCAAAATCAGTATGATGAGTAATCTACACAGTCTTAATTTATTATGGCTCTTCTTAATGATTATTTTACTTTATTATTGTACAAAATTTATAAGTATTTAGTAGAAATAATACTTTGGATTTTGATCTTTGCTTGGGCCAGTAATATATGGTCGGAAACTATCTACACATAGAGGCAGAACAGAGAGGCAGAACGGCAAGCCAGAGCTTTCAGAAGCCAGGAGATAGATAGATATTCTAAAGGAGTGGTGGAAAAACCTATGGCACACATGCCATTTGTTCTTATTTTACCACAAAAGATCTTAATGTATGAGTTCATTTTATAAACTAAAATCTCAGTATTCTGGTTTAACTACTGTGCTGACACTTTGTAATATACAAATAGGTTTTGGGTTATAGTTTGAGCATTCATTTCTGAAAAGTTCACCATCACTGCTCTTCAGTGGAACATGTTACTAAGATGTTCAGTAAGATAGATGTATTAAATGTGATTTCAATATAGGATATTTTCAACTTATGAGGAATTTATTGACATATAAGTGAGTCTGTTGTAAGCAGAGGAACATCTGTAGATGCATATAAAAGTGACAAAAATTGGAAAAGTTTGTTTGTCAAGAAAGTTACAATGAAGTAGAAACTAATGTCACTCAAAACTAAGGGCCAATGGTTCATTTACTGTGAAATGACAATATAGTTTCATAACTGATAATATAGTGATTAACTGCAAACTTTAAAGCTGGCATTTTTAAGAAGTAGAAGGGAAAATGACCTCAAGAATATATGAAGAGAGAAAAAGACAGCTCTTGTATACCTAAATCGAGTGTTTCAAGATCTTTGGTGGCAAAAAGGAGAAAGCCCCTTGAGAAGACTCTGCAGAAACATGGATGTTAATAGCAGAACTTGGGTTTACTAGAACAAGAACATCCATGGATATTTACAGAAAATAAGGAAAATAAACTAGATTTTTCAAAAGATGGCCCAAACATTTCAGAAGGCATTACACACAGATCTTAGGAGGGAAAAGAAGTGATGACAATAAGAGAGATTTAGATTATTTTTTGAGGCACAGTATGGACTTAGCTTGTAAAATGACAGGCTGAGATTATATGTGTTATCCCATTTGAGAAGATGTAATGAAACCAGTTCCAAAGTGTTTGAGATATTTTACTGGCAAAGCTGTATGTGTTGGAAGAGGACACAGAAGTCTGAGACTTACTAATGACTTTCTGGGGTAAATGCAGAAAAAAATGCTACTGCAAAGACACTGAACAAGGGAAAAATCATTTTTCATGTTGAAGAAATAACAAAAAGGCCCTGTGAGATGTAGAAATTTTAGATTACATAAAAAGGCAGTTGAAGCCTAAATTGTATAGAAATCAGTACACACAGAGAGTTGGATTTGCTTTAGAGTGAGATGAACAATTTTGGAGAGTTTCAAGCAGAGGAATTATTTGTCTAACTTAAATTTTGAGAGGTTAACCTGGATATTGTGCAGAGAGTTTCATTATTTAAGTATTCAGGTAAAGAAAAGTGGTAGTTTAAGAAATGTACACATAGTAAAGATATTAAGAATTCATAGGATTTTATACACATTTTGAAAAGAGTGCCAAATAGATTTGTTGGTGGAAAATAGATACCTTTAAAGAATAGAAAAGAGGCAGAAACAAATTAACATCCTTGGTCTTTGTCAATGATAATTTTCACTTACAGACATAAAGAAGGCTAATGGAAAAAAATGTCTTTTGGGAAGAAAGGAAGGAAGTCTGATTTCAATATTTTATTTGGGAGATATGTTAGTTATGGACATAGAGATATTGAAAAAAAGGTAATTTTATATGTTCAGGGTGAAGTCAGATGTGCTGGTTAAATTATACTAATATTTTATTTTTTCTTGTGCTTTCATTTTTTTCTACACTATATCATACTTATCTAGCTTCATTTAGTCAACATTAAATTTTCTTCAGTAATTTTTTCTCTCTCTTTGAGTTTATTGGTACATTTTAGGTATATAATATAGTTACATTCATCACTGGGATCTTGTACCTTTACATACAGGTCTTGGTTCTCATTTTTTCCCCCTTATCCCTGCCCTCCATTTACCCACCTCTGCCCTTCCCTATTTACAAATACTTTATTTCCATTTTTTCATTTTCTCATATTTTTTCCTTATTACCTTTCCCCTACCCTACCCACTTTCCCTATACCTTTAGCCCTTTTCTTCCTATTTCACATTGTGAGATATATCATTATGATCTTATTTATGTAGCATTATAGTTTTACACAAGGGAAACTATTCGGTATTTATACATGTGTGACTTATTTATGTCACTTAGTGGTACATCCTCAATATGTATTTATTTTCCTATTAATGACTCTAATTTCTCATTCTTTATGGCTGAGTAGTATTCCATTTTATAAACCCTCAGACAAAGAACTATTATCTAGAATATATAAAGAACTCAAAAAAAATCAGTCTCCCCAAATCTAAAGACCCAATTCGAAAATTAGCATCTGAAATGAACAGACATTTCTCAGACAAGAAGTGAAAGCAGCAAGTAAATATATGAAAAAATATTCCACATCACTGGTCTTTTGAGAGATGCAGATGAAAACAACACTGATACTTCACCTCACCCCACAAAGAATGGCTGCTATCAAGAAATCTACCAATAACAAATGTTGGCGGGGTTGTGGGGAGAAAGGAACCCTTCTCCACTTTTGGTGGGAGTGCAGATTGGTTCAACCACTGTGGAAATCAATATGGAGATAGCTCAAAGGGCTGAGACTAGAGGTTCCATTTGACCCACCCATCCCTCTGCTGGGTATCTTTCCAAAAGATCTAATAGAATCATATCACAGTGATGTATGCACACCTATGTTTGTAGTGGCACCATTTGTAATAGCTAGAACTTGGAAACAGACCATTTGCCCATCAGTTGGAGACTGGATAAAGAAGATGTGGTTTTTCTTGAACATTTTAATGATACAAGTAATTTTTTCAGGCTTCAAAATTATGCCTTCTTCTCACCTCCTAAAAATTATACTTTTTCCTCTGTACTTATTAAATTTTCTTTCACAGTTTCTACTACTATGAAGATTTTCCATTTCTCTGTGGTATATTTTCTCATTTAATTTCTCTGCTCATTACATTTCTCTCTCATTATCTTCTCATTTGGCTATTCAGTTTATAATTAAGCTTTTCCCCACACAAAAATCAAATTTTAAAATTGCTAATAAGCAATTTTAGTGAAGTACTACCCTCTCGAATCATTCTTATCACTCACATGTACTTATTGCATTTATCTCTTGCTCTATATATATTAACATTCATTTTATTTCATTCTCTATTGAATTGATATCTTGCATTTATATAATTATTCTTTGACAGTTTGGCCAATTCTTAGCTTTCTGTCATATTTGGTATCTTGATTACTTTTCTCCTTGCTGAGACAAAATATCCAACACCCAAAGTTAAAGGAGCAAAGATTTATTTTGTCTCACAGTTTATAGAGGTATCAGTCCATAAGTGGCTGGCTTCCAGGCACGGTGAAGTGGCAGAAGACAAGCTCAGAGGAAAAATAGTTCAGGTTGGGTAGACAACAACAAAGTGGTAAAGTAACAAAGAAGCAATGACAAGGGACAACAACAGCCCCCTTTCTGTCCCTTATAGTCTATCTAGGCTTTGCACCCTTAAGGTGGTTAGCATCCAGGGTGTGCCTACCTATTATTCACTTAGAACTATGCCAAAGCAGTAAGAGGATTAATTTAGTAATCATATACCCTCAGCACCAAGCACTCTAGATCCATCCAGCTCTCAAAAGCCCCTTCTATGACCTCATGAGGATTTTAGTTTAAACCTAGACAAGTCAAAGCATTTGGAAACTGATTTCAGCAGCCTATGTCATAAATGCTGTACAAGTTTATTGCACTTGTCTCTGTAAGACTGGTGTTCTTGACATAGACATTTTCATTCATTCAGTGTCTTCCACTCATCCTGTTGAAAAGTATGATCCATTTTATTTCTTCTAAAAGGAAAATCTCTAATATTTGTACTGGAAATTAAGGGACAGAATCTAGTTAGATTGGTTTGTACTCTTAATAAATTGCTTACATTTCTTTCCTAGCCCAGGATTTGTAACTCATTAGTTCAGAGCAACTCATAATAAACGAGATTGGTTCAAAAATGAGATGACATGCAAACTTTACTACCAGTCTCCCTACTTAATATGTGCTCGCCATCTGCTAAACTCTTTAACCTTTTTATCTCTATACCGGACATGAAATACATTTACTTAAGAAAATAAAACCTATCACCTGTAACTTTCAGATGAGAATATTCTCAAAAGAGCCTAAATAATGTTACTAAGGACATAATTTAAAATATGGTCTGGAATCCAATCATAGACAGGCTAGCCATAAAGATTATCTCTAATTCAATATGATTTATTATGAAGACTCATTTGAGACTACTACATTTGATCCATTTCCTTGTCTATAAACCAACTGCTAGTTGTTTGTCTACTTTGAATCTTTCACTCAGAAATGATAGTTTTTCCTCCACCTCTCTTCTTTTGGTATTATTGTAGTGTCCTTGGGTGCTTCTGGGGTCTTCCAAAATATAAACAATAGATAAGTATTATGAATAAGACATTTTTAGCAAAGAAATATATAAGTTAAATATACTTTAATATGTGATATTTAACAAATTAAATAAACTTTAATCTTTTTTTAAAATGGAGTCTTGCTATGTAGTTCAGATTAACCTTAAACTCTTTATGTATCACTGGCCAACCTCCAATAAACAGCAATCCTCTTTCTTAAACTATAAGTGCTGGGATAACAGTCATGTTACCACCACACTTGTGCTAATCAGTTTAAATCTAAATACTACACTGAAGCATTCATAGTTTTTAGAACTCCTAATTATATTTCCTTTGTTATCTTTTGTGTATAAATAATCCAGAGCATATTTCAATTATCTTATACTTATTTATTTATTTGTTTGTTTATTTGTTCATTTATTCATTTTAGTAGAGAAGGTATTTATTTTGCTTACAGTTCATAGAGGTTTCAGTCCATAGTCAGCTGACTCCAAGGCAGGGATGACAAATAGGCACCTCACAGCAGAAACATCATGGTGTACACAAGGCAGAATAAGGTAACAAAGAACTCATTTCTCTTAAATTATATAGAGTAATTAGTTTCTTTGCATTTGTATATATTTTCTCTTTAGGAAATGTCCATAGATTTCTTTAGATCTTAAATTATTTTAAACTCAAAAGGCATTATACAGGAAATAGTTTCCCCACATATTCTTATCTTACTTCTGTTATATAAAAAAAGGGAGGGAACTAAAAATGTGCACAGATCCAGCTACATGAAATGAAAAGTAAATATTTTCAATTTGATTATTTACTTGAGGAATTTGTCATTGGAGAGAAGAGTAGAGAGATCAATAAAAGTACAACAATGCTAAAACTAAATCCTAAATATAGCAGAAATATGGAAGTACAACAAACATTTCTCCTTTTTTCATAAAATGTAGCATTATTTGAAAGCCACACAAAACACACAAAATAGCCCTAATGTTATTAATATATATTATCATTCTAAATAAAGCCATAATTAATGACATTTTGAGAGAGATTTAGTTTATACTGAGGGTAGGTGTCTTGCAAATGAAAAGCTATTTAAGTGCTAAAATCAATTGACTATCTAATACCATGTTTTCTGATGGGAATAGTCCACAAAAGATGCCTGGAAGTTGCTTGTTACAATGGCTAAATGAGATTCTACCTCTGGTTATTATCAACCCATACATTCATCATTATAAACCACTTCATTTTTATTTTATTATATTGATTCACCTTAGCACCCAAGACAGTTTGTACTCCTACAAAATTCAGAAAACATTGATTTACTTAAATTATTTAATAGTTTACTGTTTGACTATTATGTCATTTAACATTTTAGACAAATCAATACAACTTCTTTTTAATTGCTTGTCAAATACCTAAGGTATCACAAATGTGTTTTGCTGTAATCACTAATTTGTGCTATGCTGATGACACTTTTATAAATGAACTTGTTTAAAACAATAAAGTTGCATATGTGGTAAAAAGTACCAGGATGTGAAATGAATAATTTAAACTACTTTGGATATATTACACTGCACAATACTTTATTAAGTTTATAATAATCATTTCTCAAACAGCTGACAGGTAGGCTGCTGTCTTTTGTGAACATTACATATATTATTTTCCTCTTACAAACTCTACATATATACAATAGATAACATACCAACTGACCTCAGTATAATATTTTCTATTTTGAAAATCTACTGTAGGATATTTTAACTAAAATTGAACCACTGCAACTTTCACAAAATATATCTTTCAGAGAATAACTTATTTGTAAGTTAGAAGAAGCTAAGGAAGTACATTGAAATGGTAAAAATGAAATTATACAGCAAGATAATTATCAAACAATGTTAACTTCAACCTGGAAATATTACCTTCATTTTAATTATTCTAAAAGAACTACTGTGAATTTAGGACTTATTTTTCCATATAAAAAGGCCATTTAAGGGCAGAGATTCATGCCTGCTTCATTTATTTTTCTGTGTCCATATTATTTCTGACATTAATGACACAGAATAGGTGCTCAGTAAATATGTATTGAATAAGCCAAGAATGAAAGTTATAATTTCAATAGCAATTTTATTTAATGATGTTACTTGCATGAGATACTTACAAACCTGTATTTGGATTTTCATACTATGTCAAGTAATACTGAGTTAGACAAAATGTGTCCCCTAAACTTGATTTTTTTGTGTGTATCACCTTATAGTGGATGTAGTGATCACAGTACACTGAAGCTGAACATGAGGCTGAATTGTTGCTAAAAAATTACACGTACTTTGTAATACAAAAGGAAATAAGGCAGACTTCTAAGAAAAAAAGTGCCATGTTCCAAGACTTTTCAACTGATTCTTTCTAGTACTATGAAATATTGAAAAAAAGTAGTATTGTTTAAGTACAAAAATATTACACCTTGGGAGGCTATAATAATGACTGTGCTGTAGCTGTCACATTTACTCATCTTCAGTTAAAATATTTGAAATATATATTATGATACAGAAAAACAGTAGATAATTTATTTCAATTAAGTAACTTTAAGGGGAAGAAAAATCAGTAAGAAATGTTTTTAAAAGTATGTCTAAAATGATACACTCTTTGACAAAATATTGTGAAGAATATATAAATGTGAGTGTTTTTAAAAATATGTGTGTGCAGATGCATTTAATTTCAAGTAGTTTAAATCAATACACTAGTAAAATGTAGTGCAAAAGGAAAAGTCTAGAAAATGAGTCATTTCATGATTCCTTCCTTGAATGGGTGAATTAAAACCATTAAAGATATCGAAAATATGAGACAAGCAAGCTTTTCTAATATCACATTTTAAAAGATTTAGCCCAAACTGGTCTCCATGTTTTCAATTTTTATTTTTTGCTGGTACGCATGAGTAATACATAGTAATTTCTCTTCATGTGAGGATCTGGTACTGCATATAACACATCCATTTCCAACCCCTTCCCCTGCTGTCTCTCCCTCCCTCCCTATCATTCGCCTCCTTCTATCTTTGGTCCCCTTATATTTTGTGTTTTTGTGCTTTGAATTTAACATAAATTATTATAATTGTTGTCATCTTTGTAGTGCTATGTCCTGATAGTTTCTGATTGATATAAACAAATTCGCCATTACATATTATATATTCAGTCAAACTTATTTGCCCTGTATACCCTCTGTTCATGTTTCTTGCCAGAATTAGCCCAACTCTTTTCTGGATTAAACACCATAATTAACATTTTCGTTTAAATCCTTCCTTAGAGAGGCACAATTAATTTAAAGAAATCCTGTTCTTAACTCTCCAATATATCCTTACCACTTAATTCTGATTCCAATTATGTATTTATTGCATTTTATTTAAGTATTTAATAGAGTCGCAGAACTGTATTTTACCTTTTATGTGACCTTTTTAACATAGAAAAAGGGCACATAGAAAAAGCATTACTTATTATTTGTTGAATGAATGCTTGAATATTATTCCATGCAATAACTTAGGGTAAAATATATTGAAATGACTTTGGAGTATGCATTGATTCCAACCTTTTGAATCTCTAAACCAGAACAAACAACTTTATTACTGTTTGTGCTTGCATTTTACTCCTTAAAGTTAATTTGATTTATAATGATTAAAACTACCTTTCTATAAAGAAAGCTAAAATATGTCAACCTGAAAATTTTCCATCAAATATATTTAAAATGAAGTAATTTACAAGTTCTGTATGGATGTCCTCATGCTGATTACCACCCACATCTCAGCTATCACCTCTGTCACCTTAATTCAGGTGAACTTCATCCACATTGGTTTTCTAGCAACTTTTTACACATAAGATAATTTGTTCCAAATGTTCAGTATCAGATACTTTAATTTGAAACATCCAGAAACAGTAGAACAACAATTGGATAGTTCATATCACACAGACGTTAATCTCTCTGTGTAACAGATTTGAATAGGCAAGGAATTGTTTTAATTTGCTGACATGATAGTTATGTAAGGAGCCAAATGCACCAGAGATGGATTCCTACAGCCAGGAAGAAGAGAACAAAAACTACATACACTCCTTGACATAGGTTGCAGGAATGTCCCAAATAACTCATCATTGGTTGAAAATATTGTAAGTCAAAAACCCTATTAAATATGCTTAACCTACCAAACTTCACTTTAGTAACACAGTCCATTTAAGGACTTGTTTATACTTGCAATCCAGTGGCTGTTTGGAGCTATACATTATACTATTGCCACTTCCAAATATCATGAAAGTATCATATTGCATACTGGTAGCTCATGCAAAGGTCAAAACAAAGACTAGAAAGTGTGGTTTCAACTAAACAGTTATGGCTTTCACATGATTGCAAAACTGAGAAATCCTAAGGCTTACCATCACAAATAAGAGCTACCTAGCTTCTTCAAAGAATATGAACTGGAAGTTTAACTTATTTCCATTAATAGCTAATGATTTCTCAGTTCGTGGGGACTCCATTTTCCAGTTTGCAAAGACTAGCAGCTGTGCCCCAATATATTATATGTATTTTTAGAGTTAAGGGGATGTATTTATAAAGAGAAAGGATAAAATGAATACTGGGGGAAACTACATGGCTATTACATGGTCTTAGATTCACTATTTCCCTAACCCCAGATCTTAATATACTTGATTGTAGGTGCCATTTATGTTTTAATTTTCTATCACATTGAGATTTGTTCCTATAAAACTAGTCTCTCCTGAAAAATATTTTGTCCAACTCTTGGGTTGCTCTGCTAATTGTATTTTGACCAATTTTTTATTTCACCACTAAAATGGATGCAAGTGAGCTCTTTGAGAACAAGAATTTGTCTTTTGTGCCTTATCTCTATGCTTGTTGTACACCGATGAGTGCCAGGTACATACTAGTGGTTCCAAGCAATGAGGAAAAAATAAATAGCTTTTTGTTCTGACAAAATTCTGTAATGTAGTTTGAAGAAAGTAAACTGTATTTCTCCTGGATATCATGATTGTGTGAGTCAGAGACAAATAGCATAACTAAATTTTATATATATATAGATAGAGAGAGAGAGAGAGAGAGAGAGAGAGAGAGAATTATTTAACAACTTAACACTTGGTAACAATCAAGTCCATTACACTACAGACATTTTCAGTTTGATGTACATTTGAAGTAAAATGATTTCTTTAGCAAATACCTATGATTCATACTAACACATTATGTCTGCCTTACATTCAAATCATTTTTGTACAGTGTGACTAATTATATAGAGAAATTTTTAATAAAATATTTCTCCTAGAGAGGTCGTGAGATCAGTGTGAGATATACATTTCCATTAACAATACAAAGCTATTGTGAAAAACAAATGTAATTACATCTGTAAGAGTGCAGTTATATATGGGAATTGATGACTACATTATAAAAAAACAGCTAAGAATTCTACAGAAAAGGTGTGACACTTTAGTACTTTTGAAGGATAAACAAATTATAAATAGAGTAAGAGCATATCAGTAAATAGAAATAGTGCCTGTAATTTTGAGAAGAGTGTTCTGGCTAATGTAGCCTCAGATGAAGGAAATAAGTTGTTGATAGACTTGAAAATACTTTTCTTTCAAATGTCCTTTCAAACATATACCTATTTTTGTTCTGTCAAATTTCCAATTTGAATATTCTAAATTTTGATCCTTAAATATATTTTATCACTAGTATTGGTATATCTTTTGGGCTAACTCTTAATTTCTTTGGTTTGTGAAGGGCAAATTGCATGTTAATTAATTTAATTTGTGTTAACATTATTTCTAAATAATTGAATTTAGTATGATCCCATTACCAGATTCCCTTACAGAAGACAATGTCATTAACAGGCTTTGAGATGTCACTTTAGATCCATTTGGTAACAAAAATACAGACATAATTTCATTATGTGATGCACTCTCCATTTCTAAATTGATGAAGTTTACTCTGGCTATTGTTTGAAAACAATATGCCTAGGAATAAGGAAGAGTCTTTTCTAAAGGGAAATATGTAAAGACCAGAAATAAAAAAAATAAAGAAAATACAAAATGTACTGGAAGCACAAAAAGGTATAAATTTATTTATTAATTATATTGTGATAGAGCAATATTTTAAAATTTTATGGAAGGATGCATAAATTCTTTTGTATAACCCCATAAATATATTGATTGGGATTCAATGAGATAAAATTTGAAAACTATAAATATAAATAGATATTTTAATAATTTATATTGTGACTACTAGTAGTATAACTCCAAGGAAATTAATATGATCAGTGCATCTCTTATTTGAACCTCAAGCAAAAATTTAGCAATTGATTAAGTCTCATTAATATCTTCATTTAGGAACTGTAATATCTGCATCACTTTCATACACTTGTATATCTGTTTAAAATCTGAGATAAATGATTTGTTCCCAGTGTGCCAAAAGTAAAACTTCCTTATTTGGTTTATTTCAGACAGAGTTGGGTCCAAACTGAGTTGCTGGGGCAATAATTACAACAGATAGAACAGGAAAAAATGTTGACATAACTACTTTTCCATTCTCCTTCATATAAATAGAGAAGTGCTTTTCTTTACCTTGAGAACTTTATGGAGTTATAAGTAAATACGTAAAAAAAAAAAAAAAACCTTTGTAAAATTCCTTCCATATAATTGTATTCATTTCACTAGAAGGAGAATTAATCTGAAATGATTATCTAATAGAATGAAAATGACACATGAGCTCCTCCTCACTTAAAAAACTTTAGTAAAAATTTACCTATGTAGGATTTATTTTTTTAAGAGCAAGTTGGGGCAAAAAACATTGAACTGAGTATACTGCCTTTGGTATCATGGGCTAGATTTTTGGTATTCATTCCACTGCATAAAAATGCCATTCACAAAATTATTCGATTTGTATATATGTGTGTACATATGCATACATTCTCATACACATGAGAACAGCAGACACCAGTGTAGGGAATATTTTGTAATTCTTTTAGGAGACAAAAACACACATATTTTTTCTAGACTTAAAATATTTTGTGGAGGGCCGAGGATTTAGCTCAGTTTTTCCAATGCCTGCCTCACATGTACAAGGATCTGAGTTCGATCCCCAGTACCAAAAAGAATTTTGTGGATTTATAATTAATTCTAATGTGTTTTATTTTATACTAAGAAACATATTTAGATTTATTCTGAGTTTCTTTTTTATTAACTTTTTTGGTACTTTTTAGGTATACAATACTGTTACATTCATCATAGAGATCTTGCACCTTTTATATGATGTGTCTCAGCTCTTATTTTTCCCCTATACCCCTGCCATTCCTTCACCCCCCTCCATCCTTCCCTATTTACAAAGACTTTGTTTCCATGTTTTTCCTTTGCACATATTTTTTCTTTCCCCTTTTCACTTTTCCCCTACCCTTCTCACTTCCCCTACTCCTTTATCCCCTTTCTTCCTATTTCACATTATCAATTATATATTTTGAACCATATTTACACTTTCAGTTGTTCACACCAGAGAAACTATTCAGTATTAACAAATGTGTCCTACTAATTTCACTTGAGAGTATGACCTCATTATAAGTACATTTAGCTGTAAATGACTCTAGTTTCTCATTCTTTATGGCTGTGTAGTACTCCATTTTATAGAAAAACAACATCATCTTTATCCAGCCTCCAGTTGATGGGCAATTGGGCTGTTTCCAAGTTTTAACTATTACAAACTGTGCCACTATAAATATGGATGTGCACATATCACTGTGATATGATTTTTTAAATTCTTTTGAAAAGATATTCAGCAGAGGGACAGTTGAGTCAAATGGGACCTCTGATCCTAGTTGTTTGAGGTATCTTCATATTGATTTCCACAGTGGTTGCACCAGCCTGCACTTCCATGAAAAATTAAGCATTCTTTTCTCCACACAACCCTGCCAGCATTTGTTATTGGTTTATTTGTTGATATTGGCCATTCTTTCTGGGGTGTTGTGGAATCTCAGTGTGGTTTTCACCTGTATCTCTTGAATGACCAGTGATGTTGAACATTTTTTCACATATTTATTTGCTGCTTTTACTTGTCTGTCAGAGAAGTGTCTGTTCACTTCAGATGCCCATTTTTTAATAGGGTCTTTATATTTGGGGGTCTTATTTTTTTATTTCTTTATATAGTCTAGATAGTAGACCTTTGTCTGAGGAACAGCTGGTAAATGATTTTTTATCTAATCTCTAATTGATGGGCAATTTGGCTGTTTCATCATTTTAGCTATCACAAACCATGCCTCTAATTGTGGATGAGCATGTATCACTTTGGTATGATTCTTTTAATTCTTTAGGGAAGATACTCAGCAGAGGAATAGCTGGGTCAAATGGAACATCTAATCCTAGTTGTTTGCGTTATCTCCATATTGATTTTGACAGTGGTTGCACCAGTTGGCACTCCCACCAACAATGAAGAAAGGTTCCTACCTCACCACAACTCCACTAGCTGCTTTGTCACTAGGTGACTTTGTAATATAGTTTCAATTCAGGGATTGTGATAACCCCTAGAATGGCTTTTGATATTCTAGGTCTCTTCTGGTTCCAAATGAATTTTTGGATTTTTATGTCTAGTTCTGTGAAATATAGTGTTGAAATTTCAATCAGGATTGCATTGATTCTGTATAGAAGTTTTGGAAGTATGGCCATTTTATTATATTTCTTTTTCCTACCCAGGAGCAAAGGATGACTCTCCATTTTCTTATATCCTCTTTGATCTCTTTTATCAGAATGTTGTAGTTTTCAATGTAAATCTTTTGCTCCTTCGTTAGATTAACTCCTAGATATGTCATTTTTTTGGATGTTATTGTGAAAAGAATTGCTTCTCTAATTTCTCTCAGTGAGTCTGTTATTTGTGTAAAAGAAGGCTATTGATTTTTAAGTGTTGACCTTGTATCTAGCTAATCTGCTGTATCTGTCAATTAAGTACAGAAGTCTTTTGGCAGAGATATGTTAGTCTTCAATGTAGAGTAATATATCTTGAGCAAATAATGACATTTTAACTTCTTCCTTTCCTATCTTTATTGCTTTTATCTCTTTCTCTTGTCTAATTGCTATAGCTAATGTTTCCATAACTATATTAGACAGGAGTGTTGATAGTGGACATCCTTGTCTTTTTCCTGATTTCAATGTGAAGGTTATCAGTTTTTGACCATTTAGTACACTGTTGACTGTTGGTTTTTCATAGCCTTTATCAAGTTGAGATAAGGACCATCTATTCCAATTTTCTGCAGAGTTTTTATCACGAATGGGTGTTTAATTTTATCAAATTTTTTTTCCTACATCTATTGAGATGATCCTATGACTCCTGTCCTTGATTCTGTTAATATAATGCATTATATTTATTGATTTATATATGATGAAACTTTCTTGTATCCCTGGAATAAATCCAAATTGTTTAGGGTGAATAATCTTCTTTATGACACTCTGTATTGTTTTCCAGTAATTTATTGAGGATTTTTGCATCTATGTTGATTAGGGAGATTGGTCTGTAGTTCTCTTTTTTGATTGGGTCTTTCCCTGGTCTTGGAATCAAAGTAACATTTGCTTCCAGGAAAAAAGTTGGAAGCATTGTTTCCCTTTCAATTTCACTGAAAAGTTTTAAGGCAGTAATTCTCTAAATGTTTTGTAGAATTCAGCAGTAAAACCATTAGGACCTGGACTTTTTTGTTTGTTGGACAATTTTTAATTACATTTTCAATTTCACTGATGGTAATTGGGGTATTTAGAATTTTTTTATGTACTTCATTCAACTTTTATAATTCATATCTTTCTAGAAGTATGTCCATTTCTTCTGAGTTTTTCATCATATTAGAGTACACTTTCTCTAAGTAAGCACTGAAGATCCTCTGGATTTCTGCTGGATATGTTTTTATTTTAACTTTTTCATTCCTAATTTATTGAATTTGAACTTTTTCTTTCCTTTTTCTGATAAGGTTGGCTAAGGGTTTATAAATTTTATTTAATCTTTTGAAAAAACAACTCTTTGATTCATTTATTTTTTGTATTATTCTCTTAGTGTCCATTGACTGATTTCTGCTTTTATCTTTATAATTTCCTCCCCTATACAAGCTTTGGGCTTGTCTTGCTATTTTTTTCTAGGAGCTTAAGATGCAACATTTATTTAATTTGAGATTGCTTTGTTTTCCTACTGTGGATATTCACTTCTATGAATTTTTCTACTAGAAATGCTTTCATTGTGTCCCACAGATTCCTGTATGTTGTATTGGCATTATCATTTACTTGTAAATGTCCAAATTCTTCAAGTTCTTCTCTGAGCCATTGTTTGTTCAGGAGAGTGCTGTTCAATTTCCATGCGTTTGTGAAGTTCTTGTAGTTTCTTATGCTAAACTGGAGTTAAACTCCAATTTAACTGCACTATGATCTGATAATACACACAAGATGATTTGAATTCCTTTGCATTTCCTTAAACCTGTTCTATGCTCTAGTATGTGGTCTATTTTGGAGAATGGCCCATGTGCAGCTGAAAAGAACATATATTCTGACTTTGTTGCGTGGAACACTGTGTAAACATCTATTAAGTCCATTTGTTCAAAAGCTTAATTCAGTACTAGTGTTTTCTTGATTTCTTTTTTGGCTAGATGACCTGTCTGTTTGTGACAGTGGGGTATTATATATATATATATATATATTATTGTCATCTTTTCTGGTTGGCTTGTTACCTTTACAAGGATGTAGTGACCTTCTTTGTATCTCTTAATTTTGATTGGAGATTTACTTTGTCTGCAAACGAGATAGCTATCCCTGCTTTTATCTGGGTTGCTATCACATGTAGAAGTGTTTTCCATCCTTTTGTTTTCAGTCTATGAGATTATTTTATATATATATATATTATTGTCATCTTTTCTGGTTGGCTTGTTACCTTTACAAGGATGTAGTGACCTTCTTTGTATCTCTTAATTTTGATTGGAGATTTACTTTGTCTGCAAACGAGATAGCTATCCCTGCTTTTATCTGGGTTGCTATCACATGTAGAAGTGTTTTCCATCCTTTTGTTTTCAGTCTATGAGATTATTTTTTAACTAGGTGCATTTCTTGTATACAGCATATTGTATTTTGCTTCTTAATCCATTCTGCCAGTCTATTTTTTTGATTGGTGAATTGAGTCCATTAACATTGATAGTTATAACTGATGTATATTGACTTATTCTTGTCATGCTATTGTCCTGTTCTTGGCCTTTTTAATCCCCCCCCTTTAATTTCTTGCCTTGCCTAATGGATTTGCTCTGTTGGGACTCACAGAGTTGTGACCCTCATTATCTTTTTCTAGAATGTTGTTTAGAATTGTTTGGAGTGCTGTTTTGGTATTCATTAAGTTTCTCAGGTGTTCTTTGTCATGGAAGTATCTTATTCCCCCACCATTGTTAAAAGAGAGCTGTGCAGGATACATAAATTGAGGTTAGAGGATCTTTTTTTCTTTTAAATCTTGGAATTCCTCACTCCAGGCTCTCCTTTACTTGAGGGTTTGGATTGACAATTCTGCTGTGATTCTTATGGGCTTTCCTTACTATGAGATTTCTTTCTTTTTTCTAACTGCTTCTAGTATTTTGTTCTTTTGCTGGATTTCTGGGATCTTGATTATTATATGTCTAGGTGTAGATTTTTTTAATTATTATGGCTAGTTGGAGTCCTATATGTCTCATGTATCAGTATGTCAAATTATTTTGCTCTGTTTGGGAAGTTTTATATGATTAATTATGTGAACAATTTTTTATGTCATTTATACTTTCTCTTGCTTTTTCATGGACTCCTGTCAATATTATATTATTCTTCTTGGTATCAACTAGGAGCTGTTGGATTGATTTCTTGTGGTCCTTTACTATTTTTAAGAGATCTGTCTTTTCAGGGTCATTGACATTCATTATGTCTTCCATATCTAATATTGTGCCTTCAGATTGAGTCAGTCTATTATGTATACTTTCAGTAGAGTTTTTTTTTTTTTAATCTCTAGGATATCTGTTTGAATCTATTTCATGGATTCCATTTCTTATCTATTCTGGGCATTTACGACTTCTACCATGGTGCTGAACTCATCTATTTTTTTATTTATCTTTTTCTCTTCTAGAGTCTCTCATCATGTCTTTCATTCTGCTGACCATATCTGAAGTTATCAGGGAAATTATTTCTATATTGAACTTTTCTAGAGCCTCATTCATGTTTTGTTACTTCCTGTGCTAATCAGTTCAGGGTGTTCTGGTGGTTGATTGTCATACTTTTCCACCTTGTTTACCCTAGATTTTGCTTTTGGTGAGCTGGATGTCTGTGTTTGTGCCTTGCTTAAATGTTTTCTCATTCCTATTTTTTTGTTGTTGGCACTGTCCTTAGGTTAATTCCTGGGTTAATAATGTGATCTTCCAGATATAGCTGGTCTTTCAATTTTGAGTCTCTAATGACTTCAAGACACTCTCATTTCCATAACACCAAGAAGGACAACTCATTAGATCAATCACAACACCTTAGTACTAGTGATACAGTCAGAAACAGAACAGCATCAAACACAGCTTAGAAAATGACAATTTGTGACTGTTATTAATCTATCACCTTTAACTGTATGGATTAAAATAAAATTGAGTACCAACCCAAAATTTGTGGAGTCAATAAACTCTTCTAGCCACTTTACCCTTCAGGATGGGGACTTAGAAGGAATTGGGAAGAGAGTGATAGACAAATAGAAGGATAGGAGGAGGTTAGAAGTGAATTCAAAGGACACAGGAAGATCATGAAAACTCTAGGAATCCGTTAAAGACAAGGGGGAAAGACAGAATGAAAGAACAAAGACAAGAATAGAACCTAACAGTAATAGTGAAGCTAGAAACTGTACTCACTTTCCTTTGAAACTAATGACATTCAAGAGAAGGAAATAGAGAGAAGGAAAGAAAAGGAAAGAAGAAACTGAATTAGGGCAAGATCATGAACAAAAAAGGAAATGAAGTACAATGTGGGACAGTGAGAGATATAGTGGAAAAGAGAAAGAAAAGAGAAAAAGAAAAGAAGAAAGGAAAAAGGAAGCATTTGAAAAGAGTGGGAAAATAAAAATTAAAAATAAGAGAAAAAATATAATACTTTTTAAAATAAATAAAAATGAAGGGCCTCCTTCAGTGTCTGTCTCTGCTGTCACAATGGACAACATGGGCAGCAGTGTGTACATCTAAGTCAATTAATCTCAGCAAGCCAACAGCAGACCCCTTAGTTTCAGGCTGATTTATGGTTGAAAGGACCAAGGTGAGCTCCTTGACCTCCTGCAGGATTAAACTCTGCAAGGTTCTATGGCAGGTTCCAGAGGCCCTTTTTCTCTTGTTTACTTCTGCTCTATCTTCTGGTGCTCAGTACAATGGCCTTAATGACACCCTGTGCCTCTACAGTGTAGATCCAGGTATCAGCACAACCACGAGGCCAGAGATGGGTGGGAGGGGAGGGAGAAGTGCTGGAGTGATGCTTCATGGGCATCTGTTCAGCTCCACTCACTTGTCTATGCTCCCCAGGGGCCCAGGGTGCTGGGGGTATGATAGAAGCCTAGCTCCCCATGGCTCCAGCACTCCTCACCATTCTGTGCTGCTTGGAGGCCCCTATTCTGAGGTGTTTTGTTTTGTTTTGTTTTGTTTTTCTACTGGGATTGAACTTGTGACCTTGCACTTGCAAGACAGGCACTGGAACCACTGAGATAAATCTCTGCCCCTATTCTGAGTTTCTTACTGAACACATACGTATGAATAGAACAGTTTTTCTGTTAAAATAATCTTTGAAATTTTTTGGTGCAATTTTGGTCCTTAAAATGATAGAAAATGTTTAACATATTGAAAATAATCTATTAATTTCTGTAATTTTGACAGTTTAAATCCTACACTTAGATTCCTAAATTATTCAGGTATGCCATTCATATATCTAGTTAGTTTGGGAAGTGTGATAATTACAAATATTTGATCACCTTTTAAATGATTTTGTTTGGGAAAATAATCTCAGAATAAAATTAAAATATACTTTAAGGGACTTCAGGGTACATACCAGGAAAAAGGTTAACACAGAGAAAATGCCACAGCTATTTCTTTTGTATTGCTAAGCAAGCCATGAATTACTTTGTGTAAGAAAAAGAAAATACACATTGCTTTTCTGTGAACTCTCTGCTAATGTGGTTTGTTAATTTTTAAAACTTTAAGCTCCCTCTCTGCAGGATTTTCTCAAAACAAAAACTCATGTATCTTTCTCAACCTTGACCTTCTTAGTTTCTGCTCTGTTTCCTTCTCATCCCTGTCAAGCTTCTCCAAAGAGTAATCTGGGACCACAATCCTAATTGATATTCAAGTCTACTGCCTTCAGATATCCAACCCTATTTTTCTTCTGAAATTTATTCTAAAAATGAACTCTCCAAAAACAAATGAGTAATTGAAGTTCCTATATCAATCACCAGTCATTTTGTATATTTATTTGCATTATATTTCTATTTCCTTTTATTCTGTGCATTTCTTTTTCTCTTTATCTCAGTATCTTAGAATTCAATCCATTGTGCACAGAATTCCTAGATAATTACCTAAAATTATCCAACTCTAAACCTGTCAGTATAATGAAATATCACTCCTGTGATTAGCTCATATACATGACACAGAGATCCCCTGGGTGATCCTAAACTAATCCCATTGGCTCCTTCAAAAGTGGAGATAGTTTTCTGAGTTTGGCAGGAGTAAAAATTTGAGGCAGGAGGCAGATTTCATAATCTTTCCCTGGCTTGAAAATGGAAAGGAATATTTAGGGACAACTGCCTGTTGCTTCTACAAGCCAGGAGCAGTCCATCATTAACGGAAATTTAAGATCAGTCCTTGGAGGTGGGCATGGTTGCCCTTACTTGTAATTCCAGCACTTGGGAAGGTGAGGCAGGAGCATCTCTCTGAGATTAAGGATAGCCTTAGCTCCATAGTGGGTTGAAAGCCAGCTGGAACTACATAGTGAGAGTATATCTCAAAACAACAACAACAACAACAACAAAAACCAGTCTAGAAACAATTTGCTTTGTGAAAAATTCAGACACATCATGCTGAATTCTAATCTACATAATTGAATTTATAAGTAGGTATTACTTTAAGTAACTCAGTCTGTGATAATTTATTACATAGTAGTAGAATAATAATAGCTATCCTTTAAGATTAGATATTCTTTGGAAATAATGTTTTCTTATGTATTCATTTAATAGACAATGTCACTTTTTCACCTCTTTTGACTAACCATGTGGATGTTCACAACTAGCATGTGTACTTTTTTAGATTTTACCTCTAGAGTTGTCACTATTTTTTAAATTCCTATGCCTATTTTTATTTTAAAATTTGTATTAATTTTAAAGAAATTTGCAAACAAATTTAATTTAACTTCATTTTTAATTGTGAAGTCTATATTATTAGAAGATTATTTTCAATGAAAGTGTGGAAATGAAAATTACTGAAACACACTGCATTAAACATGCTTCCAGGATAAATTAATTTTCTTTTTCTTACTGATGTCTCAAATGAACATGTGATTAAAATAAACTAAGGATTTTTATCTTAGTTTACCAGTGAGACTTCTCTGTTTAATATAATACCAATCAATAGTTACTGTAAATGAATATTAAAACTTTACAATTGTTAGCTACAAAAGAATCACTTTCAAAAAAGAAAATCTTCACATTCAAATACTGAGGTATTTGCTATGCAGTCAATGTGTCAAATGGACATTCCTTTAAAATTTCAATTATTAAAGCGTATGATAGCAAAATAATTTTGAGTAAGTCAAATGAAAACTATATGTATAATGAAAATTTAAACAATACTTTGTATACTGCTAAATTATAAGTAAATAGCTAAGCTTTCTTTATACTGTAATTTCTACTACATTTATGAAGCCAAAGACAAAAATCTAAACAATAAAAAGGACAAGGGAGAAAAAGAAATCTTGGTCCTGAGCTATCGCAATACAAGTTTCAGATATTGAGTTCAAGGTTTATTGATTCCTTACTAGCAGAATTTTCATATTTCATTCTTCATGTATGTTTTTATAATTAAATGACTACAGAGATGCATTTAACATCCCAATATGTTAGTAGCTTAGCAGAATTAATGCATTCAGATGCTCAACACTGCAGCAATCTTCTTCAATTTTTAGATACACAAAGTTCAGATTGCTTTGGGAAATGACAAAAACTTGGTATTTCTAGTGCCTGCCCTTTTCATTCCTTGGAGGCATGATCAGAGGTGGTGAATTTGGAGAATCTCTAGGTCAAAACTCCAACATCTTCCATTTCTCATGCTATTGTTTCCATCAAGCCAGAAAGCCTTATCACTTAATTCCTAAGGTTTTTTATTTTTTTCTGAATTTCTAGGCTTTAAAAAAGGTCAGCCAGGCATGGTGGCACATGCCTGTAATCCCAGCACTCGGGAGGCTGAGGCAGGAAGATCGCTGTGAGTTCGAGACCAGACTGTGCTACATAGTGAGTTCCAGGTGAGTCTCAACTACAAAGTGAGACTCTGTCTCAAAACAACAACAACAAAAAAAAAAAACAACAACAAAAACAAAACAAAAAGGATCAAAGAATAAAATTGTGACTGATTCCTATTTGCATCTGAATTTTTCAGTCCAACATGAACTTGTTCAGGGAGTCAGAATAGCCATGACATGTCACAGTATATATGTTGCTCAAAAGAACACTTGCTTTGGTCTCTTTCAAATCTTTTCAGGTAGGAGTAATGAGATGGAAATAAACACTAGATAGTATAGCTAATTGTTGCCTCATACCCATATGCCTTTTATTAAACATTAATTATTTGTGCAGTTTTCAGAGTGTGGTGGACATACCCATAGCGAATTTTGATACAATCATCCTGATTTAGTTTTTCTATTTTCCTCTCACAGTAATAAGATACATTTGGTATAACTGATGAATCAATATTAGTGTATTATTATGAATTTAGATTTCTTTAATTGTTCCTTAAACTTTTGTTTCTGTTTCACTATATCCTAGTGTATCACATTTAGTTGTTTTGTGTCTTTATTTTTTTTATTTTTTTCCTCATGAGTTTATTGGTACATTTTAGGTATACAGTACACTTACATTCATTATTGGGATCTTGTACCTTTACATGACAGGTCTTGGTTCTCATTTTTTCCCCTTGTCTCTGCCCTCCCTTCAGCCCTCCTCCCCTCCCCCTTTACAAACACTTCATTTCCATTTTTTCATTTTCTCATATTTTTTTCTTTTCTCTTATTACCTTTCCCCAACCCTTTCCACTTTCCCTACACCTTTAGCTCCTTTCTTCCTATTTAACATTGTTAATTATATAATTAGAATCTTATGTACTATTATAGTTTATTCACACCAGAGAAACTATTTGGTATTTGCACATGTGTGACTTATTTATTTCACTTAGGAGTATATCTTCAATGTGTATCCATTTTCCTATGAATGATCCTAATTTTGCATTCTTTATGGCTGAATAATATTCCATTTTATAGAAAAACCACATCATCTTTATGCAGTTCCCAAATGATGGGCAAATGAGCTGTTTCCAAATATTAGATATTACAAACTGTGCCACAATAAACATAGGTGTGCGTATATCTCTGTGGTATGATTCTTTTAACTCTAGAGGTTCTATTTGACCCAGCCATCCCTCTGTTGTTTTGTGTCTTTAGATTCTTCTTGACTGGAAATGTCATAGAATTTCCTTGCTTTTCATCTTACCACTTTTGAGAACTATTAGTATTTTGTAGAACGTCTATTATTAGAATTTATTTTATGTGTTTTCATGATTAGACCTTGGTTTTGTGTTTGAGGAAGTAGACTATAAAGGCAAAATATTATTTCCATCACAGTCTGTCAAGATCAATATGGCTTGAGGGTTTTTTTTCTAATTTATTTTATTGGTACTTTTTAAGTATACAGTAGAAGTACACTTATCATTAGGATCTTGTAACTTTATATGATGGATCTTGGTTCTCATTTTTCGCCCATACCTCTGTTTACCCCCTCTATCCTCCCCTACTTACAATGATTTTCTTTCCATTTTTTCATTTTTTTTTCTTTTCCCTTATTTCCTTTCCCCTACCCTTCCATTTTCCCTACACCTTTAGCCCTTTTCTTCCTATTTCACATTGTGCATTTTATCATTAGGATATTATGTACAATTATAGTTTTTCACACCAGAGAAACTATTCATTATTTATACATGTGTGACTTATTTATTTCACTTGAGTATATCCTTAATATGCATCCATTTTCCTATTAATGACTCTAATTTCCCATTCTTTATGGCAGAGTAGTATTCCATTTTATAGAAAAATCACATCTTCTATATCCAGTTTCCAAATGAAGGGCAAATGGGCTCTTTCCAAGTTTTAGCTATTACAAACTGTGCTGCTATAAATATAGGTGCACATATATTACTGTGATATAAGAGTTTTGATATAGACTTTGACCATCTGGCAGGAGTCATGCTTGTTAGATATCCTCATTATAAAACTACTTATTTTTATTCATTTACACACTGTCCTCTTTAGGAAAAAGTAACCTTAAGTAGTACAACAAATTCATAATGAGTATTATTAGATTGTGTTCTAAAGTATAAAATAAATATACATGAATCCATATTGGTATAATCCAATGATCAAATGAATAAATAGGACAGAGGAAAGAAATTACCAGTGTAGAAGAAGTTCAAACAATGTATGTAAGTACTCCTTGTTCAAGAAGATGGAGCATAATTCCCCACTCATTAAATGGATTTCTTTTTGTTGATTGCCAGAAGGAAAGACAACAGACACAGGCAATGCTGAAGCATATGTGGGCTGAGATTTTCCAAAATCAAGTGAAACTAGTACACATTCATAAAAAAATTGCTAAATACTCTATTACTAGGGACATTGCAGCACATGTGAGACAAAGGAAAATGTAAAAATTCGTGGAAAGGAAGAACTGTTGTTTATTTTTTCATTGTCAGCTGAGTGCAGTGGTACACACCTCTAATCCTAGAATGCTGGAAACCCCTGGCAGAAGGATTTCAAATCCAAGACCCCCCCCCGCCACACACACACACCTACATATAAAATTAAATAAAATAAAAAAAAATTTCAGAAGCATGTGAAATTTAAGAATAGAAACAGAAAAGTAAGAAATATACAAAAACCCTAAGTATTAGAGTAAATGCTATATTCACTGAAATTTGCAGGAGGTATTTCTGAGAAAGAGAGAGAGGGAGAGAGAGAGAGAAAGAGAGAGAGAGAGAGAGGGAGAAGATAAAATAATTTCATTAGAGAAGTAATTCATGTTTTGGGGATCTGGTAAACATTAATGATAAAGTTTATAAATTTATATCATCTTTCAACTTATATACGTGTATTTTAAAATATATGCATATTAATATATGCATGCACTCACATTACATGTAGTTTGGTATGTATGGTATGTCTGTGTGTGTATGCACATGAGAATGTGTTCATATATTTCTAAGAGAATGGAGTCACTATCATTTTATACCATTATGAGTCAAACAGTGAGGAAGGTTGAGTAATTTATTCCTAGGAAAATTTTGTATGATGAGAAAATGTGACTCGAACAGGAAATTACAAAATTTGTAATGCTGTGGCAGATAGTATTAAATTGCTCTCTGTATACCTAATATCAAAAATCATCTATCTCTCATGTGTTCATAAGGATGTGTTCTCTTTAATGTGGGATATTTTTCCAGTAATGTTCATCATGGCTAAATATACAGCTGGGAAAATTTTATAATCATAAAAACTTATGATATATTGTGTATAAAACACCAGAGAGCCAGTCAACAGTTAGACTGACCCTATTTAAGCCTAGATTATTTTCCAATGATTTGGGATGTTACATTAATTTGTTGTAACAGTTAAAGAATATATTTAAATTCTTATATTTATACTTATTGTAGGATGCAATCAATTATATATGAAACATTATTTGGAATAATTTCTTCTATTTTGAATATAAGAAAATTGATATGAACTGACAAGTGCACCTGTAAACTATATGGTTAACTCCATATTTTTAAAATTACAAAATCATATTTCAAAAATAAATATATTTTCTGACAATAGAAGCATATGACTCACTTAAGAAAAATTCAGCAACACCAGATCTGATGAGGAAAACACCTCCAGTTCCCTTCACTTGGCAGTATGCTTAGGAATTTTAAAAACTGGTCTCTCAGGCACATAATATTTATAAGTTCAGGATTTAGGGTATGCAGAATTTTTTTCTAAATGACATAATCCTGCTCAAAATATCACCCAGGAACCCATTTGCTCTCACAAGAGACTTGTTAGCTAACAGTCGCATCTGTGCTATTACAATATATTCACTATATTTTGCAAAGCTAGCAAAAATTTAAACGGCATTATTAAATTATAGGAAAAATGTATAAATCTCAGTGGACTTCTTTAGTGTTTCAAGTTCCAGAAGTAGTGAACCTTATGCCTCTAGGGTTTGGGATGGAATTACTTAAATTTTTTTTTCTAATGATGTTATTAAATATTTAATAGTATAATATTTTGAGCACCTTTCAAATATAAATGACATTAAAAATTAACCTGTTTAAACTATTAAACATTACCTGAGTAAATTTAATTAGAAGTCTGTCTTAAAAATTTTTAAGGAGCAGCTATGCTAGAAAATGCAGTTTTATAGGATACTAATAAATCAGTAATTGCATTTAAAAATAAAATATACATTAAACAATGAAAGTCAAAAATAACTGTAGGATTGAGAAGTGTTAAGATTGAAAATTATTTTCTAAAGCATTAGTATCCTTATATAATTACTGTGCATAGTACGTAATATAAAAGTTAATAGTCATTTGCTTGATTAAATATAACTTTATATATGGCATAATATTCATATTCATAGTTTTACCTATTCTTTATTTTTCATATATCACTATTTTCTATTTCCTTTTTTTGTGTGTGTTCTGGGGATCAAATTCAGGACCTCATGCTTGCAAGGTAGGCAGTAGCACTGAGCTAAATCTCCAGCCCTGCTATTTTCTTTTTATTCACTTGAAATTTTGATTGGCATTTTTCCAAGTGATTTTTTTTTATGAAGTTTATTGGTACATTTTAGGTATACAATATGATGACATTTGTCCTTGGGAATTTGCACCTTTACATGGTATGTCTTGATTCTTGTTTTTGCCCCATTACCTTGCCCTTCCTTCAACCCCTCCACCTCTCCCAATTTCTGAGGCTTTTGTCCATTTTTGCTTTTTCTCATATGTTTCTCTTTCCCTTCTTACCTTTACCCCTACTCCTCCAACTTTCTTCTCTCCTTTTTCACATTATCTACTATAAACTTTGATTCTTATCTACACTTTCAGTTTCTCACACCAGAGAAATGATTCAGTAATTACACCTGTGCCCTATTTATTTCACTTAATAGTATGGCCTCAATGGGTATCCATTTGTCTATCAATCACTCTACTTTCTCATTCTTTATAGCTGAGTAGTATTCCACTTTATTAAAAAAATTCTTCTTTATCCAGTCTCCAGTTGACGGGCAAATAGGCTGTTTCCAAATTTTACCTACTACAAACTGTGCCTCCATAAACATGGGTGAGCTTATATCACTGTGTGTATGATTCTTTTAATTCTTTTGAGAGGATGCACAGAAGAGGGATAACTGTCTCAAATGAGACCAAAAATCCTAGTTTTTTAAGTTATCTCCGTATTGATCACCACAGTGGTTGCAGCAGTCTGCATTCCCACCAGCAATGGAGAAGGGTTCCTGTCTCCCCACAACCCCGCCAGTATTTGTTATAGGCTGATCTCTTAGCAGCCATTGTTCTGGGGTGAGGTGGAATACTCATGTTGTTTTCATCTGTATCTGAAAAATGTCCAGTGATGCTGAAAAACTTTCATGGTTTTCTTTGTTGCTTTTACTTGTTTGTGAGAGAAGGGTCTATTCATTTCAGATGCCCATTTTTGAATTGGCTCTTTATATTTTGGGGCTCAAATATTTTAAATTCCTTATATATTCTAGACAGTAAACCTTGGCCGGAGGAACAGTTGGTAAAATTTTTTCACACTTTGTAGGTAGTCTTTTAGCTCTGTTCGTGGTTTCTCTTGCAGGGCAAAAGCTTTTTAAGAAGATGAGATCCCAGTTGTTAATTTTCTGCGCTTGTTTCTGTGCTACTGAGGTTTGCTTCCTAAAGTATTTTCCTATGCTAATGTCTTCAAGAGTTCTACCTATCTTCAAGCAAGTTCAGTATTTCTGTTTTAATATTTAGATCTTTGATCTACTTTAATTTTGTTTTAGTGCATGGTGAAAGGGGTCTAGTTTTAATCTGTGGCAAATTAAAATCAAATTTTCCATCATTATTTATGAGAGGCTATCTGTCCTTCAGTGAGGGTGTTTGGCTCATTTGTTGAAGATGAGGTGGCTGAAACTGTCTGGAGCTGCATCTTCTAATTGATTCCATTGATCTTTGGGTCTGTTTCTTTGGCTGTAACATGCTGTTTTTATCACAGCAGATTTGTAGTATGATTTCATGGTGGGGATTGTGATAACTCTATCATGTCTTTGTTGCCTAGAATTACTTTTGCTATTCTAGGTCTCTTCTGGTTACTAATGAATTTTTGGATAATTTTCTCTATTTCTGTGAAATATATTGTTGGGATTTCAATTGGTATTGCATTGAATCTATATAGTAGTTTTGGAATTATGTACATTTTGACTATATTGGTTCTTCTTACCCAGGATCAAGGGATGTCTATAGTTTTGGATATCCTCTTCAATCTCTTTTCAGTACTTTAGTTTTCATGGTAGGGGATTTTTATTTCCTTTGTTAGATTTATTCCTAGGTATTTCATTTTTTTTGGATGTGATTGTGAAAACCATTGTTTCCCAAATTTCTCTCTCAGTGAGTCTATTATTTGTATACAAGAAGGCTACTGGTTTTTGAGTGCTGGCCTTTTATCCAGATACTCTTCTGAATCTACCAATTTAGTCTAGAATACTTTTAGAAGAGTTTTTTGGAGTCTTCTATGTAGATTATCATGTCACCAGCATATAATGATAGTTTAACTTCTTTCTTTCCTCCTGCATTCCTTTTATTTCATTCTCTTGTCTAATTGCTATGGCTAATCTTTCCAGAGCTATATTGAACAGGAATGATGAGAGTGGACATCCTTGTCTTGTTCCTGATTTTATCTTAAAAGCTTTCAGGTTTTGATCATTTGGTATTTGAACATTTGGCTGTTTTTTTATAGACATACTTTATCATATTAATATAAAGGCCATTTATTCAATTTTCTGTTGGGTTTTTATCATGAATGGGTGTTGGATTTTGTTGAACATTTTTCTACCTCTACTGAGATGATCATATATTTGTTTTTTTTTCTTTCCTTGAGTCTGTTAATATACTGTATTACATATTTTGGTTTATGTATGTCAATTCACCCTTGCATCTCTGGGATGAATCACACTTCATTAAGGTGTATGATCTTCTTGATGATTCTGTGTATTCTATTTGCCAGGATTTTTTGAGGATTTTTGCATCAATGTTCATTAGGGAGATTGGCCTGTAATTCTCTTTTTTTGCTTGGCTCTTTCTCTGATTTTGGAATCAAATAAATGTTTGCTTCCAGAAATGAATTTGGAAGTATTTCTTCTCTTTTAATTTAAATTGAGATTTTGAGAAGTAGTATTAAGTCTCTAAATTTCTTGTAGGATTCACCAGTTAAGCCATTAGAGCCTTTCCTTTTTGGTAATTTTTAATTACAGTTGCAATTTCACTGATTATAATTGGCATGTTTAGAATTTTTCTGCATTTTCCATTTTATTGAAGTATAGGTTCTTAAAATAGGTGTTGATTATCCTCTGGATTTCTGCTGGATCTGTTGTGATTTCACCCTTTTCATTCCTAATTGCATGGATTTGAGCCTTTTCTTTCCTTTTTTTATAAGTTTGACTAAGGATTTATCAATTTTATTTTTTTTTTTGAAAAAAGAACTCTCTGATTCATTTATTTTTTTGTATCTTTTTCTTAGTCTCCATGGCATCAATTTCTGCTCTGATCTTTATAATTTCCTTGCATGTATGAGTTTGGGGTTTGTCCTGCTCTTCTTTTTCTAGGATCTTAATGGTTAGCATTAAGTTGCTTATTTGAGCTCACTCTGTTTTTCAAGTATGGGCATTCACTGGTATGAACTTTCCTACTAGAACTGCTTTCATCGTGTCCATAGGTTCCTGTATGCTCTATTGGCATTATAATTTAATTGTAGAAACTGTCTAATTTCTTTAATTTCCTGTTACCCATTGATTGTTTAGCAGAGTGTTATTTCATTTCCATGTGATGTGTTTGTGAAGTTCTGCAGTTTTTTATGCAATTTTTCTCCAGTTTAATTGAATTATAGTCTGATAATATAAATGGATAACTTTAATTCCTTTGCATTTCCTTAAACTTATTCTATGAGCTAGTATGTGATCTATTTTGGAGAATAGCCCTTGGGCAGATGAAAATAATGTGTATTTTGACTTTGTGGAGTGGAACCCTCTGTAGACACCTATTAAGTACATTTGTTCCAAAGTTTGGTTCAGTTTTAGTATTTCATTGGTGAATTTCTGCTCAGATGATCTATTTGTGTCACTGGGGTACTGAGCTCCCCGCCCACTACAGTTGTATCAAGGTTTATTTGTTTTTCATGTCCATTAATATTTCTTTTATATAGTTGGGAGCAGTAGTATTTGGTGCATATATATTTGTATTTGTCATCTTTTCCTCTTGGATTTTTCCCTTTACAAGAAAGTAGTCTTCATCTCTCTTAATTAGTTTTAGTTTGAAATTTACCTTGTCTGCAAATAAAATAGCTACCCCTTCTTTTTTTCTGGGTTGCTGTCACATGTAGAACTGTTTTCTATCCTTTTACTTTCAGTCTATGAGATTATTTTTGAACTAGGTACATTTCTTGTATGCAACATATTTTTGGATTTTGCTTCTTAATCCATTCTGCCAGTCTATTTCTTTTGATTGGTGAATTGAGTCCATTAACATTGATGGTTACAATTAATACCTGTTGACTTAATCTTGTCATGATATTTTCCTCTTGTTGTCTGTTTTATTTTTATTTTTCCCCCTTTCCCTTTAACTTCTTGCCTTGCCTTATGGCTTCACTCTGCTGCTCCTCATGGAGTTTGTGACCCTCATTATCTTTTTCTAGGTTGTTATTTAGGATTGTTTGGAGTAACGTTTTGATATTCATGAAGTTTCTCAGGTGTTCTTTGTCGTGGAAGCATCTAATTTCCCCAACAATTTTGAAATATAATTTTGCAGCATAAAACAATCTAGGTTGGAGGTTATTTTCTTTTAGGTCTTGAAGTACTTCGATTCAGGTTCCCCTGGACATTATTTGTATTGAAAAGTCTGCTGCGATTCTGATGGGCTTTCCTTTGCATGTGATTTTTTTTCTTTTCTCTAACTGTTCACAGTATTTTGTTCTCAGTTTCTCATATCTTGACTATTATATGTCTAGGTAGGCGTTTTTTAATCATGGTTACTTGGAGTCCTATATACCTCACTTATCTATATGTGAAATTATTTTCCCCACCTTGTGAAGTTTTTACCATTACTTCTGTGAACAGTTTTTTAAATGACATTTCTACTTTCTCATGTTTTTTTATGACTCTTATCAGTCTTATGCTATTCTTCTTTGTATTATATAGCAGCTGTTGGATCAATTTCTCATTTTCCCTTATTGTTTTTAAGAAATCTTTTCATGGTCACTAATCAAAATCCTGTCTTCTATATCTGAAATTCTATCTCACATTGGCTCATTCTGCAGCAAATACTTTCAGTGGAGATTTCATCTGAATATTGGTTTGAATGTTTCATGGATTCTTTCTTTCCTATTTTGGGCATTCATGGCTTCCTTCATGATCATGAGCTCATCTTTTTTTTTTATTTGTTTCTGTCCTAGAGTCTCTAATTATGTTCATTCTGCTCATCATCTCTTTAATTATCTGGTAAATTATTTCTGCTTTGAATTTTTCTAACGTCTCATTCACCCGTTTTGTTATTTCCCGTGTTATCAGTTCTGAGTGTCCAGGTGGTTTATAATGAGATTTTTCTACTTCATTAGCCCTAGAAATTTGCCTGTGGTGACCTAGAAGTCTAGTTTTGTGCCTTGTTTAGGTGTCTTCTCATTTCTATTTTTATTGTTGTTGCTGTTTTGGGTTTAATGCCTGGGTTGGTGTTTCAAAGTTGTTTATTGTATGTTTATTGCTCACATTTAGAATCCTTATGAAATGATTGCTTTTAAGCTGTGTCTTTCAAATATAGCTGGTCTTTAGGCTTTGCATCTCTAAAGACTTTTGGGCAATCTCATTTTCAGTATATTAAGGAGGACAGATGACTAGATCAATCACAACACCTTAGCCCAAGTGATAGAATCGGCATCAACAATATCATCAAACACAGCTTAGAAAATGGAAATTTGTAGTAGCTATTTATATTTCACCTTTATCCATGTGAGCAAGATCCAAATAGAGGACCAACACAAAATATGTTTCTAGTAAATTAACCCTTCAATATAGCAAATTTACCCTTCAGGAATAGGATTTAGAAGGAGCTGAGGAGGAAAGGATACAGAGATAGGAGAGTAGAAGTTTAGAAGTGAGGCTAGAGGACACAAGAAGATCATGCAAATTTGGGGAAACTGTTGATGACAATAGGAAAAGACAGAGCAAAGAAATAAAACAACAGAAAATACTAACACAATAGGATAGCTAGAAACTGTTTTTACATTCCTATAAGAATAATGGCAATCAAGAGAAGGAAAGATAAAGAAAAACAATCTGAAATAGGACAAGAACAGAAACAAAGAGGCAGAGAAATGCAGAACAAGAAGGGGGCAAGAGGGGGAGAGAGGGAGTGAGAGGGAAACAAAAAAAAAAAAGAAAAAGACCAAAATAAAAGGGGTGGCTCTTTCAGGATTTGTCTCTGCTGTCATGTTAGGCAAAGTGGTCAGCAGTGTACAGATCTAAGCCGATTAGTCTCAGCAAACCAGCTGTAGTTCCCTGAGATTCAGGCTGATTTCTAGCTGGAAGGCCCAAGTTGATGTTCCCTGACCTCCTGCAGGATTGAACTCTGTGGCTCTTCTGCAGGCTCTAGCTGCCATTCTACCAAAGCAAGTCTATGTTTCTATGGGAAGTGCTGATCCCACCAATTTACCAACCATAGTGTCACAATGTGCCTTTACTTCAGAGATTATCTTCACATTCTCAGTGGCTTCAATGTTCTTTCAGGAGCCTCAGAGATGCCCTCTTCCTATTTTTAACTTCTGCCCTATCCTCTGGAGCTCATAACCATGGTGTTTATGCACCCCCTATGCCTCTGCAGTGCAGATTCAGATACCATGAAGCCTGTGCAGTGTGTTCTTGGGTGGTGGGGGTGGTGATATCCATATGAACTTTAAAATCTAAATTAGAATTCAAAATCAAGCTATAGATACTTATGTAATATTTGATAATGAATATTATTGAAATAAGTCAAATATAAAAAAATATTCTGCAAATCCTTCTCTCTTGCAATGTTTGATGAATTAATAGCTTATTCCTTACTTCTCAGGTATAATATGTCAGTAATAAAATGAGAAATCTATTGAATATATTACTATTATATCTCATGAAGAAAAATATAATTGTACATAGTGGAGAGTATTTAATATTAAAACAACTATTTAAAGCATTTCATGGAAAATATTGAAGCTTTACTCAACTTTGATAACATACTAATAAAAAATTGATTAGAACTGATATTGAGAGTAAAACATAACATTACAAAATCTATTGTTCAGCAGTGATTTTTAATAATACCTTTTAATTTTCCTTGAAATTATTGGAGACTGGAAAACTTGCATGGAAAAGACTTGTCCTCTCTTAAGTGTAGTATTTAAAAAATGTTACCAAACTCTGATGACTTACTTCTTACATAAAAATTCATTGCATCATGTGATTATACTGTTTCAAAGGAAACAAAAGTAAAATAAAGAATTGTGTTACTCCATAATTTTAAAAGATAATTGTGTAACAAACATTTGACTTTTTACTAAAAAGTGTGATATTTGTAACATGTTCTTCAATTTAATCCACATCAAATACTTACATTTATACCAAAGGGTATAAGTACATGAACATACATTGTAAATTTCCGAATGGATACATATTGAAGATATACTGCTAAGTGAAATAAATAAGTCACACATGTGTAAATATCAAATAGTTTCTCTGGTGTGAAAAACTATAATAGTACAAAAGATCCTAATGGTATAATTGACAATGTGAAATAGGAAAAAACGGGCTAAAGCTGTAGGGGAAGTGGGAAGGGTAGGGGAAAGGTAATTAGGGAAAATAATAAATATGAAAAAATGAAAAAATGGAAATAAAGTGTGTGTAAATGGGGAGGGTAGGAGGGGATGAAGGGAGGGCAGGGACAAGGGAAAAGAATGAGAACCAAAACCTGTCATGTAAAGGTACAAGATCCCAATGATGAATGTCACTATACCATATATCTAAAATGTACCAATAAACTCAATGAGAGGAAGAAAATATTGTAAATTTTCATTTTCTTCCTTATAAAGTATTTTAAAATTGTCTATTCTATTTATATATTCATTAAATGGAAATCTTACAATTTTCTTCTGTCTAAACATATGTTACAGATTTTCATGAAGGTGAATTATGAAACAGTATTTCTTCTTGCAAAATTACAAGTGTGTGTATATATATACTATATGCTATATAATTGAGTATTGAACTATTAGACAAGTACTATCTTTAAAATGAAACAGAATTCAGAGGGTCATGAGTCAACTAAAATTTGGATTAACTCTATATTATAAGAGAAAAAAATCTAGAAATAGAAAGCAAAGCACACCTTTCCCTGAAGTAGCAAAGAAATAAGAAAAAAATGTTTAATGTACAGTTGCTATTATTGAGTGTTCTTGATGTATGGGGAAAGTGGGAGATAGAAAATTGCAGCCATCACATACTTTACAAAATTGACCTGGGAATTCTAAAAAGATTGCTAATGTCAGAATCCCTAAACCTTCAGTGACCCTCACTGTCAGAGATGTGTAATTCACCAAGATGTAAAACCATATCCTGAGATATAAGAAAAATGATGATTGTAAAAATCAGTGGAATATTGGGGTCTGAGGGACATTTTATCCTGGAAGAAATAAAATTATATAAATAATGAAGAATATAATTGGAATGATACACTACATCATCACATTGTCTAGGAAAAAATATCAAGAAATAAATGGTATGGGAAAAATAACACTTTCTTTTGGGGGTGCTTTAATTGAGTTTATTGGTACATTTTATGTATACTGTACAGTTACATTCATTGTTGGGATCTTGTACCTCTACATGACAGGTCTTGGTTCTCATTTTTTTCCCTTGTCCCTGAACTCCCTTCATCCCCTAGTCCCTTCCCCATCTACAAACACTTTATTTCCATCTTTTCATTATCTCACATTTTTTTCTTTTCCCTTATTACCCTTCCCCTACCAATCCCACCTTCCATACACCTTTAGCCCCTTTCTTCCCATTTCACAATGCTAGTGATCTTATTAGGATCTTATGTATTATTGCAGTTTATTCACACCAGAGAAACTATTTGTTTCTTACACATGTGTGACTTATTTATTCCACTTAGGAGTATATTTTCAATATGTATCCATTTTCCTATGAATGAATATATTTTCTCATTCTTTATGGCTGAGTAATATTCCATTTTATAGAAAAACCACAAGTTCTTTATCCAGTTTCCAACTGATGGGCAAATGGGCTGTTTCCAAGTTTTAGCTATTACAAACTGTGCCACTATAAACATGGGTGCACATACATCACTGTGATATGATTCTATTAGTTCTCTTGGAAAGATACCCAGCAGAGGGATGGCTGGTTCAAATGGAACCTCCAGTCCCAGCTCTTTGAGGTATCTCCATTTTGATTTCCACAGTGGTGGCACCAGTCTGCACTCCCACCAAAAAAGGAGAAGTGTTCCGTCTGTCCCAACAATCCTGCTAACATTTGTTATTGTGTGATTTCTTGATAGCAGGCATTCTTTGTGGAGTGAAGTGGAATCTCAATGTTGTTTTCATCTGCGTCTCTCGAATGACCAGTGGTGTGGAGCATTTTTTCATATATTTACTTGCTGCTTTTACTTCTTTGTCTGAGAAATGTCTGTTCATTTCAGATACCCATTTTTGAATTGGGTCTTTATATTTGGGGGTGCTGATTGTTTTGAGTTCTTTATATATTCTAGATAATAGTACTTTGTCTGAGGAGCAGTTGGTAAAATTTTTTTCCCACATTGTAGGTTGTCTCCTAGTTCTGCTGATGGTTTCTTTGGCAGTACAGAAGCTTTTTAATAAGATGAGATCCCAGTTGTTGATTCTTTCTGCTAGTTCCCATGCTACTGAGGAGTTGTTCCTAAAGCCTTTTCCTATGCCAATGTCTTCCAGAGTTCTGCCCAACTTACCTTCCAGCAAGTTTAGTATTTCTGTTTTAATACTTAGATCTTTAATCCACTTGGATTTTAATTTAGTGCATGGTGAATAATAAGGGTCCAGTTTTAATCTGTGGCAGGTTGAAATCCAGTTTTTCCAACACCATTTATTAAAGAGGCTATCTTTCCTCCACTGGGGATGGTCAGCTACTTTGTCAAAGATGGGTTAGCTGAGTACATCTTTATTTGTTCTTGTGTCTTTCAATGTGTTCCACTGATCCTCAGATCTGTTTCTTTGCCAGTACTATGCTGTTTTTATCACAGTTATGATGGTCATAATTGATATGTTCTGACTTATTATTGTCATGTTATTGTCCTTTTGTTGACTCTTTTTACTTTTTCTCCCCTCTCCTTTTAGTTTCTTACCTTGCTTATTTGATTTGGTCTATTGGGCCTCATGGTATTGTGACCTTCATTGTCCTTTTCTAGGATATTGTTTAGAATTCCCTGTAGTGCTGGTTTGGTGTTCATGAAGTTTCTCAGGTGTTCTTTTTCGTGGAAGTATCTTATTTCCCAGTCTATTTTGAAAGAGAGTTTTGAAGGATACATCAGTCTAGGTTGGAGGTTGTTTTCTTTTAGGGCTTGAAATATCTCACTCCAGGCTCTCCTTGACCTAAGAGTTTATGTTGAAAAGTTTGCTATGATTCTAGTGGCTTTCCTTTGCATGTGATTTGTTTCTTTTCTCTTATTGCTTGTAGTATTTTGTTCTTCTGTTGGATTTCTGGTATCTTGATTATTATATGTCTAGTTGTAGACTTTTTTTTTATCGTGGCTAGTTGGAGTTCTATATGCTTCACTTATCTGTATGTCTAATTCTTCCCTTCTGTTTGGGAAGTTTTCTGTCATTAATTCTGTGAAGAGCTTTTTTAAGTCATTTGTGTTTTCTCCTATTTCATATATTCCTATCAGTCTTGTGTTATTTTTCTTTGCATTGTCTAGAAGTTTTTGGATCAATTTCTCATGATCCCTTACTGTTTTTGAGAGACCGCTTTTTTCATGGTCACTGACTGCAATCCTATCTTTTATATCTGAAATTCTATCTTCACAATCTTTTATTCTGTTGTGTATACTTTCAATAGAGTTTTTAATCTCTTGGATATCTGTTTGAATCTGTTTTATGGAATTCATTTCTTTCCTCTGTTGGATATTTCATTGTTTCTATTTCTTTCTTATGCTGAGTCTTCATGCTTCTATCATGGTCTTGTGCTCATCTATTTTTTTTGTCAGTTTCTCTTCTAGATTCTTGAATCATGACTTCCATTTTGCTCACCATCTCTATGGTTAACTGTGAAATTATTTCCAATTTGAATTTTTCTAGAGCCTGATTGATCTTTTTTGTTACCTCCTGTGCTATGGGTCCAGGGTGTTCTGCTGGTTCACTATCAGACTTTTCATCTTCATCTGCCCTACCGTTTGCCATTGGTGAACTGGAAGTCTACCTTTGTGTCTTGCTTAAGTGTTTTCTCATTTTTATTTTTGTTGTGGGTTGTCCTTGGTTTAATTTCTGGGTTTTTACTTAAATCTTCCTGATATAGTTGTGTTTTAGCTTTTGAGTCTCTAATAATTCATAGACATCTTAATTTTCATAATATTGAAGAAAACAACTCATTAAATCAATCAAAATCCTTTATTGATACATTCAGCAGCCCAATAGGCAAATTGACCACTTGTGGTAGTCATTAATCTATCACCTTTAAACAATGTGAATTTTAGTATTATCAAGAAACAGCTCAAAATATGTTTGCAGTGAATATGCTTTTAAATATAGCATCTTTACCATTTAGGATGGGGGCTTAGACTGAGTTAGGATGAGAGGCGTAGATAAGTGAAAGAATTGGAGAAGGTTTCAAGTGAAGCCAGAGGATGTAGAATGATCATACTATCTTTACGAAGCTATTAACTTCAGAGGGTATAGACAGAGTGCAGGAATAAGGACAAGAATATAACCCCTTAACAGTAACAGGGGCTTGCCTTCCCTTGAAGCTACAGAGCCATGAGTGAGGTAAAATGACAGGAGAAAAGAACATAAAGAAAAAAAGAAAAAATAATAAAAGAAGTCTGTGTTAGGTCAGGAGCACGAATAGAAAGGGAGTTGAGGGATAATATGGTGTAGCAAGAGACTGAGTTGGAGAGAGAGGACAGAAAAACAAAGAAATTGTAGGGTGGAATGAGGAAAAGAAAAAAAAAAAGATAATTTGAAGGGCCTCCTTCAGACTATTTCTCTGTTGTCATATTGTACCACATGTACAGCCATGTGCAGGACCAAATCCCCTGATCTCAGCTAGCCAATGGCAGGTCCCCATGACTCAGACTGACCTCAGTCCACAAGGCCTAAATTGAATTTCCCAACCTGCAGGGTTGAACACCATTCAGTTATATTACATGTTGCCCTTGCCCTTTCATTAAAGATGTTCAAAGTTGGGAGCTCAGAAAAATACCCTTCATGACCATCTATGCCTCTGCAGAGTGAATTCAAGGACTGGCCCAATCAGGAGGTTTGAGAATGGGGGGGCCCAGGTTATTGGGGGTGTTCCAAGGGTTCCCATGCAGCTACCTTCCTTATTGGATCTGGTGGCACCTAGTTGGGGAGGTCGTGGACCCTCTTGGTGGGCCTGAGAAGGCAGCCAGAGAGACCTCCTCTGGGGTCCTTCCTTACTGGATTAACACTTTCTTTAATAAAGGTGATAGAATAAATGCTCTAAGGGAAGACTCAGAAGAAATTGTGTCATTAAAAGTACTTAGCAAAAATAAAATGGTATATATGAAAAAGAGGAAGAAAGGACTATGGTATTGAAGAGTCAAGAACAATTTTAGATATAAATGTGAGCACAGCTGGAGATAAAGGCCATTTAATTTACCTTATTAAATTCCAATTTACAGTACAAAATTGTAGGAAACTCCATAACACTCAATTGCATCATTTTTCAGACAGTGAAATGATATATTTCCTAAATATTTTGAGAATTAAACATTTAAAACAGATTGACACAATACTTGTTAAATGTCAAAAAATATTTCTTATTTGAAATATTTTTAAATATGATTATAGTATTTAACCTTCCTTCCTCCCTCCTTCCCTCCTTTTCTTCCTTCCTTCCTTCCTTCCTTCCTTCAATTCATTCATTCTCTGCTTCCCTAAATAACCAAGAGGTGACATAATTATTGGTGCTTTTTTATTTGATATTTCTGACTTTTGGTTTTCAAATGACATGTTGTCTCTACCCAGTGCCTGTTTTCCAGAAGATCTCTATATATTTCCCTGAATTAGTTTGTCTATCCTTGCACAAAATAAAATCAGTTTCAAGCCTTTTTCATTTTTGTTAGGTCCCCTGGCGACTAGCCAAAATGTAAAGCCTGCCAGACTTTCTGGAAGTTGTGCAGGGTCTTTGGGGATAGAGCCCAATGAAATTTGTTTAATGATTTTACATGTGTGATACACCTGTAAAAGTATTGTAGATTCACTATTACATTAATTATTTTCACATTCTTGGTCTGATTTTTTTAGTTACCAGTAAGCATGTAAGGTGGGGCTGCTTCCCATATTCTGCAAATTGTTGTGCCTGGGCAGGAAACCTTCTATCTGGGGAGGAAAAAAAAGAGAGTAACTTAGTTTCTCTAACTGCATCAGCAACTTCACATCTCTCAGTGGTTATTTTCCTGCAGCTTACTCAAATGCTCTCTCTCTCTTTCTCTCTCTCTCTCTTTATGATTACACTTTTTTGTTAAAATGATTTCCATTTCTTGATCTAGCATCCAATGAGAAATAATTATTGGCTGATTTCTCCACCATTAACTTTGATAGTCTCTTCCTTGTTGCTCAGCCATTTGGTTGAAGATACATTAATTGCAGAATATATTTCATATGCTTTTTCTAGTTGTTTGAATATCTCTTGTGTCTTCCTGAAAATCTTAGGAGCTGTATATGAAAATATTATCAGCAAAATGTATAAGCTAGGATGGAAAATTTGTGATTAAATCACAAAAGTCTTTTGATCTGGTGTGTTTATTATCACTTTTCCAACAGTGTTTCAATGTCAAATTCAATTTTTTTCCTGTTTTGTTAAAAGTGGTGATTTTGGAGTCAGTTTGATGCTTCATTAACTCTTCAAGCTCAGCAGGATTCCATTAAAGATTGTGCATTAATATGTGAGAACCAAGGAATAAAAAATAATGTGATCTTCTGATGGTGCTTTGATATTAATCACATTTCTACTCCTGGAATATACTTGGTATTGTAATACAGAGTACTTAAGCGTACTAAATAGTATTCTGGAGATATAAAAGTGGGATCTCCTAAAGTTGCCTAGTTGGTTACCAGAAAACAATGAAGACCCTGTGAAAATCAGATCATTATAGTGACCATTTTTATATTATAGTATATTATATTTGCCATTTTTTCTCTTACTGATCTCCTATTATGTAATTTGACATACATGAGCATTATGAGAATGTGTGTGTGTGTATATGTGTGTATGTATCTACACAGATATATAGATACATATTTATGCATATATAAATATATGCATAATATATATACATATATGTACGTTTATGTACATATATATATTATATATGTGTGTGAGTATATATATATATATTAATATTTCAATTCTGTAATTGAATGTTAGTGGAGATACTAGATCTTCCTAGGAAATGTCTTTCTTTCAATGGAAAGCCAATTACACTGTTGGACTAAGTAATATAAATAAAAAAACAAGCTATTCATATAATTCAGTATTAAATTGCTTTATTCCAATTAAATGAAAAAAAGTGTTAATCTTGAGACCTCAGGAAGGAATAAACCTGTGGAAGCATTTTCTTTAATTTCTAATTAATTTTATTTTTATTTATTACATAAATTTAACATTTAAAGTGACTCATAAGGGAAAGCACCAAGATAATAATGTGAGGCTTTAAGTTGTATGAAGAGTTCTATCCAGGAAACTCATACAGAGCAAATGATTTTAATTAAAACAATGGAAATTGGAAAGCATTTTAAAAGATGCAAACACTAAGATTGATAAAATGGAATAATCATATAGATCTATTCAAGCGTTATGTCTTCTAAACATATATATATAGTGAAAAGTAACATATATCCAATTTGTCGTTGTACTGAGAAATACTTTGTGTTGAACAGTTTTATTTTAATATAAATGTTACCTATGTATTGTTTAAAATTTTATCTAGACACAAAAACTTCATTCTATAGAAATTTTGATAATCTTTTATTTGTAAATTACAGAGCATGAAAGAATAGCCATTCATCATGGAGTATTTACAAGTTCTTTTTTATAGAAAAAGTATTCCTTTTCATATTCAGGTAGATTGCTCCAGTAGTTACTAAATTCCATAATTTAAATACAGTTAATTACTAAATCATAGGACCTGGGGTGGGATTATTTTGCTGGACTATCAAAATATCTTTGTTGAATGAAGACTTAACAAAGAAGAGAAGGAAAATCCAGGGGATCTGAATGTACAAATAGTCTATTCCAACATGTCAGCTAAAATTGATGGCAACATAAAACAAAAAGGAACATGAAGGAAAAGCCTGAACATAAAAGACATAAGAGGCCAGGCATGGTGGTGCACACCTGTAATCCCAGCACTTGGGAGGCTGAAGCAGGAGAATCGCTGTGAATTTGAGACCAGCCTGGCCTACATAAGTGAGTTCCAGAGCAGTCTGAACTACATAGTGAGACCCTGTTTCAAAAAAATAAAAATAAAAATACAAAAGACATAAGAAAAAATGTAAAAGTATTACATATAATTTCATGTTAAGAGCTTAATATAAGATACCATCAATATTTTATAAACAAATTTATAATACATTTTTATAACTCCATTTGATTTTTGAACATCATAATAAAACTATCCTGTGACCCAATATCATATAAAACTATCCTGTGACCCAAACAACAGAGCTTATGTCTTCTAATATGAGCCAGGTGGATTTGAAAAATACCCTTTGACTTCCCTCTGGCCATAGTCTTCTGCCAGCCCAGGGGAGCAGGGCCCCAAAATTTCCCTGCATCATTGGAGATACAGTACAGATGCTCTGTGCCCAAAATATGACTGAGTCTGCCTCCAGAGCATCAAACTTCTGGTCCTCCAGATGTCAGACAATGCATGTAGGCGAACTTAACTCCAGAGGGTTGTTCAAAGAGCACCTATTGGGGTTGTTACAGAAACAAAGCTTGAACAAGTGGGATTGTGGATGTTAATCATGATTGGATAGAGAGCCACGTAACAACTTAGGAAAGCTTGCTTGTGGAAAGTAGATCACGGAGGCACCGCTTTGGGCATGATATTTGGTTTCCAGCTCCTTTCTCTGCCACTGTTACCCTGTGCTTTGGTTCCTGGCTTTTCTCCACCACATCCTCCCAACATTCCACTGCCTTAGAACCAGATGAAATTTCTGACAGCATAAGCTAAATATACCTCCCTTCCTTTTAAATTGTGGGTGTTGGGAGATATTGTGTTTCAGCAACAAAAAGCTGATGAATATAGGGATGGAGTCTCCTATTTCATTCTCATCAGTGGAGGATGTTTGATATTAAATCTTCTACAGATATTCCTCCCTTCATGACCTACCTGTTTAATGACTATTCAGACTTATGATCTTCTGCTTGTATTTCTGATGCATGGTTTTTTGTACAGTTCTGTACATCTTGTTTATAGGACTTGAATGTTTTCTTGTATAATATACCTTGTTTATATAGTACTGCAGTTTTTGCTAATTGTACTGTATAGTACAATATAGTAATTTTATGTTCTGTTATACATTATAACAGTGCATGTAAGAGTTATGCAAATAAAAGCAAAGTCATCAAGTTGGAGTTTCCTTTGACTAGTTCTTTGTCGGAGTGTTGTCATGGATACACTGTATGCCATTCTTCACATAGTGTTCAATTCATTTAAAGACAGTTGCAGGAACAAAATTCAGTCTTTAAACCAGAAATGTTTGTATATACATTTTCCTATTCTAACACAGCTATCAGAAAGTTCAACTTATAAATTAAGCACAGCAAGAGTTTAATAATAATAAAAATAAATCACATATTATAATTAAAATTATTTAAATATTACCGATTATTCCTGAAATTAAAAGAATATATTTTCAGATGGTACTCCACACGTCACTGATACCATGATAGAGCACTGTATATTGATTGTTTAACAAAGGACAAGACTTTGATGGTGCTTGAGGCAACTGAGGTGGATGGAAAGAAAGGAGAGACGGACTGTGAGGCTTACAGATGATAACGTAGATATATTTGTGAAAATCAAGTGTTAAAGATATTTAAATTAATACCTTGATGTATGTAATGTAATATTTTTGTATACGTAATATTTCAGTATGTGATTTTTTTTTTACATTTTGCTTCTTACCTGGGCCTGAGAAAGACAGCCACCTGACCAATATTTTTCTCCAACAAGAAAGGTTATGGATTATACTAGGTACCAACATTTAATGTTATAATAATTCAGAAAAACTGGCAGCCAAACTAGAACACAATGCTTATTATGTATTTTCCCAGTGCTAAAGACTTAAATCAGGGCTTCATACATGGTAGGTAAGAATTTTAGGGTTAAGGATTAAATTTAGGGTTATGGATGAGCTATACTCCCAGCATAATGTCAATGCTGGGTTCTTTTGAAGTAAGGGTGGGAATTTTTAGGCTGAAATATATACTTTCATCAAATATAACACATGCTGTTATATAAAAAGGAGAAAATATGCTTTTTATATCATAATCAAACTATGGATATCTTGAACTTGGTCTTCATTCTAGCTTGTCTACAACTGTGTATGTACAGTGTTCTCTATTTTTTGAAAAACATTGGTGATACAGCATTATATAAAATGCCCTCCATATGATCTCTCTATAAATTATCTACACTCTTGATACTCCTTTTATATGTCTGATGTTGACTTTTTCATATTGTTATGGTAAGCAGAATAATTTTACACTATCCTAACATATGTAAAGGACACCTAGGACACCTAGTCCTGTATGATAGCAGTTATATTTTAAGAAATTTAAAATATGTGTGCTTGTGTGTAGTAATAATTGATGAAACAAATGCATCATATATAACATTCTAACAGCACCAAACCTGTAAAACCCTCCCGGTATGATTTTCAGCTGTTTCCTGTTGTTTTGCCTCTTGCTTGTTTTAAGGCTCTTTACTTTTTTCCTTGTTATTCTCTCTCAATCTCAATTTTATCATAAATTTTAAACATCATTGTGTGATTTATTTTATTACAATGTATGTATTTTATAATACATGACTCATTAGCTTTCAGATATTGTTGAAAATGTCAAGATTTTAGTTATCAGTCAGTGTTGGAAATGCAACTTGTAGCTAATTAGCTAATGCAATAAACAATATCTTACTTAGCTACACTTAATTATATTGGAAATTGTTATTTTGTAGGTACTTTAGATAGACTTACTTTTATTTCACCAATAAATGTTTTTAAAAGGCTTACTTTTTATATCATTATCAATTTTATGTTTTATGGTATGGAAACAAAGTGTATTTACACTGAACTGTTAGTCAAAAATTACAATTTGGAACCTTTTTACATTTATCTTTCTTGGACCTTATACTTGAATGTCTTGTGGATTTCTAGTAATTATTGAATGTGGAAACTTTTAGGGTTCTCTTGAGAAATACATTCAATATAAAATAAGCATGTGATTATACAAAGGATTTATTAACTAGGCTTGCAGGATCAGTGGGGAAAGAGTTATAATGGCCGTACGCATATGTGTGCTGGCAAAGTGGAGAATCCATTAGCAAACCAAAGTTAAAATCCTGGAAGCTCAATTCAGACTCACCAGAGTAAGTCTGTGTCAGAAAGCCAAAGAGCCTGTGTTGGAAGCTGAAAAATTGGCTCTTACAGGCTGAAGGTACTTGAGGCCAACATTCAAAGGCAGTTGTGAAGACAGGAGCCACTCAGAAAAAAGAAAAGAAAACATGTCTTTGGTGCTTGCCCCTCAATATACTGGCTTACATGTTAATCATCCATAGACAGTCTCAGAATTTACAGTTCTGCTAGGCAGTCTTTACTCAATTCAAGTTGTTATATCACAATTAGTGATCACATGTGGTCTCCATAACATTACATAATTTTACCTATGATCATGTATTTACGTTCATTGTGCCTCATTTCCTCTTGCTTTCTGAAGTCAAACGCTTGGATTTGTAAAAAATTTTGCTAAATACTATATGTTGTACTTCTTTTCTCATTTCTGAAACAAAATTATGTAGGAGAATGGGCATGGCAAGGCTCACTGGGGAAATAGGCTAATTACAAGATCCCAAAACATGTGCACAGAACAGCATGTGAACTCCCAAGAACTTGAGCAAGTTTTCAATAGAATGATATAGATCTGATGACATCTTAAGGGGTGAGATCCCAGCATCACACCTCAGCACCCATTTATAGATGTTCTCATGGGTTTCCTTGAGATTTGGACAGTATAAAAGGACACAAGCTAAGAAGGTCTTGCGATAATGGCTTTATGAGAGGCCACCCTGCTTTCTCCATCTTGCTTTTTCCTCTTTAACTCATCCTACACTAGATCTGCAGATTCAGTTTCTCTCTCTCTTCACTTCTAATTTTTCAAATAAACATTGCCACTACTTTTTGCTTATTTCATTTAATTTCTTTTTTGAGATGAGAAGAACCTGGAAAATAACTCTAGTAGGAGAGATGAGAAACTCAGAACACAGTAACATTTATTTGGCACACCTCTATTAGAAGAAGCTACTCAACACAAACACCCAACAACCAAAGTTAAAGGACGGAATGTTTATCATAGCTCAGTTTGTAGAGGTTTCAGTTCATAGTTTGGTGGCTCCAAGACAGGGAAGCATGGCAGAGGGGTATTGTAGAGGATTAACAGTTTGTGGCAGGAAGAGGGCAGCAAAACAGAAGGCAACAAGCAGCGAGCAGTGAAGCAGCAGCAGCTCACCTCTCCCTGCTATCTTGTCTAGGCTACCTGCTGTTTGGGTGATGCCACTCACATCCAGGATGTGTTTTTCATTACCTACTGGTAAAATACTACAATAGAGTTGTAATAAAATGATTGTCACCTTTTGGATTTCCACCATGAATATATATTTTGAAAAGGTCCCCATCCTCAAAACAGTCAGTTTTGACACTATTTTAGCTTTTTAAAGACACTTTTGATCTCATTTCACCTTGGTTTTAATTTGCATTTCTATGATAGCTAAAGATATTGTACACCTTTTTATGTTCTAACTGGCAATTTACAGTTGTCTTTTGTGTCTTTTTATTGATGTTGTCCAGTTTGAGGGGTTTTTTGTTTGTTTGTGGGTTTTTTTTTTTTTTTTTTTTTTTT
>NW_022900930.1:26802035-26816570 GCF_012274545.1 Fukomys damarensis
TTTTTGGTACCAGGGATTGAACTTGGGTCCTTGTGCTTGCAAGGCAGGCCACCAAACTGCTGAGCTAAATCCCCGGCCCTAGTTTTAGTTCTTTATCTCACTTAAGATCACAAAAAGTTTCTCATTATACAGTTTTATTTTATAATTAAGTTAAATGGTTATTTTTTTCATGAAAAGTGTGATTCTGGGTTCAATTTTTCTTTTTAATGTATGCCAGTCTCATTGTTCAAATGCCATTTGTTGAAAAACCTAAACTTTCTACATTAAATTGCTTTTCTACATTTACTAAAAACCTGTTGACCATATTTACCTGAGTCTATTTCTGCTTTCTATTTCTTCTGCACTGTATATCTTTGCATATGGTTTTGATTCCTATTAATATTAGATTACATGTATTCTCCCATCATTGCTATTCAAATCATTTTAAAAATTCAAATGATGTTTTAATATACATTTAGAATCACATCATTGTTGACAGATATCTGCTGAAAATTTTTATAACTGACATTTGAGGAAACAACATTTTTTTTCTCTCCATGGAATATGTTATAGTTTAATTTTTTATCATAATTTTGCATTTTGCCATATAAGATATATATAGATATATATATATAGTTAGATTTATACCTACTTATTAACTTTTTGCTGTGATTTGAAGTGATAACATATTTGAAAGTTTCAGTTAATACAAATGCACAGAAAAAGACAGACATTTGTATTGATTTTTTTTTTAAACACTGCCAAAATGTCTTATTAATTAGAGTTTCTTGGGGGGTTTTCGAAGTAGGAACCCATGTCATCAATTTCTAGAAGCAAATGTCTACATATTTTCTAATTTATGTAACTTTTATTTCATTCTCTTGCAGTACTGTGTCTAGGATTTAATGTACTATATTAAATAGTATTACTGAGAGCTGACATCCTTGTCTTTTTCTCAACTTTGTAGCAAAACACTGAGTACTAACTGTGTGTTTCACAACTCTTTTTGCTTATACAATTTTCATCTAATTTTTCTATCATTCATTTAGAAATAACTTGTGGATTTACTTCTCTTTACAATTATATCAGTGCTTTTCATGTATTTGAAACTACTATATTTATAAATATTTAGAATTGTTATGCTCCCTTATCATGATGAAATAATTATTTTATGTTTAGTATGTTTTTTACTCAAATATTTATTCCCTTGTAATACTGTAGCAGTTTCACTGACAAGTTCTGCCTTTTAACTAGGATGCTTGTTCTATGTGTAGTTTATTTATATTATTGAGCTTATGTGTAACATTTTGATTTATTTTTCATATTATCCTTTCCTCAGTTTCCTTTTTCTTTTTCTACATTTTCTTTGAGTTTTTAAAAGTTTTGTATTATTTTATCTGTTTTCTTATTAGCTGTAACTCCTGTATGTTAATATCATAGAAAGTGTTACAGCTTGGTGCTTGTCTAGCATGTGCCAGGCCTGATGTACAGATCCCCAGGTTTTACACTCAGTAATTGCATGCCCAATTCACTTATGCATTCTTATCAAGTGGTATGAATGTAAGCTGACTTTACCATATCAAAATAAGGAATATTTAACTCCTGACAAAATAGCAACATTAAAATATACTTTTCAAAATTCTTGTTTTCGCTTCTTTCCAAATTGCAATTATTTTCCTTTTTTTCTTCATTAGTACATTTTAGGTATACAATAGAGTTACATTTATCATTGAGGTCTTGTACCTTTACATGATATATCTTGGCAAATTATTGCATGAATCAATCTTTGAACTAATTCTAGTTATGTATACAATACACATGTGCAGAATATTCACCTAATTTGACACCATTAAAATTCAGATATATCATATAATTCAATTTATAGCTCTGGAACAGTCTCTTATGAGTTTTTCAAAATCATATGTACAATCATCTACATGAAATATTCAATTAGATATCAAAAAAAGAAAGAAATACTCATCATAAGCCACACTTTTATTCTGCTCCCCATGTCTACATCTGCATAAATGACAAAACTATTCATGTAGCTATTGTTTGGGAAAAGGTTAGCAAAACATTTATTTAATTAAAAATTCTTGAGAATCAAAGTTTCATTTTCCATTTCTTGCAACATCAAATCGTATCTATTGTATATCTTAAACGCAGAGTCCACCCAAAAAATGTGTACACAATTCAGCAGTTTTTCCAACTACTTAATAAATGTCTAGACCTTAAATGGCCACCACTTGGACCACTTCTTGTAATTTTAGAGGCCAAAGGTAACTTGAATGAATCTTATGATTTCTTAATAAATTTACTAATAAAATATTTGTACAGGTTTTTATTTTCTTGATATATATAATTTTTTTTTGCAAATTCCACATGTTCTCTATCTGACCAGTTTCATACCTGGACCAATAATGTCTTTTCCTGGACTAACTCAGATAGCTTGTACTTTTATTATTTTGCCTATTTTCTCTTCTCATCTTGAATGCTTCCACGTATTTACTTCTTGAAGTTTGTTTCTTACCAAACAGTCAGATCAGGTCTCCATTTTCCAACAAGTTCGTATATTTGATTATTGACTACCATGAATTACAATAAAATTTCTGCTAAAAAAATTTACTTAAAATTTCTTTCTTTTGATGTGCTCTGATTCAGAACAATTGAATTCATTTATTCGAACAGTTCAATCTTATTCTCAAACTTTTTACTTACTCTGACACCTGTGTAGAAATTACTTTCCTTGTGTCTTCAGACAGTTATGTAACTTAGACAATGCATTAGATACTGGTTTTAATATTATGAGAATTGATAACTCCATGTAAAAATCACTCTAAATATAAAACACATTGCATTCCATACATTTGGTATGTACAGATTTCAGATGACCAGTTAAGTGAATTATTCTTCTTTGAATTCCCATTTAAAATTGTACACTAGCATTTATTCAAAAACTTTAATGAAAATAGCAACCTCAATATTAAAAGTAGTAGCTAATAAACTGTACTAATTTTAGCAAGTCTAGTCAATCTAACAAATAAAATATTTTATTTATACATTTGAAAGAGAAGAAAATATTTACCAATAAATATACAACATAATTTGCAACATAAAATAATCTTCCTGATGATAAAATAAACTTCCACATAAAAATTATTCTGGAAAACAGCTTTAACTATTTTATAAAAAATATCTTACTACTTCTGGAGCCCACATCTCTTCCTGTATAAAAACTTTAATATGAATCTCTAGAAGATAAGATTATTTTGAAAACCATTTCACGCAAGGCCATTATTACCCTCATTTTTAAAAATAATTCATTCTATAAAATACATACTTTTTGTTCATATGTCCCCAGTTTTCTTACAAGTACCATGATTTTGTTTTTGTTTATTGATAAAACTTATTTAAGTGAATGACTTGCATATTAGGGTATATACACAGCATTTTTGTTTCTTTGTCTCTTTATTTTTTCTTCCAATTTGTTCGTTAAAAAAAAAAGTTTTTTTCCTACAGAAATTTATAGTTAATTACAGTTTCATATTATTGGTTAGCACATTACTCTGACATTTGCATTTTTCTAAAATGGAAAATGAACCTGAAGTTTTCATCAGTTTAAGTCTTAACTATTTGGGATAGCACTCTTCCCTTGGTAGAATTATGTTTCTCTATCAGAGAAATGATTTCGTGTTGTCTATTTTGTATGTGTCTGCTATTATCATTTGTGATGACTAATAGTCGCATCATCTTTTCATGTTTATTAAAGAGAATTTAGTAATTCTTAAAATGTTGGAAATATTTCATTGATAATCGCAATATTTCTGGCAAGATTATTTTGAATAGTAGATAAAAGGTATGTTTCAATTTAGCTCTGATAATATTATTAATTTTGATAATAATTTATATCATTTATATCTACTAACACTGCTGTGAACAAATACATTTCCTTTGGAAACACATTGTTTTTGTGTTTGGTTTAGAACAACAACTGAGCCAATATTTTCAAAAATTTTAAAATGATATACTTCTTGAAGTTTAATGTCCTATTACAGTAAATTGAAAAATTTTGGCTATTTAATAAACAGAAGCCATGTTCAAATACTTTTGGATTTTATTTCTAAAGCTTAAGTTCGCTAAGATGATATGATGTTATACAGACTTGTTTTAAAAGAATTTTTTAAAGTTAAACTAGAAAGTATACCTCAGTTTTCTGTTAATGTCTTTTATGTTATCTTTTCCACTAGCACTTGAGTCAGCATAAGGAGGTACATCTGTAAATATGATGCTGAAGAAAAGTGAAAAAAAATAACTGCTATGCACTGAAATCCCTTTTTGATACAGAAACTTCTTTCCACAGATATTTATATCTTTACCCTTTGTTCTCTATTCATAATACATAATACACCCTTATTTTGCATTAAAATGCCATAGATTACCATTGTAATTTTTGTTTGTGTTTTAGGGGTAATTTTTTGCAATATTATTTTGTATCTAAAGTATTATAATAGAATTCTGTTCTGTCAATCATCTTTGAAATCAGAAATATGAATACTTAAGAAATTAATAAAATGACACTTGTTGAAAATACATTTTGAGACCTACTAACTTCATCCATTAAAATTATTTTTATATAATTGTTTTGTAAATAATTCAGGTTAATCCTCTTTTATTCTTTTCAGAATTATTTTTTAAATATTAAATTATTTAGATATTCTATAAGGTAAATAAAGAGGTAGCAAAGATTTGAGAACATGTATATTAGTGTTAAATAAGGAAAATTAAAATTAATTTTTTAAATTAAAAAACCTTTAAGGTGATTTTTGAAGATCAAGTATTCATTAAATAAACATAAATTATAAACATATTTATGGAAAATATGTAAAGGACACATTACTTATTAAGGATTATATGAGGGCTAGTCTAAAAGGAAACTTTAGTCTTTGATATATTTAAATCAGTTTATATATTTTGCACAAATTAAAAATAATATGGCATGCAAAAATGTCTATGACTCATCCTTAATTTATAATATGATATTTAAAGATTTTATGTTGATGTATATCTCAACTATATTTAATGATTTAAACAAACCCATTCATCCTTATTTTTTTGGTTAAAGTCCTCATACTTGCAGAATTTCTCAAACCAACTAGGTTGCAGGTAAAATATCAAAATAGAAATTGAAGAAATTTCATTTCTTAAAGAAGTTATATCTTAGAGACTTTTCATGGTATTTTTCATTTTGCGTATTATAATTTTCTTTTACTTTCCTGTAATTCTTAATTGATTTTAGATTTATTATAAAACTTTATTATGGGTTTGTAATTATGCAAGGATTTTTTTAAATGAAATAATATAGTCATGCTTTAAAAGTAAAATCTCTATTTTTCAAGAGATTTAAAGTTGAAGAAAGTCAGCTTTGTTTCTATTAATAGTAAGGTTAAGGGCTAAGGATTTAGCTCAGTGGTGCCACCTCCTGCCTTACTAGAATAAGGTCCCTACCTCAATACCGAGTACCAAAAAAAGTTAAGTAGTTACAAAATTACATTTTCATTACTATAAATAAAATAGTATTCACAAATATCAGTCATTTTCTATAGAGATAACTAGATTTACCAATATAGATGCTTTATTCTTTCATTGCTTTCCTATATATACAAAAATAACTTTTCTTGATATGTGCTTAACATAAAATCATATATATATATATTTTTTTCACATATATGCTCAAATGCATCTTGCTTTTTCACATACATTGGAAATTTGAAACATTTTCAAGTAGTTTATGTCCGCCAAATTTGTTCAACTGTGTATAGAATAACTTATGTAAATAAAATGGTATTGATCTACAATTTATTTATTATTAAAGATTTGTATTCTCTGTACTAGTTATTTTATGAATGCCTTAAGGAATTCCATTCTATCATTTTTGCATAATTGTACCAAAACCATTTTTAATTAATTTTTAAACAGTTAATTTCTGTAAAAAATTGTGAACATACTAAGTACCATAATTTTAAGTTCATCAATCTGCACTATAAGAAAAATATCATTAATTTAACTTTTTCTTTTCTTTATTAATGAGTAAGATTAATTTTAAATATATTTTCACTTGATTTTGGTATTTTCTTGTTCATGAAATATTTCTTAATATCACAAATTTAAGGGCTGTCTATAGGTTTCCTGCCAGAACTTTATTTATTTTGCGGAAGAAATTTTTGCTGCATTTGTAGCACACATTAACATTGATACTTATTTTTTTTCTCAATTGTGATCTGCTATGTTTTCCAATTTTCAATATTTTTTAATTAAACCTACTGATCTTCCATTTATGAATTCCAAGTTTACTACAAATTCCTTGAGATTTTAAAATGCATTGTATATTATCTGCAATTTTACCTGAAGTATTTTATTTTATTCTAGTTTTAAATTAATTTCATTGGTGCATTTTAGGCACACAAAATAATGGCATTTGTCATTGAAGATTTGTACCTTTACTTATTATACACACACACACACACACACACACACACACACACACGCATATTTTCCTCATTGAGTTTATTGGTACTTTTTAGGTATACAGTGCAATTACCTTCATCATTGGGACCTTGTATCTTTACATGACAGGTCTTGGTTCTCATCTTTTCCCCATATCCCTGCCCTCCCTTTGCCTCCTCCACCCTTTTCTATTTACAAAAACTTTTTTTTTCATTTTGTCGTTTTCTCAGATTTGTTTCTTTTCCCTTATTTCTTTTCTCCTACTATTTCCATTTCCCCTACACTTTTAGCCCTTTTCTTCCTATTTCACATTGTCAATTATACCATTTGGATCTTATTTACACATTTAGTTTTTTGCACCAGATAAACTATTTGGTATTTATTTACACGTATGACTTATTTATTTCACTTAAAAGTATGACCTCAATATGCATCCATTTTCCTATGAATGACTCTAATTTCTCATTCTTTATGGCTGAGTAGTTTTCCATTTTATAGAAAAAAACACATCTTTATCCAGTCTCCAATTGATGGCTAATTGGGCTGTTTTCAAGTTTTAGCCATCACTTGATAAATGGATAAAGAAGATGTGGTTCTGAGATTCCTCCTCATCCCAGAAAGAATTGCTGCTATCAAGAAATCAACTAATAACAAATGTTGGCAGGCATGTGGGGAGAAAGGAATCCTTCTGCATTGTTGGTGGGAGCAGACTGGTGCAACCACTATGGGAGTCAATATGGAGATACCTCAAAGAACTAGGATTAGAGGTTCCATTTGACCCAGCCATCCCTCTGCTGGGTATCTTCCAAAAGAATCAAAAGAATCATACCACAGATATATGCTCACCCATGTTTTTAGCAGCAAAGTTTGTAATACATTAATATATATTGTTCATTTTTCCCCTTTCTCCTACTCTCCCTTCAACTTCTCTGATTTTAAATATTCATTCAAATCTAGATTTTTAAAAAATTTATGCCCAACAAAAGAATAAAATCCATACATAAAATTATAATGGATGTGTTTTTCTCTAACTGTTTCTTATTTGTGCTATTTTTCTGTGAGGGTTTCATTTTCAGTTAATTTCCATACTTGGAGCAAAAAGTCTAAGAGATTCAGTATTACATGCCCTCCCAACTAGTTAATATCAAGGTGTGAGAGCCCTAACTACTCCATTAATTATGCATCACTTCTCAGGGACATATGCAGCCTTCATTGACTCAGAAAACCATCTCTGACTATTGTAAAATGACTAAATGGAGAGGAATTTTTAGCCTGAAAAATATATCCATTATGAGATATGAATCTGTTGTGGGAAGGTTGATAAAAGCTAAAGAAAAATTATACATATTGAGAAACAGTGGAGATTGATTATACTGGCATTTAAAAATGTTTCATTCCAGGGTTGTCTATGTCTGGATTTCAACATATGGATAAAGCAATTCAAAACCCTGGCCAAATAGAAAATGATTATGTAGAAAAACTCTATTGGACCACATCCAAGAATTTTCATCCTTTCCTTTCATTTACATAAGAGTGCCTCATAACTAACCAGTCTTGACATGTTACTGTCTCATTTTTGTTATTTATATCTTCCTTTTATCTCTGTACTGAAATGTCTATCTTATTTATGCATATTATGCACTTTTGATAAGTAAACCATTAATATTTTTATAGTTTAAAATATTCTTTTCCATTTTAACATCTATGTTCAACAAATACACTAACTTTTCATGTTCTTGCTTTTTAATTATTGAGTTCTTATCCAGTTTTAGTATCAAAGAAATACTTACCTAATGTAATAAATTTTGGCAGACTCTTTCCCTACTAAATACATGGAAAACTTTGAAGAATGTTTTTGCTAGTTCTCAAAAGTTCTGGTAAAATTCAGTGATAAAGTCATTTGGTCCTAGGCTTTTCTTGTTTGACAGAATCCATCATGATCCGGTCTCTTCAGGATATTTATGTTCTGGATTCAATTTTGGTAAGTAATCCTGTCTAGGATTTTATTTACTCTAGATTCTTCAACTTATTTGAATGTAAGTTTTCAAAATATTTTCCAATAATCCTCAAGATTTCAGAGATGTCTTTTGTAATTTCATTGTTTTTCATTTCTAAGTTTATTCATGTTTGGTTTCTGAATCTCTTGGGGATACATTTGGCTAAGAGTTTATCAATCATATTTATTCTTTCAAAGAACTAACTCTTTGATTCATTCACCCTTTGTACTTTTAGCAATTTTATTGTTGTTCAAATTTATTATTTTCTGACCTTTATAATTTATTATTTACTACCAAGTTTGAGTTTGAATTGTTATTTTTGTATGATTTTGAGATGTATCATTAGGTTATTTGAAATGATTGTTTTTTTCTAATGTAGGCAATCACAGTTATAAACTCTGTTAAAACATTTTTGTCATACAAATCTGATACATCATATATTCATTCTCATTTGATTCTAAGAAATTTTATTTCTACCCTGATTTCTTCAAAGATCCATGCATCAATCAAGAATTTAATATTCAGATTCTATTTATTTTTCTACTTGTGTGAGACAAGTTGTGGAAGCTCATAAAATGGCTGTTCAATCCAACCCTATGCAAATCTGCAGAGATACAATGAGGGTGTCTTCTCATGTGGTCAGCTGTGTTTGCTAGAGTTGTATCTGTCCAGCAACAAAGGCACCACTCACAAGAGAGCACCAGGTTTTCCTTTAGTGGTCACACAGGAGGTGAAGATAGCCTCATGCTCTGGACTTCTGCCAATTTAGCAGCATAGTACATTTTTTCAGTCAATTTATTTTACTTTCTAATCACCAATCTTTCCAGTTGCTACTTCTCTCAAGGTGCAAGTATATGATTTTTGGTGCATCTTTATCTCCTCATAAAGCTACATACCTGTTGTTTAGGATTAATATTCCAGCATTATTGTGTGTATGAGATACCTCTAGTCCATGATTTTCTCTACCCACCAACGTTTCTTTTCTTTTAGAGAGTTTTGTTTAATTTTATTTTTTTATTTTATTAAATTAATTTTATTGGTAGATTTAAGGTATACAATATAATGACATTAATTGTTGGAAATTTGAACCTCTACATAGTCAATCTTAGTTCTTATTTTTCCCCATCCCCCTATCCTCCTTTGATTAGATATTAAAGATATATCTAGGGAGAATTTAACTCTGTATCAAAATTTCTTCTTCCAATGAATTTACATGGTTACAAGGAATAATTATTGCTATGATGTTCTCTTATTTAATAACTATAATACCAGTTATTATTATTTTTTATAAATCATATCTCATATAGCCTTTACATGATCATTGTATTTTTTCCCTTCTGGTTTCTTCAAACATTCATGTTTATTTATCTACTGTTGTGGAATCATTTACCATAACACTTCATAAAACAACACTTACTATTTCAGTGTCTGTGGATTGTGAATCTGGGTGAAGTTTAACTGGAAGGCTCTTACCTCAGTATCTTTCACAAGTTGTAACTGAATTGCCAGCTGGTCTTGCAGTATCTCGAGGGAAGTATTTGCTGTCAGTGTTTCCCATAGTGATCCTGCCACTCCTCAGGTTTTGGTTGTTTTTTTTGTTTTGGTTTTTTTGTTTTGGTTTTTTACCTAAAATAGCAGTTCAATGGCACATAATGTTTTTCATGATGTAGCTGACCTCTTACAACTTTCTTTTCGGAGACAATGGGGACAGAAGTATTAATGTACTACATCTTCTCTGTTGCAATATTGTATTCATTAGAAATAATTTCTCTGATGTGAAAAACTAAAAGTGTAAATAAGGTTAAAATTGTATAATTGACAATGTGAACTAGGAAGAAAAGGATAAAGGAGTAGGTGAAGTTGGAAGGGTGGTGAAAAGGAAAGAAGAGAAAAGAAAAATATGAGAAAAGGAAAAATGGAAGAAAAGTCATTGTGAATAGGGAAGGGTGGGGAGGGTGAAGGGAAGGCATGGGTGTGGGGAAACAATAAGAACCAAGACCTGTCATGTAAAGGTACAAGATCCCAATGACGGATGTAACTGTGCTGTATACCTCAACAGTACCAATAAACAATGATAAAAAAAGAAATAACTAAGTCAACAATCATTATACAAGAACATGACTCTCAGAAAGCAGGTAACTTGGGGGGTAGGATTTGAGCCAATTAGCATGACTACATGTGAGACCTGCTGTATGTTTTTATCACCCCTTCTGTGACACTTTAAACTTAATCTACTACAGTTTAATGTCAACATCCTACCCTTTCCCATCTCATACATTAACTACTACTAACTGACCCCATGATTATATTCCAATTTCTAATGTTTTCTGTTTACTCCTTACTTGACATCTCTGTTTTCTTTCTTTTTTCTTTTCTTTATGAAAATATTTCAAATGCTTAAAAACCCTATCTTGTCTAATATTACTTTTATACATAAACTTAATAAGGTTATTATAGGCAAAGAAAAGTCTTTTTAAAGTACAATTTTATTGTTGCATAATGATTACCAACTTATTAATGCATGTCTCTTTAAAAACTTATTTAAATGTTTAGTATTGAGTTATAACAAAAGTCAGAGGATGTAGTGTACTTACTAAGTTCTAAATAGTTCATGGCTTTTTACCTTTAGCTACATAATTCCATAGGTTATTGTGGAGTGAACATTGTGTTGGATAGGTTGTGCCACTGTAATTACCAGGTCATCTGTTACAACTTTTTAAAAAGCAAGGGGACGATGCTTTTTAAAAAAACAAACTACAATTTTTCACGATATTATCATAAACTTTTCTAATATATTTCCTTGAACTTTCAGCTTTACATTCATATTTATCAAAACAAGACGAGTTTACTTTCCATATTGGAGGAATATTAATAATATCTCCAACTGATTTACCAGATTTATGTAAATTAATTTTAACCTGAATATATGCTGTCATTCATTTCACCTTTTCTGCAAAGGTAAACTCCCTATTCAAAACAAATTAACATCGTTGTGTTACACAAAAATATCTTTTAAAAAGCTTTCAATAATTTTATAGCAATTCTATTGATTATTCCCTCATCTTTACCTGTTTCAAATTATTTTATAGAATTTGACATTCTTGGTCATTTTTTCTTCCTCCTGTAGGCTTTATCAAGAATTTCTAGTTAATGCATCAGTTGATAGAGCTGTTCAAAAAGATCAGGCTAAGAAAAATATGGATGCACACTGTCCTTACTTCTATTCAACATAGCACTTGAAACAAGAGCCAGAGCAATCAAGGCATAGGGAAAAAATTTTAAGAGGATACATTCAGGAAAGGAAGAATTCAAATTATCATTATTTGTAGATGACGTGATACTGTCCAACAGAAGACCAGAAGAAATCCACCAAAAATTCTTAAAATTAATATTAAACATCAGCAATATAGCAGGATACAATATGAACATGCAAAAGTTAATAGCATTTGTGTACACCAATGAAGAATTCAATGAGGAAGAAGCTATGATAATAGTACCACTTATAGGAGCATAAGTTAAAATGACCTAGGAATTAATAAAGAAGTGAAAGACTTCTACAAAGTTGTTAGTACTCTGAAAAAATAGATTAAAGAGGACATCAGAAAATGGAAAGATATCCCCTGCTCCTAGATAGGCAGACCAATATAGTTAAAATGCCTTTATTCCCAAAACAGAAATAGAGATTCAATGCAATACACCAATAGCATACTTCACAGATCTAGAGAAAACAATCCTAAAATTCATATGGAAGCAGAAGAGACCCAGAATAGCAAAAGCAATCTTGGGAAATAAAAGCAAATCAGGAGGCATCATGATATCAGACACTGAGCAATGTTATAAAGCAACAGCAATAATAATCATAAAAAAACAGTGCTGTCCATAAACAGACACATGGTTCAATGGAACTAAGGAGAGAACACAGACACATCCCCAGACACATATATGGCTATTCGATCTTTGACAAAGGGGTCAAAAGCATATCATGAAGGAAAGATATCTTATTCAACATAATTTGCAGGGAAATCTGGTTACCTGTTTTCAGAACATGGAAGTGAGATTCCTTACTATCTCCCCTTATACTAAACTAAAATCAAAGTGGATACAAGAGCTAAACATTAAAGCAGAAACATTGAACCTACTGGAAGAACAAATACGTAAAACACTTGAAGTCATACTTAATACACACACACCCTTTTTTTATAGGGTTTTGCTATGTAGCCCAGGATGACCTTGAATTCACTATATAGCCGAGGCTACCCTCTAATTCATGGCAATTATCTCAGCCTCCCATGAGCTATCATGCCCAGCTTGTATTTTTTTAAGCATAGCCTCAATTGCACAAGAAATAGTAACAAGAATTTTAAAATGTGATTAAACAAAATTTAAAAAGTTTCTGCACAGCAATTAATCAATTGAGTGAAGAGACAACATATAGAATAGGAGAAAGAATTCCCAGCTATCCTTCAGAGAGATATCTAATATCTAGAATTAATAAAAACTCAAAAAAGATAAGTTCCAATTAAGAAATGTGCAAGTGAAATTAACAAATACTTCTCTACAAATGGCCAACAAATACAGAAAAAATGTTCAGCATCTCTGGATATTAGAGGAATGCAAATTAAATCAATACTACAATTCCATTTTATACCAGAAAGACTTGCAATTATCAAGAAGTCAAAGAATAGCAAATGCTGGCCCAGTTGTGTTGAAAAAGAACCCTCCTACATTTCTGGTGGGAATACATATCAGTATAACTAGCATTTAAGTCACTCAAGATTTCTCAAAAAAAAAAACTTCAAAATTCCATATGACCCAGCTATTCTACTTCTAGGTATCTTGTCCAAAAAGCTAATGACATCATATTACAGTGATTTATGTACACCAGTACAGCACAATTCATAATAACTAAATCTTGAAGCATCCAGTATATCCATAAACAGATGATTGGGATAAAAAATGGTATCTATATATAATAGTATATTTCTTAGCTATAAAGGAAAAAAATTGAGAAATTTGTAGAAAAGCGGTTGTATCAGGAAGCTATAACCTTGAATGAAATAAATCACTCATACAAATTTAAACAATGTATAGAATCACTCCATTGAGTAAAGCAAAGTACAAGCAAAGAGAATAATAAAGGATGGATGAAAGAAACATGGGGGGTGAACTATTACCAATTCGAAAGGGTCCAGGACACTGAGGGTAAGAGGAGAGGGAAAGGAGAGGGGAAGGAAGTGAAATCAATATATACCATGTACAAGAACCTAATAGCCTCAGTAAATGTAAACACTGCATGTCACAAATATGAGCTAAGAATTACAACAAGAATGAAAGTGGAGGAAATGATTTACAAGCAGAGGTAGGAAAGTAAGTGGAAAAGGGAAGAAGACTAACAAAAAAGAAACAAGCTATGTTATGTGCATGAACTCGTTCCACAAGATGAATGCCAACATCATTTATTGCTAATGTTTTCTAATAAAATTTAAAATGATCATCATAAAAAGAATTTACCCATTCTTTATGAAACAGAACATCATGGAATTAATTTTTAAGTTTAATTTTTATTTTATTAGTACATTTGCAATACATGAAATTTATATTAATCTTGGGAAGTAGGTGCATGTACATAACAGTGTTTCTTCTCTTTTTTTTTAATACTTCTCATTTCCCACCTACCTCCCTCTTAAATGAACTGTGTAACACAATAAATTCAAAACTATTATCCCAGGTTAACTTTGGTTGCCCTGTCTAGGGCCCTCCCATGGCTTATTGATAATTACAGATTGTATGTCCTTCATTTCTGACAATTTTAACCTGTTTAACATTCATGGGAGGATACAGATCTTCTCATCATGTACGCTTTAATGTCTTTTAATGGCTTTCAAATCATATTTTTTATTAGGGTTTATAATCATATTTAACCTTTCATAAGATTTATCAAAACCACAATTTGTAGAAGTGCTATTGAGGAAATATTGATTGAAAAGAATTACAAATCACCCATCTTTTAGGTATGCTAACCTAGCCCATATCAGTAAATTAGAAATATATATAT
>NW_022900930.1:26816653-26873930 GCF_012274545.1 Fukomys damarensis
GAACATATATATTAAAGTACATTGAAACCAGTAAGAAATTTGGTACATGTGGAGGAGACAAGATCTTGCATTTTGTGGAGAAGAAATTTGGTGGAGTAGAATCTCACAGCATGTCACAGTCTCTCCAGAACCTGGATTTATGACACCTGGTAGACCAACAATTTAACCAATAAAAAAGGAAGAAAACCACTGGCAATTGAGAAAGAGCCCATAAGGAATCTAGAAATCACAGAGAAGCTGGAGAATATCAAGACAACATAGGGAAAAGAAGGAAGGAGGCCGACCTATCCTCACAAACACAAGCCAAACCTGGAAAGGCTCTGCAGCCTCGGGCACAAAGGACGAGGTAGGGAGCATCGGCCCCAGGAAAAGCCCATAGTATTGGAAATGTTAAAATTGCCTGAAGTTTTATTCTATAAGTAACTTATTCTGCACTTGATCTTAGCCAAAATGCTGAGAGCGGGGGCTAGAAATAGAACCCCTGAGAAGTTTAAATTCAACTGAAGAAGTCATGGAAAGCCAAGACATTCTTGTATTGTTTTCAGAAGATGCTCGGTTTGTAAGTACTAGGATTAATCCAGACATCTTTAACATGCCCAACCCACTGTCTGTGACCAGCAAGGCGCTTAATGGTCTGTTTACTTTCCATATCTGACAACAAGATCAAGAAAACACTTTGGCTTGGATGGTTACCATTGCCTTAGTGGATATACAGAAAGAGGGTCTTCCAGAACAGGGAGGGGGCACTTCACAAACATAGAGTCCATAAATTTAGCTGTAGAAAGCAGTGACTTTGGGGGCAGAGAGGGACACTGAAATTGGGAGAGGCTGGAGTGATACAGCCTTAAGGTGGAAAACATTGACTGACCAAGTGCAGCAGGAAAAAATTGGGCATGGCTTAGCATTAGAACACAGAAAAAAAAAATTGACTGGAAACAAAACAGGACTTAGTAGCAATTCACTATTCCACTCTCATGTCTGGTAGGGTTCAATAATGCAGACACTGGAAAGACCTCATTCAAAAACTCAGAGGAAGTTTTTGGACTGGTGTCTTTAATTTTTTATTGTTGGTTTCAGGGATTGGGTTTTTCTCTTCTTTTTTTCATTTTTTTTTCTAATTCTAATGTCTTTTACTCTTTAATAGGTTCCTTTATCTCATTTCTCTCCATCACCTTGTCATACTTTTTTCAGTTTCAAAAATACTTTCTTTGAATTTCATTATTCACCTCTCTATTTTTATTAATACTATTATGAACCTTCATTCATTTTCAGATATTTGATACATTGTTTTTATTGTTGAATTAATTTCTACTGCTAATGGTGATACTGATGTTGCCTTTTATATATATGTACTATACGCCAATATTTGTTTTACATTGTTGTCCTCATTATTACTGCAGGTCATTTTTCTCTCTCTTTTAAGGTTGATGGTGACAACTTTTATTTATGATTATCATCTCATTATCCAGTTTGTCTTTGACTCTATTGTTATAAATTTCTTTGCTTTGCAAGTGTTGACATAGTTTTTGCTCTTAATTAGTTTTTATTGCAGGATGATATATGTTTTCCTTTGTGACATCAGCATTATTTCATGTTGTTTCCAGAAAACTGGATGCTGGAACAATTATACAGAAACCTTTCCCTCCCTAAATTACTGGAGGTGATTAGAACTTGAGAAGAAGAGAAGGTTGTTTACTTAGCCATACACAGAGCAGAAATACTTAAAAACAATAAGACAACATGGAAAGTAGTTCCAAAAACTGCTGATTATCTAAACTTCAGACTAATCTAAGACTAACTGAAATTAATAAAAATTCAGAAGTCTGCTCAAATGATATAAAAATCTGTTCATAGACTTTCCAAATGCAGGAAAAAAATTAACATACAGTTTGGAAAAGCATGTAGAAACTCAAAGACCATGATAGCAAAAATAATTTCTTCATTGTACATCATAGTCAAACTCCCTAAAGTCCATTACAGGGACGGAGTCTTATAGGCTGTAAGAGAAAGGAAAATATCACATAAAGTTCAACTATTGGAATTACAGAAGACTTATCAACATAAACATTAAAGACTAGGACAGTTTGGAATGAAATGCAGTGTTTCAAGACATAAAAGAAAACAACTATCAAATGTGACCATTATATACCACAAAAATCTTTAAAAATGGATAGAGAAATAAGATTTGTCTAAGAAAAAGAACACTTTAAGAAATGAATTACAACAAAACAAGCCTTATTGAAAATTTTCAAGGATATGCTACAAAAAGAAAATGAAGCCAATATCCAAAATGGCTGGTGAAACAAACATATTAAGTAAGCACTTAAATAGAAGGGGAAAATATAAGCAACAGAAAAATAATGCAATGACAAGAATAAGTCAATAGTTGCAGTAATAAGTTTCAATATGATGATCTTCAGCACAGTGCTGATCAGAAGAGATCACAATTGAAAATATAAACATACTAAATACCAGATCACATAAATTCATAAAACAAAAAGTACTGGACATAAAAAAATTGGAAAAATATCAACACAATTATAGGGAAGGACACTGACACCAAAAATAGGCATATCAAAAGTAGACCAAAAAAAACCCCAAAAATTATTATAGTTGAATCTCACCTTCAAACAGATAATAGATATGAACAGTGTTCCATCAACAACCAAAATTAGACACAAAATAAAAAATAAGCAAAAAATAACAGACAGTGGATATGAACAGAATATTCCAATAACAGAATGCACATTATTTTCAGCAGTACATGTCATTTTCTCCAAAATACACTACATTAAATCCATTGATAATGCATAGTGTTTATATAAATACAAAAGAATTCACAACATGCCATGCATCTTTTCAAATTATAACGCAATGAAAACAGTAGCAAAATAAACTACAGAAGTTTTGTGAAACAGTAAGATTAAATAATACATTATTGAATGATCTAGGAGTCACAGAAGGAATCGAGAAAAATTACCATCTAGAATCAAATGATATTTCCAGTAGTACATACAGAACACATGAGACACTATGAAAGCTGTCCTATGAGGGAAATGTACAGCTGTGAATGTGCACCTGAGGAAAATACCTGTTGAATGCACTGTAGCAATGACCACTTGCGTCTCCATTCTGTCAGTGGAGGCCATATGGAGCAAAACCAAATTATCTCAAACACTGGCGAATAAGTGGATAATAAATAGCTAGCTTATTCAGAAATAATAAAAACACATCACTTCTCAATTAATGCCATCTGCAGCAAAGAGATCTAGCATTAATGATATAATCTCAGAAAAATGAAAGAGAAGGCTCCATTGGGGTCCAGAGTCTCACAACTGATGTCTAAAATAGACATATTTCAGCCAATAATACTATATCAGAAATGAGGAATATCTCAAATAAAATTAATAAAATTAACAAATTATAACTAGGAAGGCATAGATGTTAAAAATATTTAATAAAGATTAAAGGTACTATAAAGAACAATTGCAAACATTTTTGAATATTAAAATTTAAATATTTCATTAAAAATGGTCTCAGCAAACATATTTGGCAATAAAATATATGAAAGAGGAGAAAAAGAAATGCTAGCAGAGAAAGTTATGAAAGTGAAATTTAAGAACATAATGGAAAGCTATAATATCTGAGTACAGGAAAATAAATACTAAAGTTGAAAACAGAAAAATTGTAATTATCCAAAACAAAGTTAAAAAGACTCAAATCATCTAAAACAAGGATAACAAGGACAAAAAGAAAAATACAGAATTACAAGGGCATGAAGAGAGGTAGGATTAAAATAATAGAACTAAAATTTATGTCACTGGAATTTCGCAAGGAGATGACACAGAGACCAAGACTTAAAATGTTACTCCTAAAAGTGAATGACAAAATTTCTCAAATTAAAAAAAAAATCCAGAAATTTAAGAAGCTTAGCAAACTGCAAATGGAAAAATGAAAAGAAGTTTACACTTTAACATATGGTAATAAAAATTCTAAAATGTAAATACAAATAAAACAGTGTTAAGAATAGAGAGAAATTGATGGCATAACACATATTTGAATTACTGTGGAAGCCCCAGCATAAACAACAGAAGCCAGAAGGAGATGTCTTAATATTTTCCAAAAGGTGAAAGAACACATTCTCTCACACAGACATGGAAGTACACACACATGCACACACACACAGAGATGCATATAGAGTTGGGAGACTTTGGAATTAAAGTTTCACATTCACCGAAAATGTATTATGAATAAAGGAGAAGGATATCAACAAATAATAACTATGAAACAATGACTAAATCTTGAGTCATCAGAAAGAAAGAAGGCAATAAGTAAAAATGAAGTTATACACAAGATTTTCCCTCTCTTGCTGAGAGAGGATTTTCTTCTTGAGCTTATTATGCTAGAAAGTTAAAGCAAAAGTTATAGCATTATCTGATATGGTGATCTAAATTTAGGTGTAGAAAATAAAAGAGAACTATATGATGAAAATAAATGGGTAAAAGGACCTAAAAAGAAAGATTATTAAATAATTTATGAATTTATACTGTCAATTTCAGTAGATTGCAATAAGAAAAAACACTAAAAGAAGAATCACAGTATGTAAAGGGATACAGTCATCAACAAAAAAGAGAGTTTTTGTTAGTCTTTTGAATCTATCATTAAAAGTATATTCTTGATACAGTAGTGTAAACAACAGAAATGCATTTTATCACAATTTAAGGATGTTAATGTCACAGGTCTGGCAATTCAATTTCAAGTTAAGGCTGTCCTCTTGGCATTTCCCTAGATTTTCAAGTGAATTTCCCTGATAAATATTTATGGAAAAAGAGAGAAAACCTTGATGTCCAATTTTACAAACACACAAACAGCCTCATATCAAGTTTCCAGTCTTATGACACCATATACACCTAGTTATTTTCATAGAAGTTTTTTCTCCAAATAGAGATACATACTTTGGGGGGATTCAACACCCAAAGGTAGGGCAACATTTCACAGCACAAATAAAAATGGATTTTAAAATATTTTCCCAAAATTGCTATATCATACAAGGGAGTAAACTATAAAGATTAGAACAGAAACTAATGCAATGGAGACAAAGAGAATGATACCAAAACAAAAACAAAATCAAAACACACACAAAAAAACAAATGAAGCAAAGAGGTAGCTCTTTGAAAGAATATACAAAATTGACAAACCATTAGCCAACATTATCAAAAAAGGAAAGAAAAGACCCAAATTCAAGTAATTAGGAATGAAAAAGGTGAAATTAAAATGGATCCAGAAGAAATACAGAGAATCATCAATACCTGCTTTGAGAGCCTAAGCCATTAAGATGAAAAACACAGAAGAAATGGACAGATTTGTAGGTACATAGGAATTACCAAAGTGGAATGAAGGAGACATAAAAGTTTTAAACACTCCAATTACAATCAGTAAAATTGAAAAAAAACTATTAAAAACTTACCAAGTAAGTAAAGCCCAGACCCTAATGGCTTCTGCTGAATTCTGCAAGACATTTAGAGAAGAACTATTTCCACTACTGTTTAAAGTTTTTAATGAAATTGAAAGGGAAGAAAGATTACCAAATTCATTCCTGGAAGTAAGCATCACTATGATCGAAAAAACAGAGAGAAACCCAACCAAGAAAGACAATTATGGGCCACTCTCGCTAAGAGCATAGATGCAAAATTCCTCAGTAAGATACCGACAAATAGAATGCAAAAGATAATCCAGAGGATCATAAACCCTGGCCAAGTGGGATTCATCCCAGGGATGCAGGAATGGTTCAGTATATGCAAATGCATAAGTGTAATACTGTATATTAACAGAGCCAAGGACAAAAACAATATGATCATTACAATAGATGCATTTGAAAAAATCCAACACACATTCATGATAAAAAAAAAAAAAAAACCCTAAAGAGAATTGGAATAGACCATCTCTACCTCAACCTGATGAAAGCCATCCATGGAAAACCAGCAGCCAATATCATACTAAAAGGTCAAAAGCTGAAATCCTTCACACTAAAATTAGGAACAAGACAAGGATGTCCACTATCATTACTCTGGTTCAATATAGTTCTGTAAGCTTTGGCCACAGCAATTAGACAAGAAAAATAAATAAAATGAATAAAGAGGAAATGAAGAAGTAAAACTGTCATTATTTGCAGATCATATAGAATACCCCAAGAACTCCTAAAAAAGACTCAGATTTAATAACCAAATTCAGTAGAGTTGCTGGATACAAGATCAACACCCAAAAATCAATAGCCTTACTGTACATGAACAACAGATTCACTTAAAAAAGAACTAGAGTTACAACTCCCTTCACAAGAGCATCCAAAAAAATGAAATACCTAGGAATCAACGTCATGAAAGCAATAAAAGGCCTCTACTATGAAAACTATAGCACTCTGAAACAACAGAATAAAGAAGATACCAGAAAATGTAACAAAATCCCTTGTTCCTCGGTAAGAAGAACCAATGAAATGTCCATACATCCAAAACTGCATAGATTCAATGAAACCCTAAATGAAATTCCAGCAGGATACTTCATGGACCTTGATAAAATAATCCTAAAATTCATTTGGAACAAACAGAGGTCTAGAATAAAATTTTAAAAAAAAATCTAGACAACAAAGACAAGTTAGGAGGTATCACAATCCCCAACTTGAAACTATACTAAAATGCTACTGTGATAAAAACAGCATGGTACTGGCAAAGAAACAGACCTGAGGACCTGTGGAACAGATTAAAAGATGCAGAAACAACTCCAGACACCCTCAGCCAATTCATCTTCAACAGAGGAGCCAAATACCCTCACTGGAAGACAGATAACTTCTTTAATAAATGGTGCTGAGAAAATTGTTTTCACTTACCAGAGGTTAAAAATAGACCTATATCTCCCAACATGCATTAAACTAAAGTCAAAATGGATTGAAGATCTAAACATTAAAATGGAAACACTAAACTGTGTGGAAGAGAGGTTAGGTAGAACTCTTGAAGACATTGGCATAGGAAAAGATTTCATGAACAAATCTCAGTTGCCTGTGAATCAGCACTCACAATCACTAAGTGATATCTCCTTTATTAAAAAAAAAAAAAGTTCTGCACAGCAGGAGAAACCATCAACAGTGTGAAGAGACAACCCACAATGTGGGAAAAAAATTTTACCAGGGGTTCCTCAGACAAAGGTCTACTATCTAGAATGCATAAAGATCTTAAGAAAAATTAGACCTCCTGAATTTAAAGAACCAATCTAAAAATGGACATCTGAAATAAACAGATACTTTTCATACAAAGAAGTAGAAACAGCAAATAAATATATGAAAAAATGTTCAACATCACTGGTCATTCAAGAGATGTAAGTAAAAACAGTGCTGAGATTCCTCCTCATCCCAGAAAGAATGACTGCTGTCAGGAAATCAACCAATCATAAATGCTTATGGGAATGTGGGGGACAAAGGGACCCTGCTCCACTGTTGATGGGAATGTAGATTGATATAACCACTGTGGAAATCACTATGGCAATACCTCAAAGAACTAGGACTACAGGTCCCATTTGACCCAGCTATTTCCCTGCTAGATATCTTCCAAAAATAATTAAAGGAATCATACCACAGAGATATGTGTGCATCCATGTACATAGCAATATGGTTTGTAATGGCTAAAACATGGAAGCAGCCCAATTGTCCGACAACTGCAGACTGGATAAGGAAGATGTGATTTTTTTAATGAAATTGGAGTACTACTCAGCCATAAACCATGATAAATTTAGAGGCACTTAGAGCTAAATGGATTTATTTTGGAGCGATACCTTTAAGTCATATAAATAGGACACGCATGTAAATATAGAATAGTTTCTCAGGTGTGAGAAACTGAAAGTCTAAATAAGGATCACAATGTATAGTAGATAATGTGAAATAGGAGGAAAAGGTGCAAAGGGGAAGGGGAAGAGGCAGGTGAAGGGGAAATGAAAGAAGGAATGGAATTGTTATGAGAAAAATGAAAAAAATTGAAACAAAATTTTTGTAAATAGGAATAGGTGGAGGGGTTGAAGGGAGGGCAGGGGAAGAAGGAAAAATAAGAATCCAGATATATTATGTAAAGGTATACATCTCCAATGATGAATGCCATTATTTTGTATACCTAAAATGTACCAATAAAATTCATTTTAAAAATTACTAGAAAGTGAGGAATGAGAATAGAGAAGCCAAAAAAAGAAAAAGAAAAAATAAACCAGTCTGTAGTCATCTGATATCAATAACGTCATTTAATGTAAATGGTTTAAGTAAAGCAATTGAAGTTGGAAATTGTTACTGTGAATTAAAAAGCACTACTAAAACCATATGTCATCTAAAATCACTGTAAAATATAGCACACAAATAAATTGCAAGCTTTAGGGTTTATATTAATGTTAAATAAAATTGGATTAAAATGAGTTTACAAGAGCTAGTAAGAAACATGATTATGATTAAGCATTTGTTATTGACTAATTTGTCAGCTCAAAATATATGTGTTAAAGCTCTACTTGGCAATGTGTCTGTCTGCAAATAAGACCGTTGTTTCAATTAATATTAAATGTAATAATGGAGTTCTAATGAAATTTCTTTGATGTTCTTTTTAAAAGGGGAAGAAACAGCAGACATCCATGTTCACATGCATGAAAACTAAAATTTATGTGAGAACAGAAATAAAATATATTTTATATATCTGCCAAGGAAACAGGTCTCCTCAGAAATGAGATCAAGTGGTACTTCTTGAATATTAAACTTCAAGAACTGAGAAAATAAATTTCTGTTAAGTCACCCAGTCTATGAAATTTTTGAAAGCTGCCCAAGCACACTAATCTATCAATCACCTATACACAGACAGACACACAATATCACAAAAATGATTTAAAGAATGTGAAGTGAAATTGATAGAACCAAAAGGAGTGTATTTTGGAAACCAAGCATTACTCAAAAGTATATTTGGAAAACTAAGTATTACTCCCTCAACAACTGTTAAAAACCAACTAGACAGAAAGTTAACAAATATATAGAACTCAATAGATCCCTAGCTACCAAGATCTAATGATCTTCTTAAAACATGAGATGAATAGAGATTCATCTAAGTAGTCATGATACATATATCAATCTATACTATATTTTAGGCTAAGAACAAAGTAAAACATTTCAAAAAATTAACATCATATTTAATGTATTTTTTGACTACCATGTAATAAAGCAAAAACAAGAAAATCCCCAAACATTGCAAAACAAAGTAACATAATGTGAAATAATTTGTGGGTCAAAGAAGTAACAAGACAAGTAATAAGATACATTGAACTGAATAAAAATGAAAGCAAAATCTGGTCAAATATGGAAGACACAGTTTTAAAAGTTCAATGAGGGAAATTTAAAGCAAAAAGATGCAGATATCAGTACACAGGAAATGTTTCAAATTAATAACCTAACCCAAATCTATTCAATGTCTTACAGAAATTGAAGAGTAAGCAACACTTTCCAATTTTTATTACAGGTTGAAAATCCTTAATCTAAAATTCAGAGTCTGGAAATGCTAAAAACTCTGACATTTAGTGAACGTTGACCTAATACCACAAATGGCTAATTTCACACCAACTATAAGATTGGTACAGGATGCTGTTATGATTTATATTTAGATGTCTGCGCAAAGCATCATGCAGATGAGATGAGAATTTTTTCTTTTTCAGAGGTAGTTAAATCTGGAATGTGTGATTGCTGGTGTTAAGGGCATGTAATTACTAAACCACTACATGTGAGTGATTAGTTTGGCACTACCCTAATCCTGGTAGTCTGAGTAAGATAAAAGGCTGAAAGGATACTGTTAACCCCCCTTGTTACCTTTGTTGCCTTGTGAGCACCATGTTGTTTCTCCACTGTGAAGCTTGTTTGCCTCGGAGTCACCCAATTATAGACTGAAACCTCTATGAACTGTAAGCCAAATAAACTCCTTTCTTTTTAACTTGGGGTGTTGGGTATTTTGTCTCAGCAAGGAGAAAAAGTAACTAACATTGATGCAGAATGATAAACATGAATAAAGAGCATCTTAATATTCTCTTTTTTGACAGTGAGGTGTCCAGGACATAGGCTTTATTAGAAGCCAATATTTTTTCTCTCGTCTATTTTGGAAAATAAAATTTACTTCAAATGTATGTAGCTCAGTCATACAGTACTTGTCTAACATGAGAAAAGCCCCAGGTTCAATCTCCAGTGAAAGAAAAGGAATACAATGTTCCATGTATCTCCTTGCCTAATTTGAATCTTAATTGTATAAAACATCAAACTATTCAATAATAATAAAAGGGACAATGAAATTATTAAAATATATCCATTAAAACATAGTTGTGATATCATGTTCCTAAACCTGTGATGACAATCACATTAAATCAATGAATTTTCATATGAGATGAACAAACATTCATTGAATCCTTGTTGACCTCATGCAACAAGTTATAGTAAAAAACAGGTGCACTAAAATTTTATGATGTTAATTTTGTTCATAATGCTGGATGTATGAAATATGCAGAACTGTAACCCCAAAATTTTCTACTTTTAAGCCACACAGTCTGTGATAGTTCAGTATGGGACCCTAAATTTTATTTTTTTTTGTTAAATTTTACCCTTAAACATCTCTATGTGGAAATATCAGGAACATTTTCACACACACAACTTGCGTGAATTAAATTGTTGGATAATCAGAGATTTATCAGATGCCACTAACTGGGGAAAGAATAGTTTATAGGATAGTAACCAACATGTCCAATAACAGAGCATTATATATATATATATATATATATATATGAGAGAGAGAGAGAGAGAGAGAGAGATTAGCTTTTTTGAACCAAATGTTTTAGAGTTATTACATTTTCTCATACAAATAGAAAAGTGATAAATGGTAAGACCAGAAAAGTGGAAAAAACTAGGTCATGGGTGATTTACTTCAATATTTTTAAAAGAAATACTATAATATGATGTGTGTTGTGGCTGATCACTCTCTTAGTTGTATGAAAAATGGATGTGATGAGGTGAAATACATTTAGCAGAGAAATAATCCATGAAATATTCATGATAATCTTGAAGATTAAAGATTTGTACAATTTGAAGAGTTAGCTATAGAGATGGCTAGGTGAAAGAAATTTGAAAGACATTCATTAGCTAAAATCAACAGTATTCATTGACTGGTTGACTAAGGTTATGGAAGAAAGCAAGACCTGTAAAAAGGTTTGAGCTAGGAAGTAGGTTTCATGATCAAGGGAGGGGAAATTATTCATTTGATCTTCATGTTGAATTTGTGTTATCATTAGTACATCCAAATACATACAAGAAGAATCATACCATAAATAATTCTGCTCAGAAGTTCAAAGTTATGGATCTGAATGTTCTTGTTAATACTTAACATGTTTATCCTCTTGCATTTTAACCTTTCTCAGGAATACTAAGATTACTAATCGTTGAAACCACAAAGGACAAATATATTTTAGAAGTAGCAGGTTTTTACAATTTCTTTCTTAAATAAATAAGGTATAAAAATTAAATCCCTTGAATTTTTATTTTCCATTTTGTAGAATTTTAAATATTTTAATGATACATTTAAATATATTAGTTTAATATGTAAATATGTTATTTCAATGAAATATTCAGTGATTGAGTCTCCAGCTAAAATCTTAATGATAAATTCAAAGAAAAAATAAAAATACCTTTACTTTGCACTTCTAAGTAGATTTATATGTGACACGTTCATTTGGAAAAGTAAATTTTCATTTCTTCATAAATTAAAATTACTTTTGCTATTTATAGGGTTTGGAAGAAAGTAAAAATTCAAGATTTATATTCAAATTTCACTGGGGCAAGATTTCAAATTGAAATATTAAAATTACTTTAGAATCACCTTTTCTGAATAAGTTACATCATTTGAGAAGGGTTAGTTTCATTTTTTCTTTCATTTTGATTAACTAACAGTCTTATAGGAAGTGAAATGTCATGGCTAATGCACATATATATTCTGAGCAAATGTTCAATAATAACTGTAATACAACTAGTAATAATATTAATGAAATTATTTTACAGACATTAATTAAATTTCTAATAAAGAAATAAGAAAGGTGGTAAAAATGAAAGACACCATTGTATTCATCTAGAAATACATTTATTTAACTGGTTTGGATTCTGACAGAAATAGCTGCACCAATTTGTTAATGGATCTGTTTTTTATAGACTGCAATATTTTAACTGTTCTAGTGACAGTTCAAAGTCACAAGTCTAGCTCTAATTCTACCATCAGCTTACTACATAAATTTCAAATTTGTTTTTGGCAAGCAAAAGGAAGTTACTTTCCTGAAATATTTTTCTGAAATATAATTTAAGACATGATATTTATTATTGTGCTTTTTAAAAGCTTCTACTGGGAAGTGACTTTTATTGAGACTTCAAACAACTAGCTTTTATTTCATGCCCTATAGTTTTATGAGAAACAAATGATAATAAACAGGCTATATTCATTAAAACAAAAGGAAGTCAAGAATCAGTGTAGATATTATTTTAATAATCATAGTTTTTATAATAAAATATTTAACGTTTATTTTACAAAGTCATATATATTAAAGTGACTACTATTTATTGGGCTTTCAGAAAAAGGGTAGCTTATTTACCAAGACTTCAGTCCAATTATGTGGATTTCATTATTTCTATTCATGGCATTTATAATTTTAAATGAAGTTTTCTTACTATAGTTATGGAAAAATTGGAATGTATACATTATAAATATGTTAATTTGAAGTTCACTAGAAATATTTATTTGATTTTATAATTTGTATTTTTAAAGAATTCATTATTATTACCCCTAGTTTGCAGTTAGGTGATCTAGCACCTCCAAAGGCGGAAGAACATTTAGAAGTATACACACCAACGAGTCAGTGTTTAAGCCATGATTCTAGCCAAGTTAATCCTTCAAGAGTGTCTAGGATATAGAAGGTATTAGCCATGTTTCAAAGGTGGTGGTTTGAAAGAAAAATATACCTCTCATAAGGCTCACTAAAAGAAAATACACTAACTTCTGAAACAAGGCACTCTGAACTAAACAGTTACATATACCATTTCTTTACCCACGCTATTGAAAAAATAACATTTTGTTCCTTGGTTAGAAATTGAAAACACAAGTACCACATTATGTACTCCTAGAAGGTCATTGTCTTCATTATTCTAAAGACATACCTAAATAATGACTAAAGATTGTAAATTTGTACTTTTAATCATCCCTTACTAAATGATACCTTTAACTTCATTTCATTTGTATAGCTTCTCTTTCCTCACTATTTGCCCCAAATTTTAAGTATATTTTTAATTCCATATGTGAATTCCTATTTCAATATTAATAAAACATACATCCAGTATGTACTTTCCCTATGTTTGTTCAGAATATCTCAATGAATTTTGGTTACTTGTTGGTTTATTTTAGTTCTCTACAGATGTTTTGAATTATGGACATGCTCATGTTCCATTCTCAGAAGGAAATTAGAACACACACTTACACACACACACACACACACAAGCACATATATCTTTATTAATTCCTGTAACAATTATTCTTACCCCAGAAATGTATTTTGTATGATTTTTATATCCAAATTAAATGTATTTCTTACATATAGTCTTTTTTTCCTCTGATGTCTACTTACTGATATGCTAGAATTCTATAAAATTCATGCATAAATTCTTCAATTTTGTATAAATTAAGAGTAGTATGCATCCGTAAACTTACAGGTAATCAGAAAATAGAATGAATCACAAAAACACTTTCAGAAGTAATTAAAGTCAAGAACAGGGAAGGTTTAGCCAAAAGCAGATAAAAATCAGCATTTCTCCAGATCATCAATGGTGATATCTTCATTAATATTACAGTTTATCTGTATGTATTAATGTAGATATTTATGATTAAAACTAAAGAAGAGCTGTGAATTTGTTGCAAAAATCCTCAATAAGATACTGGCAAACAGAATACAATTGATTGTCAGGAAGTTCATAAACCCTGCTCAATTTGGAATTAGCCCAGGGAAGCAAGGATGGATTACCATACGTAAATCAAGAAATGAAATACACTATATTAACACACAAAGACAAAACCATATGATCTTCTCAAAAAACCATTCATCTCCTAATGCCATAAAAAAATTTGACAAAATTTAACATCCATTTATGATAATAATCCTGCAGAAAATTGGAATAGATGTCTTTAACTCAACCTAATAAAGGCTATTTATTAAAAACCAACAGCCAACATTATATTAAATGATCAGAAGCTGACAACCTTCACACTAAATTAGGACCAAGGCAAGTATGTCCACTATCACAATTTCTGTTCAATATAGTCTTTGAAACATTAGCCACAGAAATTAGACAAGAGAAAGAAATCAAAGCAATAAAGATAGGAAAGGAAGAAGTAAAACTGTCCTTATTTGCTGATGATTTCATACTCTATATTGAAGACCCAAGAAACTCTGCCAACAGAATTCTAGACTTAATTGACAGATTCAGCTGGATACAAGGTCAACACTCAAAAATCAATAGCCTTCTTGTACACAAACAACAGACTCACTGACAGAGGAATTAGTGAAACAATTCCTTTCACAATAGCATCCAAAAAATGAAATATACACAAATCAATCTAATAAAGAAAGCAAGAGATGTCTCCATTGAGAACTACAGTCCTCTGAAAAAAGAGATCAAACAGGTTATAAGAAAATGGAAAGACATCCCTTGTCCCTGGGTAGGAAGAATCAATATAGTGAAAATAGCCATACTTCCAAAACTGCTATACAGAGACAACACAATCCTGATTGAAATCTCAGCAGTACATTTCACTGTCTAGAGAAAAAAATGCAAAAATTCATTTGGAATTAGAAGACATATAGAATAGCAAAAGCAACTCTAGGCAAAAGAGACATGGCAGAAGGTATATCAATCCCCAACTTGAACTATACTACAGCCCCTGCCTGTGTGCCACCAGCCCCAGCAAGGAAGGTGAGATTTGGGAAGGCCACTCTAAGATCTGCTCTCCCTTGGGCCTGCTTGGGCCCATTCATCTGGACCAGGTAACTGCACCATCCCCTGCCTGCTCCACCACCAGCTCCAGCAAGGAAGATAGTGACAAAACATATCGCCCCACAAGAGTGCTGTCAGACCTCTTGATTGGGTCAGTCCTTGGACCCACTCAGCAGAGGCATAGGTGGTCATAAAAGGTATTTTTCTCAGCTCCCAACTTTGAACATCTTTAGAGAAAGGGTGGGGTATACCTGCACTAGAACAGTGTGGAGTTCAACCTTGCAGGTCAGGGAATTCAATCATGGCCTTGTGACCTGAGGTCAGTCTGAGTCTTGGGGATCTGCCATTGGCTAGCTGAGATCAGGGGACTTGGTCCTGCACATAGCTGTGCATGTAGTATATTATGACAGCAGAGATATACTCTGAAAGAAGCCCTTCAAATTCATTTTTTATTTCTTTTACTCATTCCACTCTGCAAATTCTTTCTTTTTTCTGTCTTCTTTCTCCAACCGATTCTCTTGCTCCACCAGATTATTACTCATCTTGCTTTCTGTTGCTGCTCCTGCTCTAACTCAGACTTCTTCTTTTATCATTTTTTCTTTTTTCTTTATGTTCTTTTCTTCTATCATTTTACCTCACTCATGGGTCAATAGTTTCACAGGAAAGTGAGGCCCTATTGCTGTTGAGAGGATATATTCTGTTCCTTATTCTTGCACTCTGTCGATCCCTTTTGAACTTAATAGTTTCCTAAACATTGTATGGTCATTCTATTTTCTCTGGCTTCACTTGAAACTTTCTCCAATTATTTCACTTATCAACTCCTCTCATTCTAACTCTGTTTAGTCCCCCATCCTAAATGGTAAAGAGGCTATATTGAAAAGCATATTCCCTGCAAACATATTTTGGACTGCTTCTTGATTTTAATATAATTCACATGGTTTAAAGGTGATAGATTAATGACTACCACAAGTGGTCAATTTGCAAATTGTGCTTGATCCTATTGTGTTGCTGATTGTATCAATTGGGTTAAAGGATTGTGATTGATTTAATGAATTGTTTTCTCTGGTATTGTGAAAATGAGAATGTCTATGAGTCATTAGAGACTCAAAAGCTAAAGCATAACTATATCGGGAAGATCTAAGTAATAATTCAGAAGTAAAACCAAGAACAACCCAACAATAAAAATAAAAATAAGAAAACACTTAAGCAAGACACAAAAACACACTTCCACTTCACCAACGGCAAACAGTAGGGCAAATGAGGATGAAAAGGCTGATAATGAAGCAGCAGGACATGCTGAACCCATAGCACAGGAAGTAACAAAACAGATCAATCAGGCTCTAGAAAAATTCAAAACAGAAATAATTTCCCAGATAATCATAGAGATGGTGAGTAAAATGGAGGTCAATATTCGAGACTCTAGAACAGAAACTGAGAAAAAAATAGATGAGCTCAGGACCATGAGAGAAGCCATGAAGGCTCAGCATAAGAAAGAAATGGAAACAATGAATGCCCAGCAGAGGAGAGAAATGGAATCCATAAAACAGATTCAAACAGATATCTAGGAGATTACAAACTCTATTGAAAGTGTATGCAACAGAATAAAAGAATGTGAAGATCAATCTCAAACATAGAAGATAGGATTGCACTCAGTGACTGTAAAAAGAGGTCTCTTAAAAACAGTAAAGGATCATGAGGAATTGATCCAACAACTCCTAGAAGATGCAAAGAATAATGTAAAACTGATAGGAATCCACGAAGTAGCAGTAGAAAATACAAATGCCTTTAAAAAGCTGTTCACAGAATTAATGACAGAAAACTTCCCAAACAGAAGGGAGGATTTAGGCATACAGATAAGTGAGGCATACAGGACTCCATCAAGCCATGACTAAAAAAAAAAAAAATGTTCCTAGACATATAATAATCAAGATCCCAGAAACCCAACAGAAGAACAAAATACAACAAGCAGTAAGAGAAAAGAATCAAATCACATGCAAAGGAAAACCCATTAGAATCATAGTAGACTTTTCAACACAAACCCGCAGGTCAGGGAGAGCCTGGAGTGAGGTATTTCAAGCCCTAAAAGAAAACAACCTCCAACCTAGACTGATGTATCCTGCAAAACTCTCTTTCAAAATGGATGGGGAAATAAGATACTTCCATGACAAAGGACACCTGAGAAACTTCATGACCATCAAACCAGCACTACAAGGAATTCTAAACAATATCCCAGAAAAAGACAATGAATATCACAATATCATTAGGCCCAACAGAGCAAATCAAATAGGCAAGGCAAGAAACTAAAAAGACAGGGCGGGGTGAAGTAAAAAGTGTCAACAAAAGGACAATAACATGACAATAATAAGTCAGTACATATTAGTTATAATCATCAAAGCCAATGGTCTCAATTCACCAATCAAGAGAAATAGACTGACAGAGTGGATTAAAATGAAAAATCCAACAATATGCTGTATACAAGAAACACACCTAGTGCAAAATAAGCCCATAGACTGAAAGTGAAAGGATCAAAAACAATTTTCCATGAGACAGGAGCCCAGAAAAAAGCAGGAGTAGCAATCTTATTGGCAGACAAAGCAAAGTTCAAACAAAATCTCACTGAAAGACAAAGAAGGCTACTACATCCTTGCAAAGGGAACAATTCAAGAGGAAGAGATGATAATCATAAACATATATGCACCAAATATATATGCCCCCAACTATATAAAGCAAATATTAAGTAGCATGAAAAACCAAATAAGAACTAATACCATTGTAGTGGGGGATCTAAATACCCCACTATCACAAATCGACAGATCATCTAGGCAGAAAATCAGTAATGAAATACTAGAATTCCATCAAGCTTTAACGCATGTACTTAATAGATGTATATAGAGTGTTCCTCCCCACAGTATCAGAATATACATTGTTTATGGCTGCACAAGGGTCATTCTCCAAGGTAGAACACATACTAAATCACAGAACAGGTTTGAATAAATGCAAAAGAATTGACATAATCCCCTGTATATCATCAGATCATAATGTAATCAAGCTGAAGATCAATAGCATAAGAAACCATAGGAACTTCACAAACACATGGAAATTGAACAACACTCTCCTGAACAATCAATGGATCACAGCAGAAATTAAAGAAGAAATCAGACAGTTTTTGTAAATAAATGAAAATTTCAATACAACATACAGGAATCTATGGGACACAATTAAAGCAGTTCTTTGGGGAAAATTCATAGCACTGAATGCCCACACTAGGAAAACAGAGAAAGCTCAAATAAACAACCTAAAGAGGAATCTTAGACTCCTAAAAAAACAAGAGAAAGAAAAACCCAAATTTGAAGAAAGGAAATTATAAAGGTTAGAGCAGGAATCAATGCAATGGAAATGATAACAAAAAATAAATGAATGAAAGAGTTGGTTTTTTGAAAGAATAAATAAAGCCAATAAACCCTTAGCTAACTTTATCAAAAAATGGAAAGAAAAGGCTCAGATCCATGATATCAGGAATGAAAAAGGCAAAGTCACAACAGATCCAACAGAAATCCAGAGGATCAATAATATCTACTTGGAGAACCTGTACTCTAATAAAATGGAAAACACAGAAGAAATGGACAGATTTTTAGATGCTTATGAATTACCAAAGTTGATCAAAAAAGATAAAAACATTTTAAATACCCCAATTATAATCAGTGAAATTGAAAATGTAATTAAAAATTTACTAACAAAGAAAGGCCCAAGTCCTGATGGATTCGCCATTGAATTTTACCAGACATTTAGAGAAGAACTACTGCCACTACTCTTTAAACTTTTCCGTGAAATTGAAAAGGAAGCAATACTTCCAAATTCTTTTCTGGAAGCAAATATTACTTTTATTCTTAAACAAGGGAAAGACACAGCTAGAAAAGAGAACTATAGGCCACTCTCCTTAATGAATATAGATGCCAAAATCCTTAATAGGACACTAACAAACAGAATACAGAGGTTCATCATGAAGATCATACATCCTGACCAAATCAGATTTATTCCAGGGATGCAAGGATGGTTCAACATATGTATGTCAATAAATGTAACACACTAAAGTCAAGGACAAAAACCATATGATCCTCTCAATAGATGCAGAAAAAGCATTTGACAAAATTCAACACTGATTCATGATAAAAACCGTGCAAATAAATGGAATAGATGGTCTATATCTCAACTTAAAAAAGGCTATCTATGAAAATCCAACAGCCACATCATGTTAAATGGCATAAAAACTGAAAACTTTCACATTAAAATCAGTAACAAGACAAGGATGCTCACCATCACCACTCTTCTTTGATAGAGATCTGGAAACACTAGCTATAGCAATTAGACAAGAGAAAGAAATTAAAGCAATCAAGATAGGAAAGGAAGAAGTTAAATGTCATTATTTGCTGCTAACATGATACTGTACATCGAAGACCCAAAAAACCCCACCAAAACTTCTATACTTAATTGACACTTTTAGCAGAGTAGCTGGATACAAGGTCAACAACCAAAAATCAATAGCTTTCTTGTACACAAATAACAGACTCACTAGAGAGAAACTAGTGAAACAATTCATTTCATAATAGCATCCAAAAAAAGGAAGTATCAAGGAATCAATCTAACAAAAGAAGGAAAAGACCTCTACACTGAAAACTACAGCACTCTGAGAAAAAGAGATCAAAGAGGATATAAGAAAATGGAAAGCTATCCCCTCCTCCTGGTTAGGGAGAATCAACACAGTGAAAATGGCCATACTACCAAAACTGCTATACAGATTCAGTGCAATGCCAATTCAAATTACAACACTATATTTCACAGAACTAGAAAAAAGAATCCAAAAAATTATTTGGAACCATAAGAGACCTACAATAGCAAAAGCCATCCTAGGCAACAGACACATGGCAGCAGGTATAATAATTTCCAATTTGAAATTATACTAAAAAGCCACAGTGATAAAAACAGCATGGTACTGGCAAAGAAACAGATCTCAGATTCAGTAGAACACATTGTAAGACACAAAAACAACTCCAGATGTACTCAGCTATGTCATCTTTGACAAAGAAGCTGACATTCCTCAGTGGAGGACAGATAGCCTCTTTAATAAGTTGTGTTGGAAAAACTGGATCTCAACCTGCCACAGATTAAAACTAGGCCCTTATCTTTCACCATGCACTAAATTAAAATCCAAGTGAATTAAAGATCTAAATATTAAAACAGAAACACTAAACTTGCTGGAAGGTAAGTTAGGCAGAACTCTTGAAGACAATGGCATAGGAAAAGATTTTATGAACAAATCCTCAGTAGCATGGGAACTAGCAGAAAGAATCAACAACTGGTATCTTGCCTTATTAAAAAGCTTCTGCACTGCAAAAGAAACTATCAACAGAACTAAGAGACAGCCTACAATGTGGAAAAAAAATTTTACCAGCTGCTCCTCAGACAAAGGACCATTATCTAGAATATATAAAGAACTGAAAACAATCACCCCCCCAATGCAAAGATCAGATTTGATTCAAAAATGGGAATCTGAAATGAACAGACATTTCTCAGACAAAGAAGTAAAAGCAGCAAGTAAATATATGAAAAAAATGTTCTATATCACTGGTCATTGGAGAGATGCAGATGAAAACAACACTTGAGATTCCACCTCACCCCCACAAAGAATGGTTGCTATCAAGAAATCAACCAACAACAAATGTTGGCGGGGTTGTTGGGGAGAAAGGAACCCTTCTCCATTGTAGGTGGGAGTGCAGACTGGTGCAGCCACTGTGTAAATCAATATGGAGACTAGAGCTGGAACTAGAGGTTCTATTTGACCTAGCCATCCCTCTGCTGGGTATATTTCCAAAAAAATTAAAGAATCATATCACAGAGATATATGCGTACCTATGTTTATAGCAGCAAAGTTTGTTATAGCTAAAACTTGGAAACAGCCCATTTGCCCATCATTTGGAAAATGCATAAAGATGATGTTGTTTTTCTATAAATGGAACACTATTCAGCCATAAAGAATGAGAAATTAGTCATTCATAGGAAAATGGATACCTGTTGAGGATATACTCCTAAGTGAAATAAATTAGTCACACCTGTGTAAATAATGAATAGTTTCTCTGGTGTGAATAGACTATAATGGTACAGAAGATCCTAATAATGCAGTGGACAATGTGAAATAGGAAGAAAGGGGCTAAAGCTGTGGGGAAAGTAGGAAGTGTAGTGGAAAGCTAGTAAGGGAAAAGAAAAAACATATGAGAAGTTGAAGAAATGTAAATGAGTGTTTGTAAAGGGGAAGGGAGGAGAGGTGAAGGGAGGGCAGCGACAAGGGGGAAAAAATGAGTACCCAGACCTGTCATGTAAAGGTACAAGATCCCAATAATGAATGTAACTGTACTGTATGCCTAAAATGTACCAATAAACTCAATGAATAAAAAAATAAAGAAACTATACTACAAAACAACTGTGATAAAAACACAGGGTACTGGTAAAGAAAGACACCCGATGAGGAGTGGAACTGATTAAAAGATGCAGATACCGCTTCTAATATACTCAGCTACCTCACCTTTGAAAAGAAGCCAACCATCCTAACTGGAGGAAAGATAGCCTATTTAAGTAATTGTGTTGGAAAAACTGGATTTTAAATTGTTGTAGATTAAAACTAGACCCATATCTTTCATCATGCACTAAATTAAAAGCCAAGTGGACTAAAGATATAAATATTAAAACAGAAACACAAAACTTAATGGAAGATAAGTTAGTTGGAACTCTTAAATATATTGGCATAGAAAAAGTCTTTATGAACCATTTCTCATTAGTATAGGAACTAGCACAATGAATCAATAATTGATAGTTCATCTTTTTAAAAAGCTTCTGCACTGCCAGAGGAATTACAAGCAAATCTAAGAGAAAACTCACAATGTGGGAAATATTTACCAGCTGTTTCTCAGACAAAGGTCTAATATCTAGAATATATAAAGAACTCAAAAAATCAAACCCACCCAATATAAAACCCAATTCAAAAATGGGCTTCTGAAATAAGCAGATGTTTCTCAGATGAAGTAGCAGCAGCAGCAAATAAACATATGAAAAAACATTCAACATCACTGGTCATTAAAGAGATGCAGATGAAAACAACACTGAGATTCCATCTCACCACAGAAAAATGGCTGTCAACAAGACATCAACCAATAACAAATGCTGGTGATGTTAGGGGGAGATAGGATCTCTTTTTTGTTGTTGGTGGGAATGCAGACTTATGCAATCATGGTGAGTATCATTATAGAGGTACCTCAAACAACTAGGATTAGAAGTCACATTTGAAAGAACTATTTCTCTGCAGGGTATCTTCCCAAAACAATTTAAAGAATCATACCATAGTGTCATATGTTCACCCATGTTTATATTGGCACAGTTTGTAATAGCTAAAACTTGGAATCAGCCCAATTGCCCATCAACTGGAGACTAGATAAAGAAGACACAGTTTTTTTTTTTTTTTTTTATAAAATGGAATACTACTTGGCCATAAATAACTAGAAACTGGAGATATTTATAGCTAAGTGGATGCGCAGTAAGGCCGTATTGACTTAAATTAATGTCACACACATGTAAATATTTAATAATTTTCTGATGTGAAAAACTAAAAGTGTAAATCATGATCAAGATGTATCATTGATATTGTGTAATAGGAATAAAAGGTATAAAATAATAGAGGAATAGTTGGGGTAGAGGAAAGGGAAAATAAAAAAATATGTGAAGAGGAAAAACATATAATGTCTTAGTAAACAGGGAAGAGTAGAGGGGCTGAAGTGGAGCTGGGGAATAGGGAAATAAGAATCAAGATGTGTCCTATAAAGGCACAAGATCCCAATGATAAATATTACTGTAGTGTATACATAAAATGTACCAATAAACTTAATAAATATAAAAAGAGGTGTCTGGTATTTCTGAATTCTTTTCTAATAGCAAGACATTAATCAAGACTGTGAATCATCTCTGAAAATAATGACTGGGCTAATGAATGTTACATTCTGCATTTCAGAACAGGAAATAGTAAGAGAAGCAGAGAACTGGGCTTAATTTGATGTGTAAGCTTCTAGAAACCTCTCTTAATAAAAAAGACTCAATGTTCCATCTTTAATGGATGGATGATTATTGAGCAAATATTTTGGAATGCTGACTCAGCTCAGGTTTTATTGTTAAGAGCACTGTTTTTTTGTTTATGATGACTGTGGAATGCTTTCACATCCCACTACTTTGACTTTGTAAAGCTTTGATAATATATGTTTTCTAATTATAAATGCTTCATTGAAATGTTAAAAACTATATAAAGAAGAAAGTAAATTGTAAGTGGATTTTTGACCAAATTTTCACGAAGTGAGAATTTCCAAATAACCAGCACTTAAAAATAAAAGATACACAGGACCATGGAAACCTGATTTCCATTTGTATGCTTGTAAGCCCTCTAGTGATAAGCACTCTTCTGCCTTCTAGTGACACATCCATTTCACCAGTTTTGTGGTCATTATAGAAATGCTATTACACAGCATACATATGTATTAGGCTTCTTTTATTTAACAGTTATTTTTGTTTCATTCCCATTATTTTAGATATATATTTAAGCCATTTGTTCTCAGTGCTTGTGGGGGCCAATATGACCTTTTATTGTACAGGAACAATTCTACACCTGTATAGTTGTGTCTATGCTATAAGATACAACAGCCAGGATCACCTATAGTTATTGAACACCTAAAAATTGTTAGTATAAATGAGGATTTGTAATTAATTTTACTAAAGTTTAAATTTAAACAAAAGTGGCTAGTGGTTACTATTTTGGAAATCATAGTTAGAGAGCATTTTCTATGAGCATACCACAATTTAATCATCTCTTCTGCAGAAAATGTCTTGAGTAGTTTCAAGTTTATAATATATTAAATGTCATCTTTATATATTTTCACAGTATTTCAGCTGAAAAATACAGATAATGTGCTGCTGAGTACTTATGTAGGGTGCAAAACTTTCAACATTCATTAGAGTTTACTAAAGTTTAAAAAAATCAATTCCACCAAATTATCATCTCATTAACTGTATATGTATTTGCCATTTATTCCACTTTCTTATTAATCATAATTCCTATCTTTTATTTCTGCCATTTTAGTAGGTATAATATATATAAATTGTGGTTGTAATTTCCTTTTTTTCTAATTATCCAAAAAGAATTTTTTCATATACAGTGAAAAAGGGGCTTCACTAAATTGATTTTCTTCTCAAATACACATAAGGCTTGTATAACCAGCGAAAATATTAGAAAAGTCCCAGTTATGGAACATTTTAAGATGTCAATACTATGAGATTATCTGTGTACTGTACATTAAAATTCACTTTAATAAATTCACAATTTTTCTTTCAATCTACAACAGTTCTAAAATTTTAAAAATATGAAAGACCAAAATTCAGTGTTTTGCCTTTTTCATTTTTTAAATCTCCTGCTTAAGGTCTTAATAAAAATTAAAGTATTTTTAAATATATTACTCAATCTTAATGTAAAAATTGAAATTTCAAATATCTCGAAATGCTTAAAAGAATAAATATAATTTTCCAAAAATTCACTGCAAAATACCACAAGTACTTAAAGATGTCTCTACTGTAGACTCTGAAAGAAATTAGAAGGAGCAGAGATTGTCAAAATGCCTCACTGCACTGATACTTTGTGATTGAATTACTGTGACAAACACTAAATAAGATTGTTTTAAGGCCCACAATGCCCAGTGAGTAGTTTTTCTGCCCCAAGCATATGGTAGGTAACAGAATCCAAAATACATCTTCTTTTTCAGAAAGAAACATCACTTTTACTTTATCAACACAAAAAAGTTAATTACTCTAGAGGTGAAATATTTCCCATCAGACGTTGCCAAGGTCAACGGCAATTGGACTGGGCTGATGCATTTGTTCTGGTTACACAATTTAAGTCTTTGTATTGCAAATATAACTTACAATCTATTGAGTTTGATTTTTAAAGTTCAAGTCGAATATTCTACTTCTAGCACAATCTTTACAAATTCTGCTGAGTTTTCTTCCTTGTCATATATGCAAGTTTCTTTTTATGTAACTAGACCTCAAAATATATTCACTAAGGATTGTTAAAAAGCACTAACAAAAGGCAAAGAAGAAAAATGGATTTATGATAGTAAGTACATTTAGGCACTGAGGCTCTAAATATGACATTATTGGTGATTGTTTTAACTAGACCTACACACTGCTATTCATTTATACATAGCATGAGTATTATGATGACTCTCACAGAGCATGTGATTTCTGTGATTACTTTGTTTAGATAGTAAAATGAATGCTTTAAAACAATGTAAAAGGCAGAATAAAACAAACACTTGAAAATTAAAAACATTGATTTTATGTATTATTATTCACTTGTATTTAAATTGAAAGTTCTGGACATGTTTCTTCACATTATGATCCACTTAAAAATATCTTTAAATATCACTAGTTTATGATTTTTTTAATGTCAGTAATATTTTATTTCCTCCCAAATTCAATCTTTTTTAAAAAAATTTTATTGAGTTTATTGGTACATTTTAGGGATACAGTACAGTTACATTCATTGTTGGGATCATGTACCTCTACATGGCAAGTCTTGATTCTCATTTGTTCCCCTTACCTCTGCCCTCCCTTCACCCCTCCTCCCCTCCCAATTTACAGACACTTTATTTTCATCTTTTCATTATCCCACATTCTTTTCTTTTCCCTTATTACCCTTCCCCTACCCATCCCACCTTCCCTACACCTTTAGCTCCTTTCCTCCCATTTCTAAATGCCAGTAATCTTATTAGGATCTTATGTATTATTGCAGATTATTCACACCAGGGAAACTATTTGGTATTTACACATGTGTGACATTAATTTCACTTAGTTTATCTTCAATATGTATCCATTTTCCTATGAATGCATCTATTTTCTCATTCTTTATGGCTGAGTAATATTCCATTTTATAGAAAAACCACATCTTCTTTTTCCAGTTTCCAACGGATGGGCAAATGGGCTGTTTCCAAGATTTAGCTATTACAAACTGTAGTAGTTTATGATTTTTTAAATGACAAGCTCCACTGTTCTTCCAAGTTTCTCAGTTCTTACATTCATATTTCAATATAACAGTCTTGTACATCAACATGTAGTAGTCAAATATTATATATTTCTAAGAGTAAAGTAAGATTAATTGCATATGGACTGATGCATTAATGAATTACTATTACACTTCGATGAAAAAAATCTCCTCTTAAATATTTTTTTCTTTTCTCAATGTTAAATATAACTATTTTACAATGTTCCACTGGAGATGGTAACCTACATGAATATAAATGTAAGATTTTTTAAATGACATTTTTCATACCCAGTAAAGGCAAAAATAACAGGAGACATTCATAAGAGTGATAATGTTGTTCTTTCTTGGTTTCTTTCATTTTAGTAACACATCTCTTTTTTTGTGCGGGGCATTATATCCCCTTTTGTACATGATTTGGTCACCAAATGAGTCCTTCAGCATAAGAAGCATTGTGGTCAAACTCTGAGCCAGAATAACTAATGTGCCATCCACTTGGACAGCATGTTTGGATGAGAATAAGCCTTATAACTCAAAATTAAATAGTCATATTAGTTTTAATGAATGGAAAAAGCTGCAGAAAAAGTTATTCTCCATTTAATATTATTGACAGTGAGATGTATTTTATTCTAGAGCTTCTGTGTTCTGCCACTAAACAGTGACATTCTTCAAGAGAATAAAAACATTTCTCCAAAAGACAAAGAGGTTTATACTTGAAGATAATTTTGAACACATCTATCAATCCTCCTCTAAAATGAAGTGCAGCTTAGCGTCAAAAGCAATGTCATTCCCCAATTTGGGGGGAAACTAATTTCATAATTAAGTCATAATTAGGGCCTATTTTTCCTGTCTACAGGCCAACTATGGCCTATTGAGACATAACTTCATTTTTACCTCTGGTCACAGCTAATACCTCAATGGTCCCACGATGCTGTGTTACTCCAGGCAGGATTACACCAGAAGAAAACATCCTGGGCGGAAGCAAAGCTTCATCTGCACAGTTCCTCATTGTTCTAGGATTGTGGTACCAGCTGCCCTCTCAGTTATTTGCTGCTTCTTTTTCTGCTGATGTTCTGAATAAACGTGTGGCAAGCTCTGGGTCTAGGGTCTCTGCCACTCAGAGCAGCATCGATCAGGCCAAAGCTCAGCTTCTTCTCTAAGTCTCAGTTTCTGTCTATATTTTAATTAGTTCACCTTGTGCTGTCTCGGCTTGCAGGAGAGTAGGACCAGAGGTAGAAATTCTAGTAACATATCTTTTCCTTGTTTCCTACAGCTTGACATTTTCAATTAAATTTTGCAGATTATGAATTTGTATTTCCTCAGTTGTGTGTATGAAACTGCATTCATATGCAAAAGCACACATGCAGAAAATTTCTTGACTTATGGTAATTTTTTTTATTCCTGGCCAATATTGCTTACAGAGGTTGCAATGGAATGAATGATTATGTGCACTCATAATTCATGTATTGAAATACTAACCCCAATTCTGTAGTAATAGGGAATGGCACCTTTGGTTGATGATTAAGTCATGAGAATAGTGACATTATACAAAAGATCCCTAAGCAATTCCTTCACTCCAATTCAGAGAAAATGGTCATCTGTAAAAGTGAATCCTCCATCAGAATTTAGCAAATATTTGATGTCAAGTTTCACAGACTCCAGAACTCTAGAACATACATTTCTGTTATTTATAAGGCACATAATTTATGGTATTTTGTTTTAGCTGCTGAACTAAGATAGTGATCTGACAACGAGAACTCAATAAATGGGTTTACCATGCTTATGAGTAAAATACATAAAATATATGAGTAAATAAACAACCTTTTCAAGTTTTTAAAAGGTGGTCACAACTACTAGAAAAGTCACCTTTGGATATATTTTGGTAAAATTATTCTCCTTCATGATAATTGTATTATTGGAAAAACAGATTTTTTTAAAGGCACCCTTACAGTTTTATAAATATTATCCTTTGAATGCTTTCATGTAGGAAAAACATTAATTGGTCTTTGTGGGAATACAATTAAGAAATTAAATGTATACATGCCAAATCAATAAAATCTAAATGGGCAAAGTTGAAAAAATTTGTCATTAATCTACATTAAACCCCATTTTTCATCCAATAGAGTTACAACCTTGTTATTTCAATGTCAAGTTTTAATGCTACACTTTGGTGACAGACACTCTTTATTTTCTTTCACCTAGTACATTTCTAAATCTGACAATTAGAGAACAGCATTTACTCATTTATAATTATGTTTAATTAATATGTCTGGATGTGTTTCCACTTATTAAAGGAAGAAAATATCGGAATTAGTTTTTGTACATAACGTGCCAATCTAATACAAAATGAAACTTGGTTTTGAAGTTCTGGCACATTTTGCTTTTGGAATATTCCAGTGAATCAAATAATTTAATGTGGTATATAAGCTTAATGGCATTGGGAACTGCAGTGCCCTGGCTTGTGTTAAATCAGAATTAGAGATGTGCCAGCCTGTCACGACTCTTATGCATAAAGTACACTGTAGTTCTTCACACCCCTTTGAGTTCTTATCAGTCATTTGAAAATAACAACTTTTCCTCAGAATGAGCTGGCACTATAAATATGAATAGTGGCTGTTCAACTAGAATTCATCCAAATTTTCAGCAAGTCATTTGGTTCATTATATAACAAACCAAATGCTTTACAGACCCATATTTTTTCATATTGTTTTAAAGCAAATAGAATCATATCATATCTCTGCAAATATTTCGGTAATTATTTAAGATGTTCTATTCAAATGTATTTAAATGTCTGAGTATTTTTTTCTGTTTTATTAGCATTTCTGATTCATTTATCAATAATCAGCCAACAGTCCCCCCCCCTTTTTTAGGTCACTGTGTTTGATCAAGTAATATATAAGTTCTGGTCATGTGTGATCAACAAGCAGCAACCAGTTCTTTGTAATTGTGGCTTTTCCTTTTATTATAAAACTACAAAGACTTTCTGCTATTCAATAAATATAGTACACATGAAGAAATAATAGTTATTAAACACACATCTGGATTAAAAGTATTTAACAAATTTTAATATATTATGATACCCAGTATTTTATAAAAATCCTATAAGTTAAAAAATGGTGCTGCTAGGTCACAAAGTGTGACACAATTGGTTTCACAGAATTTAAAATGAAAAATCAGCTGTATTATTTTCCTGAGGAAAACATCTGTTGCTCTGTCTTGCTTGGGATTTTGATTCATTTAATACCAAAATTAATACATAAGTTTTTATATTTCAGGAGAAAATGGTTAACATTATGGGCCATAGAAGTTTTAAGTTGCTCAGCTATCAATTTCATTTTTTGGTTACCAATCCAAACCAACTTTGGAAACTCCTCTGCGAGACATATTTGTAGATAACATTTACAATGCAATAAAAATGACAAAACATATTTCAAAATGTTTGACAAAAATAATATGTCATACCTGGGAGACTGCGCTGATGGACAATGAATAAAGTCCATCTTAGGGCACTGATTTCTTAGCCCTGTATCTCAAGTTGCTATGTGTCAATTTGAGCTCACTCAGTTACTTGTCTCTTTAGACAAAATGGGGCTAACACTCTAAAATGTCTATATATCTGAAAAACTATAAAAGCAATGCAACAAATGTAACAGATATAAAAGAAACTTGATGTTTCAGAAGAGTCATAATTTAAGAGAGTAGAGTAGTCACCTGTTACAGTGATGCTGGAAAATCCAACTTAATTTTATCTACATTTTATAACGATGTCTGAAAATATACTTCCTGCAGTGTACTACTCGATCTTTTGAAAAAAAAAAAAAAAAGAAACAAATAGCTGAGGCTTAGCTGGCCAATAAATATGTTCTTTGTTGTGATTCTTTTCTTATATTATGCCCTCAGATACATGCATTATTTGAAGAAAAATTTCAGTCTTAAGTATTTGCAATTATTTAATTGGTTCCTGGTGATAAATTTTATTCTCATCCTAGTCACTGTGATTCACAATACTCTGACAATTCATGGATAGTCATTTTACTAGATCTTCACTTTCATTCTCTTGCAAATTTTTTATCTGTCCCTACTATTAAAATTACTTCATTAGATGTATATGACATCTAATTTGACATAATTCTATGTTCTCATTGCTTTCATACATTTACATGCAGAATGGCTTTAACACCTTGTCCAGTTTCTTACTAATTTGATGTGCTTTAAACTACACCTCAGAGTTAGTCCTTACTGATGATTTATTTTTCTTCAAATGAAATTTTGTGAAATTATTAAGTCTAAATCTTAAATTCCAATAATTTTCATCTTAGGTAGATTTTACTTGCATATGAGAGTTAGTGACACTACCTTAATCTCCTTATTCTAAATTTTTATCATTAGCATAAAAAGGACCATCATATTTATTCATATTTTTGTAACACAATGATTGTTCTGTCCTTTAATTTGCAGTGACACATTTAAAAAAGAACATTGCATTCTGGATTTGTTTTCTTGAATTATTATGGAGCATGAAATGATTTATTATTATGATTTTGATTTGTATTTGAGTACTAAAAATAATGTATATGGATTTTAGCCAGGAGATATATCTATTCAAATCCATTTTCTATTAAAAAATAAATGGTTGTCTTTTCCTTATGAGAATTTTTAAGTATTTCAGATAGTAACTTCTTATATTCATTAACCTTACTGGTATATTTTACTGTATACACAGTTGATTGGAGTGTAGACTGGAGCAAACACTGTGGAAAGTAATATGGAGATACCAAAAAAAAAAAAACACCCTAGGATTAAAGGTCCCATTTGACCCAGTTATTCCCCTGCTGGGTATTTTCTAGATACATGTTTATAGTGGCAGAGTTTGTAATAGGAAAAGTCCAAAAGCCCATCAACTGGTTACTGGATAAAGACGATATGGGTTGTTGTCTTTTTATATAAAATGGAGTACCATTCAGCCATAAAGAATGAGAAACTAGAGATATTTATAGCCAAATGGATGCACACTGAGGCCAAACTCTCAAGTAAAATAAATAAGGCACACATGTGTAAACACCAAATAGATTTTCTGGTGTAAGAAACTAAAAGTGTAAATGAAGATAAAAGTGTATATATAATACATAGTAACTTTTTATGGAATCTTTGAGTTGCAAATATTTTCTTCTTTACTGCAGTCCAAGACAGGTTGAAATTACACTATAAAATATTGCTAGTGAGAATGTGAAATTTAGATGCTGTGGAAAATGTCTTATTTCTCCATCCTAAGGGCATCATATGAACCACTTACTCTACTTAGCTTAAAAGACCTAAAACAGGTAATTGAACAAATTCATAGATACACTGGTGGTCATGGCAACCCTACTCACTATAGCCAAAAGCTGAAAAAAATGTCCATCAGCAAATAAATGAATAAGCAAATGTGGTATAACCATAGAAATAATTACATTTAGACATAAAAAGAATGTTAGACAGATTCATGTTTTGCCATTGATGACATCAAGATAGTTCAGCTTGGTTAAATGAGTAAATGCACAATATCACATACTCCATGATTCCATTCAATAAAACTTCCAGACTAAATAAATTAATACAACAGAAAGCTGAGTAGGGGATGAGGAACAGAAAGTAGGAGTGACTGTTTAATAATAATAGTGGGATTATTTTTATGGCAATGAAAAACTTCTTAGAAATAAAAAAGATAATAGTCACCCAACACTGTGAATGGACCAAATGTCAATCACTGAGTTGTATTCTTTAAAAATGTGAATGATTCCAGGAAGATAGAACCCATACTTTCCAGTTTGTACAGTACTGGAGGAGCCTAACTGAGGTGGGAACCTTGCTCTAACTTTTCAAAATACTTGCTGTCATAAAGAAGTTTGTTTCTCTTTTATAGAAAGCCCATGTAACAATCTCCCAAAAATGTGGGGTGAATTTAGGATAACCTATATAGGCCAGCCTGTAGTCATATTTTCTTATTTAAGAATTACATGGTGTTTATTTTCAGAATATTTGTATCATAGGTTATATCTTCTTGCATACAGAAGAGGGTGAAACTATGTTTTTACAGTGTCTTACAATATTTTCTGTCATGCACATTACAATACTGTTTGATGTTTATTCAATAATAAAACTTTTCTATAAATAAAAACATAAGAATTTAGTTATATTAATTTTGCATCTATTTCAAGTTTAAAATAAAAATTTAAATATCCTAGTTATTTTTATCTATTTTTTGAAGCAGTGACCATTTCTTTTAAACTTTTCCAAGATATTAATTTCCTCAGACACCTGAAAACAATTTTATTTCCAGCAAGAAGTGTCTCTTTCTCACAGCAAATGTTCTAAATTGTATTGGGTCCTTAACTCATTTTTAAATTGTATGTATATATGTATGTATGTATGTATGTATGTATTTATCTATTTATTTATTTGGATTTTAAAACAGCTTCTTGCCATGTAGCTATGTTCTTGTCATGAACTTACTATGCAGTCCAGGCTGGCTTCAAACTTCTGGGGATCCTCTTGCCTCAGCCTCAACCAGTACAGAGATTATAGGTATGAAGTATCATGCTACATATCTCTTTGAACTTATTATTAATGATGATACAATTCTGTCTTTTTTTTTTTTTTTGCTGAGATTAAATACCCAACACCCAACGTTAAAAGTTAAAGGAGGAAAGAGTTATTTAGCTCTCAATCTGTAGAAGTTTCAGTTCATAGTTGGCTGGCTCCAAAGCAAGATGGTATGGCAGAGGGGCATCTCAGAGAGAAACAGTTCATGGTGGGCACAAAGCAGAAGGCAGCAAGCTACAAGTGACAAGGGATTGCCTTTTTCACATAATCTCAGTCTCTTTAGAGTGTATCCAGACTGCCTGCCCTTAGGGAAGGCATCACTAACATCCAGGGTAGATCATCCTTAGACTACCCAGAATTATCCCAAACCAATCAATCCCAAAATCCCAAATCCTACTAACAACTATTCCAGACCAGTAAATGTACTAATTCAGTAATCATACATCCTTAATTCCTGTATTACATACTCTAATTCCAGCCTTTTCAGAAAAAAAATAACTGTTATGACCTCACAAAGCTCTGGAGGCACATCTAGACAAAAGTCATAAAAACTTCTTTTACCTTTACTTTGTTTAAAACTCTGTCTGATATTATCACAATTTAAACAACTGGTCTTGAACAGAAAAGGTGAAATGAGTTTATATCCATAGGAGTATCTATTTTGTTAGAGAACAAAGTAGAAAAATATAGACTGTGAGCCTCACCTAGCCCAAATTATAAATTTTACAATGACCTTATGAGAACACACTTTATTGTTTATACACTGTCTATAGTTTTATCACAGTGCAACTGTGTCAACTAGTTCTTGATATAGAAAAAAATCATTTAAAAAGCTAAACTATTTACTATTTAGCCCTTATCAGAAAACAATTCATATTTTTATATTAGAATGAAAATAGTTTCAGTGTTATAGTAACTATAGAGACTTAGACAATTCCCAATTTTAGTAGTTGGCATAGCAAGAAGGTAGTCTCACATGAGGTTCAGGAAATGAAATGCAGACGTTTCTGCTCCAAAGTGATTCAGAAAAAAAATTGGTATGTGCTTTTCCAAAGGAAAATTTAATATATCAACTTTTTACTATCTACTATATTTTTGTTTTCTTTCTTTTTTTTTTTTAATTGAATTTATTGGTACATTTTAGGGATACAGTACAGTTACATTCATTGTTGGGATCTTGTATCTCTACATGACGGGTCTTGGTTCTCATTTTGTCCCCTTATCCCGTCCCCTCCCTTAAACCCCACCACCCCTCCTCATCTACAAACAATTTATTTCCATCTTTTCACTATCTCACATTTTTTCTTTTCCCTTATTACCCTTCCCCTACCCATCCCACCTTCCCTACACCTTTAGCCCTTTTCTTCCCATTTCACAATGTCAGTTATCTCATTAGGATCTTATGTACTATTACACTTTATTTACACCAGAGAAACTATTCTGTATTTACACATGTGTGACTAATTTATTTCACTTAGGAGTATACCTTCAATATGTATCCATTTTCCTATGAATGAATCTATTTTGTTGCTCTTTATGGCTGAGTAATACTCCATTTTATAGAAAAACCACATCTTCTTTATCCAGTTTCCAACGGATGGGCAAATAGGCTGTTTCCAAATTGTAGCTATTACAAACTGTACCGCTATAAACATGGGTGCACATACATCACTGTGATATGATTCTTTTAGTTCTTTTGGAAAGATAGCCAGCAGAGCGATGGCTGGGTCAAATGGAAATATCTAGTCCCAGCTCTTTGAGGTATCTCCATATTGATTTACACAGTGGTTGTACCAGTATGCACTCCCACCAACAACGGAGAAGGGTTCCTTTCTCCCCACAACCCCGCCAACATTTGTTATTGTGTGATTTCTTGATAGCAGCCATTCTTTGTGGGGTGAGGTGGAATCTCAGAGTTGTTTTCATCTGTATCTCTCGAATGACCAGTGATGTGGAACATTTTTTCATATATTTACTTGCTACTTTTACATCTTTGTCTTTGAAATGTCTGTTCATTTCAGATGCCCATTTTTGAATTGGGCCTTTATATTTTGGGGGGGGCTGATTGTTTTGAGTTCTTTATATATTCTAGATAGGAGTCCTTTGTCTGAGGAGCAGCTGGTAAAATTATCTTTTCCACATTGTGAGCTGTCTCTTAGTTCTGTTGATTGTTTCGTTTGAAGTGCAGAAGCTTTTTAATAAGATGAGATCCCAGTTGTTGATTCTTTCTGCTAGTTTCCATGCTACTGAGGATTTCTTTCTAAAGTCTTTTCCTATGCCAATGTCTTCTAGAGTTCTGCCTAACTTATCTTCCAGAAAATTTAGTTTTTCTATCTTTTAATATTTAGATCTTTAATCCACTTGGATTTTAATGTAGTGCATGGTGAAAGATAAGGGCCCAGTTTTAATCTGTGGCAGGTTGAGATCCAGTTTTTCCATACAGTTTATTAAAGAGGGTATCTGTCCTCCACTGAGGAATGTCAGCTCCTTTGTCAAAGATGAGGTAGTTGAGTACATCTGCATTTGTTTTTGTGTCTTCTGGTCTGTTCCACTGATCCTCAGGTCTGTTTCTTTGCCAGTACTATGCTGTTTTTATCACAATGACTTTGTAGTATAGTTTCAAATTGGGAATTGTTATACCCACTGCCATGTGGCTGTTGCCTAGGATGGCTTTTGCTGTTGTAGGTCTCTTATGGTTCCAAATGAATTTTTGGATTCTTTTTTCTAGTTCTGTTAAGTATAGTTTTGGAATTTCAATTGGCATTGCATTGAGTCTGCATAGCAGTTTTGGTAGTATGGCCATTTTCACTGTATTGATTTTTCCTACCCAGGAGCAGGGGATATCTTTCCTTTTTTTTATATCCTCTTCAATTTCTTTTTTCAGTGTGCTGTAGTTTTCAGTGTAGAGGTCCTTTGTTTCTTTTTTTTAGATTAATTCCTAGAATACAGAGGATCATCAAGAATATCATACATCCTGACCAAGTCAGATTTATTCCAGTGATGCAAGGATGGTTCAACATACGTAAATCAATAAATGTAATACACTATATTAACAAAGTCAAGGACAAAAACCACATGATCATCTCAATAGATGCAGAAAAATCATTTGACAAAATTCAACACCCATTCATGATAAAAACTCACAAAAATTGGAACAGATGGTCTATATCTCAACTTAATGAAGGCTATCTATGAAAAACCAACAGCCAACATCATATTGAAAAGCCAAACACTGAAAACTTTCATGTTAAAAATCAGGAAAAAGATAAGGATGCCCACTATTACCACTTCTCTTCGAAATATCTCTGGAAGCATTAGCCATAGCAATTAGACAAGAGAAAGAAATTAAAGCAATAAAGATAGGAAAGGAAGAAGTTAAACTGTCATTATTTGCTGATGATATGATACTCTACATTGAAGACCCAAAAAACTCCACCAAAAGACTTTTAGACTTAGTGGACAGATTCAGTGGAGTAGCTGGATACAAGTTGAACACCCCAAAATCAGTGGCCTTCTTGTAAACAAATAAGAGATTCACTAAGAGAAATTAGGGAAACAATTTATTTCTTTCTTTTAAATCACTACATTTATAACATGGAATGTATTTCTTCTCCTGAAGCTCATTGGTATGAACTCATCACATGGCTATAGAATGGTGACAGAATAGTATTTCTAATTGGTAAACTTTTGCCAGCAATTCAATATTCTGACAAAGGATCATGTGTTGTAAATGTATGCATAACAGTCTCTGTCATATATATTCAAATTGGCTGGATAACATTAGGGAAAACTGAATTTCCTTTTGAGTTTGAGATGAACATATTTTAATATCTCAGAGTGCCAATTACTAGATATTGCCTAGAAATTCTACTTATTTTATTATTTTACTGATACAGAGACCTTGCCTACCACATTTTTCTTTTTCCTTCTGCCTACCTATTTTGGCTTCCATCTACTGGATGAAGGCATTAGTTAAGTCTGACAGCTGCCTATTCCTGCTGCCACCTTCTTTTTCTCTTTCTAGAAGACTCAACAATGCTCCTTCAAGTCCTCTTCCCCAGCACCTGCTTTTCTGCAGGATGACCCCTTTGTAGAAGTCCCTGATGTAACTGCAGCAGTCCATGACCACTCTGGTAGACCTCTTTTTTTCTTAGCTCTGTAGGAAGCCTCTTGGAAATCCCTCATGTGTATGGCTAAATTCACACTGATGAATTCATGTCCAATTCTGCTAAAATGAAAATAGATTATAAATGTGAATTTTCTGTCACAAGCCCAGTGGGATTTGGTGACTTTGTCTGGCTAGATGTCACATATTCAGAGACTTGCAGATACTGGAGAACAGAATTTAGGTGCTTATGTGTGCAAAACCACCCTTTGATACATTGACAACTTTGTTACCATGTAATGACCTCCTTTATCTCTTTTGGCAGTTTTTTAATATAAAGTCTGTTTTCTTTTGATATATTGACTCCACCTTGCTCACCAATTCCACTGAAGTTTTTTTTCCTATTGCTTCACTTTTAAAATGTTTGTCAAAATTAAAATGAGAAGTTTAAAAGCAATTAGGTCTTTTCCTTAAACACTTATCTAGAATATGTCTTAAATTGTGGAATTTTGGCTCAAGGACCCGAGTTTGATCCCCAGTACCAAAATATATGTATATATAGTAATAATAAAATAAAAAAGGAGCCGGGGATTTAGCTCAGAGGTTCGGTGGCATGCCTTGCAAGCACAAGGACCCAAGTTCGATCCCCGGTACCAAACAAAAACAACAACAACAAAAAAATTGTGGGATTTTGGCTATTTACATTTTAAGTCATTAATAGGTAAAAGCATAACTATTGCCTTTTGTTTCCTGATTTTAATAGGTTTTTTTTTTGCCCCTTTCTTCCTCTATTAATGTTCTACCCTTTAATATTTTTGGCATATATCTTTTAAAAGTATCTTGTATAAAATATTTACATTTCATCTTCTCTCCTTTTATACATTTTATGTTATTAATAATTCATTCCACATCTTTATCTCACAAGTATTAACAATTTAGTCTAGCTATAGCATTTTTTGTTTTTGTTTTTGTTTTTTTTTAATTTTTTGGGTACCGGGATTGAACTTGGGTCCTTGTGCTTGCCAGGCAGGCCACTGAACTGCTGATCTAAATCCCTAGCCCCATATAGCTTTTTATATTTTTTATTTTTAATGTTTATACAAATTTTAAAATAATTTATGCACCACTGCTCTAGTATATTATTCTAAACCCATCCATGTTTTTAGCTTTACATTCAATTTTATGATTGCATAAATTTTCATATTAGTAACTAGTAACCTTTCATTTACCCTTGAAGATAGTACTTTAGTTTTTCTTAAAGACAAAATAGCAGTGATAACATTTCCTTGTTTTTAGATGGGGGAATATTTCTCTGTTCTCCCTTTCTCAAGGAATGTGTTGCATGACATTGCATTGTTGGTTGAAAGTTTTTTTCTTTTTTCTTTTCCTTACCGTAATCTGAATATATCATCCTAGTTTCTCCAGTCATTCAAAGTTTCTATTGAAAACACAACTTATGATTTTAAAGATATTTCTTTTTTTAAATTACAAATTACTTCACTTATTTTCACAATTATTTTTGTATTTGACTTTTAAGAATTTGATCATATGTCAATGCAGATCTGTTTAAATTCAATATATTTGTTTGTAATGTAAGACTCACAAATCATGATGCTTTCCAGGTCTTGGAATTTTTCTGTCATTGAATAAGCTTGTTTATATTTTCTCTCTCTCTCTATTTTTAGACTATTATGTCATAGACATTCATAATGTACAAATATTCATTTCCTTGCTGATAACTCATGCTTACTAAAATTTTCTTTTCCTTTTTTCTTTCTTTTTCTCTTTTGTTCCTTCCTCCTTTCCTTTTCTTTTGTCTTTCTTCCTTTCCCTTTCCTTCCTTCCTCCCTCCCTTCCTTTATTTTTCTTTATTTCCTCTTCTTTTTCATCTCCTTTATCTTTTTATCTCCTTTCTTCTTCCTTCCTTCCTTTCTTTTTTCCTGTTATTCTCTCTTCCTTTGTGTACATAACCTGTCTTTAGGGTCACTGACAGTTTCTTTAATTTAATAGATTCTCCTGTACAAACTTTCAAATTTCTTAGTTCAGTTATTGGGTTCTGTAACTCCAAAATTACTAATACTTTGTTATAGTTTCTTGTCATTGAAATTATACTTTTATTCATGGATTTTCTTGATCTTGTGTAGTTGTCTATTGGGCATTTTTCTGTTTGCTTGTTTTGTGACTTAGTGAATAGTATCAGCTCACTTATTTTGAATTCTTCTCCAGAAGATCATAAACTGTCATTTATTTAGGGTTTGTTATTGTTACTTCAATTTGTGGTATCATATTTCCTTGATTACATATGATCCTGTGGACATCAGTTGATATTTGTGCATTTTAAGAAATGCTCATTTATTTTAGTTTTTACAGACTGATTGTAATTGTGAAATGCTCTTTATAAATCATACAATCCAGAGATTCTGGTAAGGCTATCTGGAAAAATTACAAAGCAGGTTTGTTTCTTGTAGTGAAATGAAAATATGCTGGATGCTTATTGTCTTGGTCAGCATATAGATGAGACTCAGGACTGAGTCCAAAGAGAATAGTCTGGATTCTGGACCTTGGACCAGTTTTGGGTCTGATTCTGAGTCCACTGTGGTAAGCCTGGACACAGCATCTTCTGGAGTAGTCTTCATGCCAGATGATGGTGATCTGGCCTGGCATGGGGTCTCCTGGGACAAACCTATCTATTGGCTTCAGGGACAGCCCACAGCCTAGATTCATGGGATTCACTTGAATTTTCACTCCACCATGAAAGGTTTGATACTAGGATGATCCTGTTCTTCTGAGCATGCTTGTCAGATCAGAATCCTGGACCACAGATTCACTCATGGATCCTGGGTATATGTTGCCTAGCTAGAGGAGAGGGGCTGTTGTAACTGACCTGACACTGCACTGGGTCTGCTACTTTTCTGAATCCTAATGCTTGAAGGCCAGACCACTTGCTACCATAGGTGTTTGTTTTACCTTTGGACAAACCTGGAATTTGGATCTGTAGATGCTACCACAAATACCTGAACTGGGCTGTTTGCATGAAGTCTAGAACTACAAGGCTGACCTAGTACTAGAAGATCCTGGATGATTCATCTATGAGGTTGGCCTGAAGCTTGGATCAGTAGGAGACATGATAATGTTGCTATTCACTGGGTTTTCCTAGTGTTTGGTTCCACAGTAAAGTTGATTGTTTACCTTTTACTTCTTTCCATACCTGGAGGGGATCTTTTTTCATGTTTTCTATGTAGGAAATGTGGATTATAATGTTATATATTTTATAGTTTTACATTTCTCAATTTACTTTATAATCTACATATTTCCTAAATATATGGAATTTACTTGGCTTCTCAAAGTCACTTTTTTTCACAGAAAGTTTTGCTTGTGTAGTCATTTTCTCTTAATGATTTCAAGAGGATTATCCTGAAAATACTTTTTACATTTAAATGCAATTTTAAGTTATTATATTTGGAATAGGTTTGATGTATCAACAAATATTGGAAACACTATCACACATGTACAGAATTCTAATGATCAATTTCTCAATATTGCAAATGAAATTTTAAGACATTAGAAGAGATTTCTATAAGAAAAATATGAAACTAGTAATGTAGTGTGCTAAGATACTTGGTATAATATTTCATTAAGCACTTGAAAGATCTGTATAAAATTAGGAACCAAACACTTTAGGGTATGTTAATAGACACAAATGAAAACAAATATACTATTATTAGTATCAGTTAACAACATGCTTTTTAAAAAGATTCATGTAGTAATTTTATTACTGATCATTGAATATTGTCATAGTGATACTAACTGTGGAGTGCTATATAACTTTAAAAGTTATATACTTATTGGCTGTAGAATCGAACTGATGTAAATCAAAACTAGTATTCTTCTAATAATAAACAAAGTTTTAGATGATACTAATAATCCAAAATATTTGAGTCATTGTTTAAAAATATAAATACTGGAGGAATTTTTATCTTTTTGCAATCTATAGCACTCTTTTTGTAATATAATTCTTTTTTGTGTGTGTGGTACCGGGGATCGAACTCAGGTCCTTGTGCTTGTGAGGCAGCCCACCGAATTGCTGAGCTAAATCCCCGGCCCTTTGTAATATAATTCTTATCTCTCTAATAAAATTTAAAATAATATTTGAAAAATATTAATGCTGTTTTTCAGTTTGAACACCTTGTCTAATTCCTCAGCTAAGTATTAATGCCCTCAACTATATAAAACAAATATTAAGGGACATGAAAAAACAAATAAAAACTAATGCAATTGTAGTAGGGGACTTAAATACACCAATAGAACAAATAGATAGTTTAGACAGAAAATCAACAACAAAATACTAGAACTGAACCAAGCTTTTAAACAAATGGACGTAATAAACATCTAGAGAGTGTTCCACCCCACATAATCAGAATATACATTATTTTTGGATGCATATGTGTCATTATCCAAATCAGACCACATACTAGCTCATAGAACAGGTTTAAATAAATGCAAATGGATCAAATTTTTCCCATGTATATTATCAGAACGTAATGCAATTAAGCTGGAGATCAATACAATAAGAAACCATAGGAACTTCACAAACACATGGAAATTGAACAACACTCTCTTGCACAATTAATGGGTCACAGAAGAAATTAAAGAAGAAATTAGTCATTTTTTCCAAATAAATGATAATGCCAATACAACATAAAGGAATCTGTGGGACACAATGAAAGCAGTTCTATGTGGAAAATGCATAGCAGTGAATGCCCACACTAGGAAAACAGAGAGCTCAAATAAAGAGTCTAATGATAAATTTTAGGCTCCTAGAAAAAGAAGAGCAAGAAAAACCCCAAGTTCATATTAGGGAGAAAATTGTAATGATCAGTGCAGAAATCAATGCAAAGAAAACTAAGAGAATGATACCAAAAAACCAATGAATGGAAGAGTTGGTTTTTCAAAAGAATAAATAAAATTGGTAAACCCTTACCCAACCTTGTCAAAAAAGTATTAATTGCAATAAATGAAAGAAAACTAAAGGCTTACAAAGACCTGTTTTTAGACAATATTATAATTTGTTAATAATATTAGGCAGTATTTTATTAGAAAATAAATACAAATTCTCCATGGACAGGTGTTAATTGTAATCCCCACCTACAACATATAATAAGACTGCAAATGCCCATATTACTACTAAACTTATTTTCAGTTTTTACTATCAAATCTGGGTTTTTATTCAAAAATTCAATACTTTTTTTGACAAATAAAAAGGCCAAAGTTGCTCCCAGAATGTACCATTATTCTTGATTGTCGACACGACTGGATTAAGAAACTTCCGGATTATGAGGATACTGACTTCAACAATGCTTAAATCAATTGATGATTTTTTAATTTGTAGCTAAATGGGTATTACAAGCTGAGATGTATTTGGAGGATGTAGATTCTGATGAAACTATACTTGCTCCATGTCCCATTCTTTAGATCTTTCCAACCTCCTCTACTTCTTTGCTGGCATGAATTCAACAGCTTTCCTCTATCCTGCTCTCTCTGCTTGAAGCAGGCAAACTCTAGATTAAAATCTCTGAAAGTATGAATAAAAATAAACCTCTGCTCTTTTAAATTGTGTATGTCAGATACTATATCCAAGTGATGAAATCTCACTAACACAAAATATGATTTAAATATGGTGAGAGTCATTATTCCTGGGGAGTTCTGAGTTCTTGATAATACGCTTTCTTGCTACCCTAGCCAAAATTTCACTTTCTAAATTTATTATTCAAACTATAATTTATGAAAGTGTGAAAACCTTTAAAAATAGAGAACAGATAGGACTAATTTTATTTTATTAACTCTCTGGTAAAATATGACATATTCATAGTACTGAAAATTGTTGGAAAAGACTACGATCTTGTTCAGAAATGTTCCATTGAAACATAAAGAGACTACTATAAATGTCAAAATAGTACAGTGCCTGTCTTTGTGCTGTACTGAATTTCTATCAACTCGTTTTGTAGTTGGCTGCAATGATTATAGATTTTGGGATATTGAAAACATTCAGAAAAATCCACAGAAGATTTTCATATAAGACTTCATTAAAGGTAAATTATATGGTACTGCAGGAGAAAGACAATAGAAGCAGGGATAAAGTGTTGAAGAGAATTAAGTAGCCATTGTCCTCAAACATTTTCTTTGGAAAACTGAATGTACTTCATTTGGAATAGCGACCACCAAGTTATGCTCAAGATATGTTGATTTTAGGAAAAGTCTCACTCAAGTTTTCAGTACAGTCTTTCAGATCTCTCAGTTCATGTAGCTAAATTAAGCTGTTTAAAAGTTATATCAGGTAAAAGCTATCAATAAATGAAGAAGTATGCCCATATCAACAGATAGTATTCAAACTTTAAACAACACTTTTAGATTCATTAGACTGCAATTTTCATGTAAAGAGTCAGCCCAATATCCAGTCATTTCATTTAACCATGCAACATTTCTCAGTCATCTACAAAATATCTCTGTCATACATACAGTACTAGCAAACAGTAAGCATTCCACAATTATTTCTTAATTGTTTAAGTACCACTAAGCAGATATCATAGGCCAATAGGAAAAGTACACTATTTGAGATGAAAATATACATGATTTTTAAAAATATAAATTTAAAATGGACAGAAAAATTTCAATCAAATAAAATGGGAATATGCAGTACTAACTACAATTAAAGAAAGGGATGCCAATCTATTCATTCTTGAATTCATACAATCAACAAATATTTATTAATCTATTAAGTGACATATATAGAATAGCATCAGCTTCTAATTTTAAAAATCATATTTAGCTATCATATTTATTAGTATCTAAAATCCTTATATATCAAGAAGTAGTCCTTTATTATTAAAGATTCTTGAGACAACTTTAATCCTTAAGACCAATTCATTTCTTAAGGGTATTCTATTTGAATGTCAATAGGACACATTCCATGAGAGGAATATCAGCCATTTGGAAGTAAACTGTAAGAAATTAATAAGCATACATTTATGACCACAGTCCATTATAAAGTTGTATTATTCTATAATTGGAATCATGACTTAGATGGCTCAAACTATCTTATGATGGTGAAAATTATCTGGATCCACAGCTGATTATTAAGAGCATTAAGAAGGTAGCTTTATTACGATGCATTAACTGAATCAATCAACATTTTCTGCAGCAAGGCTGCAGATAAATTAACAGAGGCCCTATAGCACTGTTGCTGAGGTACCGAGCTGAGAATGATTTAGAAAAGAGCATACTTAGAGATGTGCTTTGTTCTATAACTATGGGGTATATTATGAAAAATAATATTAAAATGGCCTTGATAGTCTCAAATGTTTCTAAAATATAACATATATTATGCATACAAAGCACTCATGAACATAATTCAGTAACACTGCTGTTTAGCTTCTGTATTCTGAGACTGCATTTTGCTTTGTTAAAGTATTCTTATGCAAACTTCAAAAATTAAGATTGCTGTAGTGATGTGTTAAATTAGTAGTTCTCTTATATACTATATGTTATCTCACCAAAACAAATCAAATAGGTCCCAAATTATTAGCCAATAAAATGTAAAGTCACTTTATGATATTGATAGAAAATGTATTTTAGTCTGCCTCCTCTATCAAGAAAAAAAGAATAAAATCAAAGAATCATTATGTATATATAACTCACCTTATATTAAAGTGACAAATATTTACATGATCACAGTTCAGTCATTTAATAATCTCCTTCCATTCCACCACTGCATGACCAAGCTGAAAATAAGAACTCTACTTGGAGAAGGGGTCTTAATTTAAAATTGAAATTTAAAAATTAACATTAAATTAAATTTATATTATAATGTCTTATTTTGATGTAATATCAGTTGGGGTTATTATTCCTAAAAACTATAAAGAAAGAAAAGTTTGATTTAAAACTCAATGGAAAATTATTTTGCTTTAGCATATACTTATTACAATACCATCAGAAGCATGTATTTTCAAACATGTTTTTATTTATAAGAAATTACTTAGTTTATAATTAATTTGTATGTATCTTTTTTATATTAGTTGGATTTAAATTACATTTGAAGCATCAATGCAAGATTCTATATTGGTTTAAAATAGCCAGTTCATCTTGATCAAATGAACAAATTTCATTTGTTATTGTAACTCAAGATCTCAGGGGTTTGTTTTATGAATGGAATAATTATCTAAACTTTACCAATGTTTCAGAACTATCTAATCTTGTGAATTTTCTAATGTTGTCATTGGTAGACATTGAAATGTTTTTTTCAAAGTATTATAGATTTACATTAAATATATTCAGGTATCTATGCCATGCAGAAGAACTACTTTGTATTTCTGTCCTCTACAAAATGCCTCTATCATTTCAGAAATGATTTCTTTCAGTTCTCACTTTTAACTATCCTTGCAAACATGTATTACTTAATAGGGGGAAACAATAAATATAAGAATATGGTTTTTTTCCTTGACTCTGATAATATAGTGTATTACATTTATTGGCTTACATATGTTGAACCATCCTTGCATCCCTGGAATAAATCTGACTTGATCAGGATGTAGGATCTTCATGATGAAAGACTGTATTCTGTTTGTCAGTGTCTTATTAAGGATTTTGACATCTATATTCATTAAGGAGAGTGGCCTATAGTTCTCTTTTTTAGCTGGGTTTTTCCCTGGTTTGAGAATCAAAGTAATATTTGCTTACAGGAGTGAATTTGGAAGTATTGCTTCCCTTTCAATTTCATGGAAAAGTTTAAAGAGTAGTGGCAGTGGTTCTCTAAATGTCTTGGAAAATTCAGCCATGAATCCATCAAGACTTGGGCTTTTCTTCATTGGTAAACTTTTAATTACATTTTCAATTTCACTGATTGTAATTGGGGTGTTTAGAATTTTTTTTATCTTATTCATTCCACTTTGGTAATTCATAAGTATCTAGAAAACTGTGCATTTCTACTGTGTTTTCCATTGGATTAGAACACAGGATCTGAAGGTGTTGATTATCCTTTGTTAATGGGAGTGCAGATTGGTGCAACCACTATGCAAGTCACTATGGAAATACCTCAAAGAACTAGGATTAGAGGTTCCATTTGACCCAGCCATCCCTCTGCTGGGTATCTTTCCCAAAGAATTAAAAGAATCATATCACAGCGATATATTCCCACCCATGTTTATAGCGGCACAGTTTGTAATAGCTAAAACTTGGAAACAAGCCCATTTGCCCATTAGCTGGAGACTGGATAAAGAAGATGTGGTTTTTCTATAAAATGGAAGACTACTCAGCCATAAAGAATGAGAAATTGGAGTCATTCATAGGAAAATGGATGCATGTTGAGGATATACTCCTAAGTAAAATAAGTAAGTCACCCATGTGTAAATAGTTTCTCTGGTGTGAAAAACTATAATTGTACCTAAGATCCTAATAGTATAATTGACAATGTGAAATCGGAAGCAAAGAGCTAAAGTTGTAGGGAAATTGGAAAGGGTAGGGGAAAGGAAATAAGGGAAAAGAAAAAAAAATGAGAAAATGGAAATAAAATAATTGTAAATAGGGAATGAAGGAGAGTGTAAAGGGAGGACAGGGTAAGAGGTAAAAATGAGAACTAATTTTTTCCCCTTCTCCCTGCCCACCCTTCATCCCCTCCTCCCCTTTATAAACACTTTATTTCCATTTTTTCATTTTCTCATATTTTTTTCTTTTCCCTTATTAGCTTTCCCTTACCCTTTCCACTTTCCCTGTAACTGTACTGTATACCTAAAATGTACCAATACACTCAATGAGGAAAATAAAATGAGAACCAAGACCTGTTATGTAAAAATACAAGATCTCAATGATGAATGTAACTGTACTGTATGCATAAAATGTACCAATAAACTCAATGAGAAAAATCAAAAAGACTACACTTAGAAAAAATATATAAGAATATAAAGTGCCCTATGTTTTTCAAAAAACTACATTTTTATGGCCATTTATTGCTGTTTAACTGCTTGTTTTTTGCTCTCCTTGCCAATTTTATCCCCAGTCACAAATGTCAGTTCCTATTCATCTGCCACTCTATTTCTTACTGACACCCTGTAGATTAATAGGGTTGTATTCCTGCTCAAATTGGATCATTTTAGTTAGAAAAAATAAAATAAAATCTGTCAAATTTTCCCTAAACTTTACTTGTTTTTCTCACAGTTTATCATTTTATAATCAGTCACATTTTTATTTGTTTGTAATGTTTGGCAATTCAGATATGTGTAGATCTTTCATTTAGCTTTTTGAAATCCTCAAAATATAAAGCAATTCCCTTTTCAATAATATGTTATAGTTAGACATTGTGTATGTCAAAGACTTTAAAATCCTATTCTTTATGAAGGAATTACAATATTGGATGATGATTTTGCAGAAAGTCCTGCTAAAATTTATTTTAGTAATATGTATATTCTTAAAATAAAAGTGTTAATTTACTAATATTTTAATATATTTTGAGTTTAATACAAACCTTATTGTAAAGAAAATTCTAAAAATGTAGCTTCCATATTTTAATTTGCTTTAGATATTTTGTGATTATTTGCATTAATATATGTGTGTGTGTGTGTGTGTGTGTGTGTGTGTATATATAGTGGATAAAAGTTAATCATTTGTGAATATCTTTATTTAATCAATGGAATCTCTCATATAGCATTTCAAATTATGAAAGAATCTATTACCATTTTCATTGTATCAACAATCTTCAAGTTTCAATAACATCAACTACTTTAAGAGATTCTATATCTTCATGCTTATCCCAAGTATGACTTTAAGAAAAGACTTAATAAATTCACATTATTGATGAGGTTTGAAATGTTAGTATGCACACATATTACCAGAGAGGTTAATTACCACTTGCTTTTAATATCCACTAATAGAAATGGGCTATTTCTATCTATGTTTATGCCTTAGCACCTGTAATAATTTCATATTAGACACATTCTGGGATCTTTATAAAAGAATAGGTTATTACTTTCAAAATAAAATATTTTCTGATACATATGCATGTTTACTTTACTGTGTCATTTTAAATAAAGGAAATTAGTCACCCTTAATGGATTGATAGAGTGTTTTTTTTCTTCCTTAAACTGTATACTAATAATACACTTGCATCATATCCACACATTATTCTAGTACTATCTGCAAAATTTCCTTTGATAAAAATAATGATAAAAGTAATTTACTGGTTTATGAATCAAATCAATTTACAAACCAATTTGCTAAATAACATTCTTGTTACAAGCACAGGATTTGGAACCAGACTACCTAGGGTCATCGCACAACTTTTCAGTGTATTCAGTGATATAAGTTATCTATGTTCTGGTTAACAAATCTATAAAATTCTAAAAGTTGTCATTGTTTATAATGTCATGAGGGTAAAAAGGATTTAAATAGCTACATCTTAGAATAGTGCTTCATGTATCATATGTGTTTACTAAATGTATTAAATGTCTTATCTCTGATCACCTCTTATTTTGGATGATATGTTAATTGTCACCTAAAAAATCTTTCATTATTTTATCTAAGGCAATAATAGAATATATGTAATATTTGCTGTTCAACAAATTAAAGGTTTACATAAACCTTTCCCACTTTTAATATATTAAAGATGTTCTTTAATATTTGTAAGAAGCTCCATTCATGTTACATTTTTAAATCCCAAGAGATATATAGCAATGTAGTATAAATGTGGTTAGTCTCAAAATTCTATCCCCACATTTTGATTCATAAAACTTTCTAAAAATGAATCATGCACTAGATGTGCACAAAATTAGATATTCCATTAAATTTCTGCTATGCTTTAATTGCTTCAAAAGTTCAAAGATATTGTATATAATTAGAAAATTATAATGTGTTATTGCTGTATTCCATGCAATTTTTTTACCTCAAAGCTTTTCAAAAATTGCATTATTTTATTGTATATTTACCCAAATTGATGTCTTTTAAATTCAACCATATTGTTTCCAATGTATAATTTAAAATCATTTAAGCATCTGTCTTTAGCAATATCATCTAAATCTTGATATTCTATAGTCTATTATACAGGTAAATAAAATTAAAGAGTCTATGTGGACCATGTCTGTTTTCTGGTCACTGCTCTATCATGTTTAATCCCCAGGGGTCCTATGCCTCCTTTATTTTGTTTCTGGCGGTCTTCTGTAAATTGGAGTGTTCCTACTCTCATCTGTTCATTCCTTTACTGTCATAACAATCCCATTTTGTATTGGAAATTGGTCTTCTCTAAGGCTTAAATATTGTTTTATGTTCTTTATGGTTTCTATATTCTAAATGAAAACTAAGATTTATGATGCCCTGGAGAGACCGCTTGGTTTCAGTTCTTCAAAGAAAAATGTTACATTAAAGACAGTGTTGGTAACCCTGCAGTGTATCAGAACATTTTATGAAATATTAACTCTGCAAAAAAGAGAGATAACAGCAAGCTTTGTTATAGAGCTGACAATTATTGTATGTACTAATGTGACACTATGAATATTCACAAGAGTTCTGAAATTACTCTTTTTCTAAAATGGTGTTCAAACATAGATTTTCCCTAGAATTAACTTACCTCTGTCACATCAGTTTTTAAAGTATTCTCTGTGTATCAATATGCAGAAAGTGCTGAATAACCTCAAGGGAATTCATCTGTTGTCTTGTAGAAAAAGAATCTGTCTTTTAGGATAAATGTGAAACATTAATAAAATTCCACAGGATGCCTTATAAATTCTATTTCCATCTAAAGCAAAATAGCCTATTACTTCTAAAGTTTATCTTCAAAGGATTATTTTTTATGTCTTTTTTTGAATTCCGACTAGAGTAGCTCAAGAAACAGCTGACACTTAATCCATCTACTTGTCAGCACAAGAAACGCTGTCATTGAAATCATTGGATGAATTCTACTTTCTTTTTTCTTTTCAAAGACTTAAAACATACGATATTAGGGTCCATCAGGGTCAGCATTGCATAATGCTGTATCATTTTATCAGAACAAATGTTTTTGATATAGTGCAATTTTTGCTTCTTACCCTTTACATTCCTTGTATTTCACATAATTCTTTTTTAATATTAGTATAATGCAAGTAGATATTAATAAAGAAAATATAAAAACAGTTCTATGGAAAATAGATATTCAAAAAGATAGAGAATAACTGGTAAATGCACTGTGTATCATGACCTTAAAATAATATATTTTCAAATGCTAATCTGTATCTCAATTAATTTCCTAATAATACTGTACCTTTTTACATAAAATATTTAATTATTAACAAAATATCTCACACTCGGTTTAATTTTGAACAATTTCTGCTTATTTCAAAATATTATATGTGTGTGTGTGTGTGTGTGTGTGTGTGTGAGTTTCTCATATCAGAGGGACAATGTGGTATTTACACGTTAGCCCTTACTTATACTTCCCATTTTCTCATATCAGAGAGACAATGTTGTATTTACATGTGTGTCCAATTTATATCACTTAGGATTATGGTCCCTAGAGGCATCAATTTACCTAAAAAATCTCATTTGTCTTTCTTTTTGACAGAAAAGTACTCCATTATCTTAAACACACACACACACACACACACACACACACATTGTTTTAATCTATTCATCTGTTGATGGGCCTTTGTGTTGTTTCCAAGATCTATTACAAAGTGTACTGCTAAAACATGGGTGCACATATACCACTGTGGTATGATGCTTTTAATTCTTTGGGGGAGATACCCAGAAAGAGAATAGCTGGGTCAAATAGGACTTCTAATCCTAGTATTGTGAGAAATCTCAAAGGTGATTTCCATAGAAGTTGCGCTAGTTTACACTCCCACCAAAAGTGGAGAAGGGATTCTTTCTCCCCAACCACAGCATTTGTTGTGGTTGATATCTTGAAACTGGTTATTCTTTCAGAAATGAGATGGAATCTCAGTGTTGTTTTAATTGCATCTCTCCAATGATTGTGATGTTGAATATTTTTTCAATGTATTTATGTGCTGTTTCTATTTCTTCTTCTGAAAAAATATGTATTCATCTCAGATGCCTATTTTTTAGATCTTTAAATATGGTGGGTCTGAAGGGAGGGCAGAGGTAAGGGGAAAAAATGAGAATCAAGACTTGCCATGTAAAGGTACATGATCCCAACAATGAATGTAACTGTACTGTATCCCTAAATGTACCAATAAACTCAATAAAAAAAAAATATGGTGGGTCTGATTTTTTTCAATTCTTTATATCTTCTAAATATTACTTATTTGTCTGAGGTACCACTGCCTAAATTTTTTCCTACTTGTTGGGTTGTCTTTTCACTCTGTTGGTTATTTCCTTTGCTATGCAAACTATTTTTTAGTGAGATGAATTCTCAATTGTTGATTGTTTGTAGTATTTCCCATGCAGATTAGGTTAAGTTCATGAAGTTTTTGCCTATGCCTATGTCCTCACGCATTCTACCTATACTCTCTTCCAGCAGACTTAATGGTATATGTTTTTAATATTTGGATCTCTGATCCATTTTTATTTTAATTAAGTTTGTGGTGACAGGCATGTATCTGTTTAGTTTTTAGCATTTAGAAAACCAGTTTTCCTAGCACCATTTATTAAAGAGGCTGTCTTTCTCCCAGTAAACATTTTTGGCCCTTTTTCAAAGATAAGGTGGCTGAGTGTGTTTTCAATTGTTTCTGCATCTTCTAATCCATTTCACTGGTCCTCAGGGATTGTGATCTTCCCTGCTTTGCTTTTGTTGTCCAGATCAGTTTTCACTATTCTAGTTCTCTTCTGATTCAAGATGAATTTTAGGAATGATTTCTCCAGTTCTGTGAGGTATGCTAAAGGGATTTTGATCAGATGTGCATTAAATATGTATAAATATTTTTAAAGTATGGCCATTTTCACTATATTGGTTCTTCCTATCCACAAGTAAGGGTTATATTATTATTTTGTGATTTCTTCAATCTCCTTTTTCAGAGTAATATAATTTTCCATTAAATCATCTTTTACTTCTTTTGTGAGATTAACTCCTAATTATTTCATTTTTCAATGCTATTGCAAAAGGTGTTTCCATATCTTCTTTCTTGGTAAGGTTTTTACTTGTGTACAAGAATGCTACTGATTTCTGAGTGTTCAGTTTACATCCAGCTATGCTGCTGAATGTGTTTATTAACTTTAATTGTCTTTTTGTGGAGTTTTTGGGGTCTTCTATAGAGTATTATGTCATTTGCAAATAATGATAATTTAATTTCTTCCTTTCCTATCTTTATTCCTTTTATTTATTTCTCTTGTCTAATTGCTGCAGCTAATGTTTCCAGAATTGTATTGAGTAGGCATGAAGATAGTGGACATCCTTGTCTTGTCATTGATTTTAAAGTAAAAGCTTTCACTTTTTGACCATTTAGCATGATGTTGACTTTTGGATAATTGTAGATGTCTTTTATCAGATTGAGAAAAAGTCCATTTATTCCAATTTTCTGTAGGATTTTTTATCATGATTGGGTGTTGCACTTTATCAAATGCTCTTTCTGTGAGATAATTCTTGATTTTTGTCTTTGGCTCTGTTGATCTACTATGTTATAATTATTGATTTGTGTACATAGAATGATCCCTGCATCCCTGGGGTGAATCTTAATTGGCCATGATAATATATATACATATATATATATATATTTTTTTTTAGTTTGTCTTTATCTCATCGAGAATTTTTGCATCTATGTTCATTAGGGAGCTTGACCTGTAGTTCTCGTAGTTCTCTTTGCTGGTTGGTTCTTTCTATAGTTTTGTTATTAGTGTAAAACTTGCTTCTTGGAATGTTTTGGGGAGTATTGCTTTCTTTTTAATTTCATTAAAGAATTTAAAGAGTAGCAGCATTACCTTTTCTCTAAATTTCTTGTAGAATTCAGCAGTGAAACCATCAGAACCTAGGCTTTTCTTTGTTGGTAAATTTTAATTACATCTACAATTTTGTTGACCGACATTATGTTATTTGAATTTTATGTCTTCTCGATTCAGCTTGGGTATTTCACATATATCTAGGAATTTGTTCATTGTGTCTGTGTTTTCCCTCTTATTAGAATACATGCTTTTGATGCACATATTGGTGCTCTTCTGGATTTCTACAGGATATTTGGATTTCATACTTCATTCCTAATTCCATGAATTTGAGTCTTTTATTTTCTATTTTTAAGAAGGTTAGCTAAGAGTTTGTCAATTTTATTTAATCTTTCAAAGAACCAACACTTTAATTCATTGATTTTTTGTATTGTTATCTTAGCGACATTTACAATAATTCCTGCTTTTGGGTTTTTCTAGATGTCTGAGTTTCAAAATTAGGTTATTTGAGCTTATTCTATTTTTCTGATGTGGGAATATACTTCTATAAATTTTCCTCTTAGGTTTTCTTTCATTGTATCCCATAAATTCCAGTATGTTGTTATCAGAATTATCATTTAATTTTATATACTGTTAAATTTCTTCTTTAATATCATCTGTGATTTATTGGTTGTTAAGGGGTGTGATATTTAATTTTCATGTGTTTAAGGCCTTTTGTAGTTTCTCTTTCTATAAATTTCCAATTTAATTGCACTATGGTCTGATAATATGTATGGGAAATTTTCAATTCCTTTCGATTTACTTAAGCATTTTCTCTGGGCTAGTATGTGGTCTATTTTGGAGAATGTCCCATGTGCAGATGAGAAGACTGTGTATTCTGATTTTGAGGGTTAGAATGATGTATAGACATCCACAAAGTCCATTTGTTCACAGATTAGGTTCAGGTCTGATATTTCTTTTTTGATTTTTTGTCTGGTTGATATGTCTGTGACATTGGGATATTGAGGAACCCCCATTACATTTGTATTAGTGCTTACTTGATTTATTTTTTTGTCTATTGCTATTTGTTTTACATAGTTGAATGCAGTGGCACTCCATCTGTCTATCTATCTATCTATCATCTATCTATCTATCTATCTATCTATCTATCTATCTATCTATCTATCTACCTATCTATGTTATCTATTACTCTTGGATTGTTCCCTTTACAAAGATGTAGTTATCTTCTTTGTCTCTTAATCAGCCTTAATAAAAAATTCACTTTGTCAACATGTAAAATAGTTACTCTTGCTTTTTTCAAGTTGCTGTCTTACGAAGTGTTGTTCTCCATCCTTTCACGTTCAGTCTATAATTTCTTTTCAAGTTAAATGTGTTTCTTGTATGTAGCACATTGTTGGATCATGTTTCTTGATCCATTCTGCCACTCTGCTTCTTTTGATTTGTTAGTTGAGACCATTTACATTGATGGTTAAAATTGAAATAGGCTTATCTTAATTTTTCTGTTGTTGGTTCCAAGTCCCCCCCCCTATTTAATGGCTTGCCCTGCCTGTTGATTTCTTTCTATTTTTGTTCTTATAACTGTGACCTTCATTATCTCTTTCTAATATATCCTTCAGGAAATTTTGTAGAGCTGGTTTAGTGGTCATGAAATGCTTTGGGAGTTTTTTGCCATGGAAGTATCTTACTTCTCCACTATATTTGAAAAATGCTATTGCAAAGTACATCAATAGGGTTGGAGTTTGTTTTCTTTCAGAACCTGAAATACTTACTCCAAGGAGTCCTTTGCCTTATTGTTTGCATTGAGAAGTCTATTGTGATTTTGGTGGGCTTTTCTTTATTACTTAATTTGTTTCTTTTCTCTGACAGCTATTTTATTATTTATTTACTTGCTTTAATGTTATATAGGTAGATAATAATAAAGAAAATATTTTTGAAACTGTCTTCTTACTTCTAAGAAGAAATAAAGCAAAATTTGATAACAAATTAATTTTAAAAAATAACATTAGGTAAGACACTATATACCATCATCTTAAAAGAATGGCCAGTATGTTAGAGTACATGTCATAGACAAAGAAGACACTTATAAAAAATAAACAAATTGATAATAGCACAAAATTTTCTTTTTGGGAATTAAGAGGACCTACCAGTATAAATGAAACAAATTAGCACATACACTGAAATATTTTTGAAACCATAGAATGTATAATATGAGAAATTATTAAAATCTCTCCCTACTTCCTTTGTTTTTCTATCTTCTTTTTTATGCTACTCTTTAACATTTAACAGAAGCTATATACAATAAAGTTTTATTGTATTTTGCATGATGAGAACCATAGAAATCCTGACAGCTTTTAAAATTCTGTTTCTGTGCTAAATTTCTGAGATCTCAGTAATTATATGCCTTAGTGTAGATTTATTTTGGTCATGGCTAATAGGAGTTATATATGCCTTACTTATTTGTGTGTCAAATTATTGTTTTGTGTTTGTGAAGTTTTCTGCCATTACTTCTTGAACACGCTTTTTATGACATTTGCACAATATCCAGCATTCTCACTGACAATGATAAATCTTATATTATTTTTCTTTGCATCATCTTGCAGTGGTTCGATTGATTTTCAAGATCCCTTGCCATTCTTATGATATCTTTCTTTTCATGGTTGTTAACTATAATTCTTTCTTCTAGATCAGAAATTCTGTCCTCACTTTGTTCAGTTTACTGAGTATATTTTCAATAGAATTTTAAATCTCTTGGATGTCTTTTGAATCTCTTTCATGGATCCCCTTTATTTCCTTTGTTGAGCATTCATAATTTTCATCATTTCCCTAAGCTCCTTCATTTTTTTCAGCTTTAATTGAGTTTATTGGTACATTTTAGGGATACATTTTTAAAATATGTGTCTTCTCTAGATTCACTGAGCATATCATTATTTTTGATCATCTTTCCTTTTTTGACCTGAGAGATTATTTCCTCAATAACCCCATGTAATATACATACATACATTTTATTTCTCAGATGTTACCATTTCCAAAATTTTAAGTGGATGACTTATGATTTCCTCTGTCTTGTTGTCACCTGGACTTGTCTTAGGTGGACTGGAGATTTGGTACTGCATATTGCTTCTGCATTTTATCATTTTCTATTTTTTCTGTGTTGATATATTTGCAAATTTCTTATGGCAGATAGCTCTATCACAGTATCAAGGCTTCCCTAGGAAATGTCTGTTCCTCATAGATGCCTTCTGGGCATACGTAGTTCTTTGTCTTTGTGTCTGTCTTAAGGTCCTACCTTCCCAATCTATTAGGAATCAAAAGTTGCCATTTATTTGTTTCAGCACTCTGTCCTTTATGACTGGACTATGGTAATGGTTTTGGCCCAGAAAGTAGCAGTGTTGTCATAGAAGGAAGAACAACTGATTGCAACAGCTAAGACATCTTAAGTAAAGTAGTATATTTAACAATATCAGTAGCATCAAGCACAGCGTAGAAATTGACAAATTCTGGTAACTATTAATTTGTTACTTTAACCATAGAAGCAAGATATACAGTTATATAACATGTTCCAGCATAAACCAGGAACTTGTATGCAATGACTTTCCTTTTAGTGGTGTGATTTCACTCTGGGGGCATTTAAGATGGATAAGTCAAAAACAGAGATAAATGAAAGGAAATATAGTTGGGACAAGTCTGGAGGACAACTGATGATCACTCAAACTTTCAGAAACTGCAGAAGAGGGCAGGAGAGAAAGTACAAAAGATAAAGCAAAAGAGTAACAGAATGAACCAGAAATACAAGAAATAATTTTCACTCACATGAAAGTATAAATTCAAGAGTTAAGGAAAGAGTAAAAGAGGATGAGTAGAACAAGATGAAACTAAAGTAAAAATTTAAACAAAGAAAAAAATCCTCTGGTGTCCACAGTTCTGCAGTAGTGTCCAAGGCAGTTAGTGTCCCAAAACTGTACTGTGTACCCCCACCAAGTCTGTAATAGGATTGATGCTGGATAGGGGGTGATCTTGTGCTGCAGCTGGTCTTCAGCCAGTAGCTTTTTGTATATCTCTCTCCAGTCCCACTCAAGCCTCCTTATTGGACAGGTTTCTCTGCAGCACCCTCAGACAGGGACAGCCTGGGGCTGCTTCCAGCATGAGGTACAGTTGGCTCCACTAGGTCTTTGCACACCCTGTTCTCTTTCAGCCCCACTAGTACTTCTCCATCGTGTCCTACCACTTGTCTCAGGGCAAGGAGTGGTGGTGGGCATGGCTGTTCCTGCAAATTCAGCCTAAGGCTGCTAGTATGCTTCAATCTCCGCATCACAGGGGTTGGTGCCAAGGTAAGGCTGTTTAAATCCTTTGGGCACGTGTGAATCTTTCTCTCAAGCCATCGGTCCCAACTTATTTCCCTCCATCTGCTGTGCTACAGTCCTTAACTTTAGGGTTGATAGAGGAAGGAGAAAAAACAAAGATATAAAGATAAAGATAGGGTCAGTGATTTTAACTCAATGATTCTTCTGTCTGCGAGAGGAAGTACCTCAGTTCAATCTCCGGTACAAAAAAAAAAAAA
>NW_022900930.1:26874003-26918890 GCF_012274545.1 Fukomys damarensis
GAAAAAAAAAAAAAAAAAAAAAAAAGAAAGAAAGTAAGAAAGAAAAGGGGCTGGCCATACAACCCTCAGGAAAGGAGCAGATTATTTCTGGTCACTGGCCTCGGTTTGCTAACAAACTTTACTGACAGAATATAAAGTCTTTTGTGTAGAGGAAAGCAAAAGAGGCCAGAGGCTTTTTTTCCCAATCTATCCTGTGTGGCTTGAGTTATCCACACTTTTTCAGTCCATCTCTTTCTTGTGGACTTCCTAGTATGGCGATTCTTGCTCAGCACTGTCCATGTTGCTAGTAGACCGGTGGGTTGGAGTGCTGTTTTATGAGGTCCTGCGCCTATGTTTTATTTTATCTACTAACCTCTTATTTCAGATTGATTTTGGCATCAGGATGTATGTCCCTGCATTTATGCCAATTATCTCTGCTTTTAGTTGATTTCTCTTTGAGTAGGTCCAACGTGGCTTTTTCTTCTCTTTTCATCTCTTTACATAATTTTTTCACAAAAGTCATTAATGGTAATCCACTGCTAATCCATTATTTTCTTTTCTGTATATTACTTTATATCAGAATCATTGTAATAAATTCAAATTCCCCTTTCCAGAGTGCTGTTTCCTTAATTTCTATGACAGTTTCCTACTATAAATTGCCTATCAGAAGCCATATACTTCACTTTTTTTGCTAACTAAGCTTTACTTTTAGTGAAGGTATTCACTATTATATAGTATTTGCTTAGTGAAAGTATTAATTATGCTGCTGCAAAATAAAAAATCTTGAAACAACACAACACTGAGTTTTCCTTCTCCATCCTGAGTCATTTGAATGGAGATGCATATGAACCTCAATTAGGCTTTCTGTAACCTGACAGCAATTGTACTGATCAGACACAGAGAAAGTATTTTCTTGATGATACAACAACTTGAAAATAAAAAAAAAACACTTGTGTTCCTCTCTAAATGTTATACAGACTCTAAATAATACTTGGAAATATGAAGGCATTTCATGACTATAAAGAAAGGTAATTTCAATAGATAGAGATGTTAGAAGTGCAAAATAACTAGTTTCTTAATTGCATTGGACAATAACTAAATTAAACTAATTATGAAAATTTGCTAATTCTTATTTTCTTATCATGTCATTGATTAACCCACACACTGTATAATTCTGATAGTCAGCCTGAAATATTATAAATCATTCACTTGGATTTGAAATTAATATTTTAAGGGTACAGTATCAAAGAAAAACTTCTTTATGGAAGTTACATGTCTGGGTAATATCAACTTCTCATTTGAGGAGTGATACTAGCCATTTTAATGAGCAAGATTAACAGCAGCTACAAAAAACAGAAGCTGGATTAATTTAGGATTGTAATTTTTTTGATCCATGTTCTCTAGTGCTTTAGAAATTAGCTGTAGCATAATATTCTTGAAGTGGACATAAAACAGAAAATTGTAATATCATTGAAATCAGGAACAGATATTAGAAATAATTAAGAACAGAGTATGTCTTCAGAGAGTGTTAGTGGCTTACATTTTGGTTATATCAATAATGAGGTTATATGACTCAAGTAGAAAGGGAAAATACTGAACACAGATCAAGGAGCTAGTTAACTCTCACTAAGGCTATATTCCACATAGGCTTTTAAGGTATCAAAGTATTTTATGAATTCGTGACATGAACAGAGAAATTTAGAGAACCTAGGGCTAAAATCAACATTTATAAAAGGCATTTGTATGTTTATTTCTAATCATTCCTTTAAAATATTTATGAGCATCTTTTACCTGCTAAGTTCTTATTAGATATTTGAATTAAGGGGAAAAAAGAAATATGTTTACATATTCTTTAAATTCATATTCTATCAATGAGATAGTATCCTAATTTGAAGAACACTGAGGTAAAGGGCCCTATTTTAATAAAGCTATCAAATAAAAGATGTGATTAGAATGAAAATGTTGAGACTTTTCTGAGGAAATATTTGATCTTGAATGAGTAAATGAAAAGTTAAAGTGTAAATAAAAGGACAGAGTGGGGAATTTGACAGGAGAGTCAATAGCAGTAGCAAATGAGAGCCCAAAGATATTTGTAAAATCAACCTGATGAATGAACAAAAATAAAGCTTCTGTGTTTAGAACTGAGGTAAAGAAGACAAAACTGAACATAAAATGTTGAGTTGAACAGGAAGATCATAGTGGTTGATCATATAGGAAGATGAAAATAATTTGCCCATCTTAATATAAATGATTTGCCCCCATCTTAAAGCTTTTCCCCCATCTTGATGTAAGTTATGCCCGCATCTTAATATAAATGGCATGATATTGGGGTACAGTGTAATATGACAATACTCAGTTTTCAAAAGATTAAATCACTGCTACAGTAATGAGTGTCATAATACTTTTATTTGATCAATATGACTGTGAATACAGAAGAGGCATTTACAGTGGAACTATCACTGGGAAATATATTAATTTTTAGTATGTTCAGCCACTTGTGATATTAAAGACAAATATGACTCAAATTTACAAACATTTATTTCCATTTTATGTAAAAAAGTAACTCCAGGACTGTAGTTGTTGGGATCTAACTTCTGTGTTGCTGCCCAGAGTTTTCATTAAGTGAATTTGACATCACTGTTCAAAAGATTGTGCCAGCTCTTCCTTCTTCAGAGAGCTGCATATAAAAGGGTAATGGGAAGAATTCTTGTGGTGACATAGCTATTCTATGATGTTGTATTGAATATATAAACCTACATATGTGATCGATACAATTATACAGATACTTCTCAAATCTACCAGGATGAACAAAAGTGAAACTACACAATTCTGAATTATAAATTTTTTATATCTGTCAATATCATTGTTATGACTATGTTCTACAGTTTCTGAGATGTGGCCTTTAGTGAAAACTGGTTAAGAGCACACTGCAACTCTTCCTGGTATTTCTTATAATTTTGTGAGAGTTTGCAATTATCTCCACAAAATTTTACTAAGAAAAAATAAATGGTGATGTAGATAACCATGTGTTTTATATTCCCTTGTGAAATTATAAAGGTTTTAAAGCAAATATCTCTTTCCTTAGTTTGCCCTTCCTACTAGTCCATCCAAAGTGCTTAAATTTTAATCTCCAAACAAACATGTAGCACTTCCATTAATTCTTATGACCTAAGGACAGATGTACTCTATTCTTTATAATTCTACAAATATTCTCCTGCTCTCTTCTATTCTGGTAACAAACTCTAAGTTACCTTTCAAAAGATATTCCTTGGCTATCTTCTGGGTTTTTCTTTTTATTTTGGTTTCGATTCCTTTTGTTGTTAGAGACAGTAACTCTGCTAGCTAGCCTGAGCTCCTAGTGATCCTCCTGCATGTGCTACCAGCCTGGCCATCTTCTGAAGAGAGACTAGGTGTTCTATTGTTTGCCTCAAGAAGTTCAGTCACTTATGACTTTGTTTGTTTGTTTGTTTTGGGGTTTTTTGTTTTTGTTTTTGTTTTGTTTTGTTTTGTTTGGTACCGAGGATCGAACTCCGGTCCTTGCGCTTGCGAGGCAGGCCACCAAACCTCTGAGCTAAATCCCTGGCCCCATTCACTTATGACTTTTAATGAGATGTGATGAAAAGCCTTTGGCCAAGCATTAATTCAAACTGATTAGGGGTCAGGTTGAGTTTGCTTATAGAATTTTTCTTTCTGTAGCTCTGTACTTTTGTCCTTCTCTATTTTATATAGATTTGATGTGAAGAGAAGTTATAACCATACTGCAATCTTGAAGAAAAATAAGGATATTCAATAAGAAGACAAAGGAGCCAACCTATTGACAACCCTTTTATATTGTTTAGAAATTATCTTCACATGATAAAAAATAAACTTTTATATTGTTAAGCCATTATGGTTTTATTATCTAGTTCTTATAGCTACACATGCCACAAAATGAAGCAATCCATACATTAGAGAGCAGATAGAGCTTTAAGCAAGTCAGTTATAGTTTTAATGCTAATTTTAAAAGATAAAAATCAAATACAGAAAACTTCAATAATGTGGTAATAATTAAGATATGACTAAGATAATAAAACAAAGTTATTGAAAAATTAACTTTATATCAATATTCTAAGCACTTAATAGGAGATATTGTCTTCATTCTTCCAAGCAATCATATGATATAAAATTGTTCTAGAAAATGAAGCTAAGATCTAAGTTAAATTTCTTGATGAAATAGATTTGGGAAGTGGCTGAGGCAGAATTCCATTCTAGGGCTTAATAACTCCAAAATTACACATTTTCAGTAATTCTACACTCTTACTATTTGAAAGCACTAAATGATCTGGCATTTATTTAGCAACTGTAAGATTATTAACACTTGATTTTTTTAACTCAACTGAATTTTTTCTTTAATGTATAGTCATTTTCCTTCCATTTTACTCTTGTTACGTTCTAGTTTAGAATTCCACTGAGTTGGCAGGAATTGTAGAATGGTCAGCACATAGATTCAACTCCACAAAAAAATATAGAAGATATGATAGATATCTCCTTTGAAGATAATTACTAGCAAGACACATGAAATTATTTGCATATAAAAGTATAGAAATATTTCAGGTTGAAAATGCTATTTATTTTTGACATGATTGTAATAGTCACTAGACATTTTTTTAAAATGACTGCTCTCACTGTTAAATACATTTGATTATCCAACACAAAACAACCTCAAGTGGCTAACAAACAAGTATCTCAGTTTTAGATTATGTTCCATTTAAAGGACTACACGTAAACACCAAAAGAACCTACAAACTCTGCAGTATATTTTATTGTCAAATCTTTGCATTTTTAATTAACAGCTCTCTAATCAAATCAGTTTCAGTGTAATTATACTTGCCTTACTTATAAGAAAGATTAGCAATTTTTTGTGGGATTAATGCAAAACTCATATACTTTAATTTTCCTTTTTAATACAACAGATAGTAGTGCATGAAGTTCATTTAATTATTAGTTTGAGCATTCAAAATACAAAAGAGTGAAAACTAGATAAGCCCATATCTGCTTTTAGTAGAAAGTACCTATGTGTGTGTTTCATTCTCCTTATGATTGAATTTCTGCTGTGAAGCAGTCATAGTAATCATCCTTTGGCAGGCAGTACAGTACATTTATTTTATGTGACTTACATTTTTCTTACTTGTTGTATTCTCCTGATGGTAATAAATTCCTTAATATTTATAGAATATAAATAAAATATTGCTGCGCTTAGATGCAATACAAATTCAATTATGGATGATGCACCATTTAGAGCTAGAATACTAGTTAGTTTCCAGATATCACACATAATAATTACTGTGATATATATTAGAAAGAAGAGCCAAATATTGTAATTTCAACAATAAATCTACATCTATTTCTAAAAAATTGATCATAAATACAAAAACTACAAACACACAATAGTAGAAAAACCTAGATTATTAGTTCCTTGAAGATTTTGTTCTTTTAAAAACTGCTTAAGACATTGCAATGTACTCTGTAAATCCTCCTTGAGATTCTTTTTCATAAATCACATAAATAGATTATAATTCCAATATAATTCTAAGCAATGCTGCATCTATTTCTTTTGTTTGTTTGTGTCTGGTAACAGTGACCAAACTAGGGAACCTGAGCTTGAGGCGGGTGGGGGAACCACTGAGCTAAATCCCCAGCCTGTGCCTATTTCTGTTGTCACAAAAGCAGTAGTCTCTACATAGTTTGGTTTCATTCTGTATTCTTGCTAATATTTATTTTCTTATTCATTTTAAAAGACTCTGTTAATGGAATATAATTAATGTAAATACAAAGCATTATAATTCCAAGTAAGTATAATAAACCCAAAGAACAAAACCAAGAATTTCACATGAGAACAATGTGCAAAATAACTCTACATTATTCTATGATGTGATATAACACTTAAGCCTTATTTTATCTGAGGATTTTAGGTAATCAGCCAGAGTCCATTAGAAAATAACCAATTCTAGAGCTAATTAAAATATTTTTGTATTTTTACATTTTAAATGTTATATAAAGACATAAAAATAGGACATATTAATGAATGTCATGTGATACTTTGATACGTGTACAGTGCATAATGTTTAAATCATGTTAAATGTATGCATTTTCTCTCTTATTTCTTTATGAAAATCTTTCACAGTCCTTTCTTATAGCTTTGTGAAATGTGCAGTGCATGGTTACAATCTCTAGTCACTGATCTTTCAGTAGTAAACCAGAACTTTTTACTGTCAGATATATACCCAAAGGAAATGAAAATGGTATGTTGAACAGCCAGCTGCACTCCAACATTCATTGAAGCTGTATTTAAATAGCAGGAAAAAAAAAAAAAGAAACCAACCTAAGTGTTCATCTTCTGATGAGTGGATAAAGAAAACATGGAGCAGGTTCACAATGAAATACTACCCAGCCATTCAAAACAAGAAAATGCGTACTGTTGTTACAATATGGATGGAAGAGGAGATCTTTACAACAATTGAAATGAGTAAGCCAGACAAGTCTTGTATGGCCTCAATAACATGTGGAAGATGTCTCTCGTTTCACTTGTGGGAACTGGGAATTGAACTCAGTACCTTGCACTTGTGAGTCAGGCAAGGGGCCACTGAGCTGAATCCCCGCCTCCATATGTGGGAGCTAAAAAACTTGAGAGCAAAATGCTGATTAAGAGAGTTGGGGAGCAGAAGAAAGAAGAGAGACTGTTCAATGAGAACAAAATGACTTTTAGTAGTAAGTTCTGTTTGTTTTTACAAAACTGCTTTATAAAGTTACATTGAGTTAATATTAGAATCATCTCAAATTTATGTCTGCTACCTATTTTTGTTACTAAAAATACTAAGCTTCAGAGAAACAAATTAAACTTTCATTTTTAAGGTTTATTTGTATTTACCATACAAGTTGTGATCAAACTATGTGGTGAATGTTTAAACAAAAATTATTACAGTAATATATTTTACCACTGTTGCCCTTCAAAAAATAAACTCAGGTCATTCCTGTCTCAGAGACTGATATTTATAACCTTTACACAGTCTTTCCTACCCGCTTCCCCCTTCCACAATTCTCCAATTCCTTAAACTTTTTCAGTGTTCCCTCAGAATTCCATGGGCCCCAAATTTCAAAGTCTTGTAAGAACACATATTTTACTGTAATGTGAATTTACCTTATCTTTGAATACAGTGTATAACCTAACTCAATTGGTGGCACATTTTTTGCTTGTTTTCAGATAACTTCTATAACTTTAGACTTGAAATGAAAGACATAGTTTGTATACCACATTTACATTATTAGTTCTTAGTTCTTAACATATTCTCATGTTACATTATTTTTTTCTGAGTCTCCTAATATAACTACTTGGAATAACAGTGCATGTTTTAAAATTGTGTATTTTTTTACCTTTTTAAAATTCAAAAGCAATGGACAAATTGCTGATGCAGAATAAATCATGTAATCAGAATATTTTCAATCCCTGTCATATATTAAAACATCAACATTAACCAATAATAACGGCACTTTCTTGAGTCTCTCTGTAATATCAGTTACACCCACCCTACACAATAATCAAAATCTGTCTCTACCTCACTGTAGTACTCCAATACAAAAATATTTCAGCCTTACTGGATCTCAATTCCATTACTGCAACCACATTTCACTCTTTTTAGGCTTTTGGCACTTTCTCCTACTTTGTTTTACTTTCTTGAAATGGATCCAGCTCTGATTAAATCAACTCTTCATCTGTGCCATGCCAGTCCAATTTATCTTCCTATAAACTTGACTGGCTTTTCAAGTGGGCTCTTAATGTTGCCCAGAAGTTATAAAATCCTAATTTCCTAAATAATGACTTTTTCATAGTTATTTTTCTCTACTCAGATCCAAACACTACTCTCCAAATCAAATTTCCACTTACTTATTTGGTTTTTATATCATAAAACACAGGAAGAAAAAGAAAGAAGAAAAAGAAAAGAAAGAAAACTCTACAGATTTCTATTCTCTAGCCGATTCATAAAGCTCATACATCTTATTCTCCTGTCAGTGGGCTTGGATGATTAGTATGTGCTCTTTACTGAAGCCATTTCTACACTAGCACAACTGTTTATTGAGGAACACTTGTCAACCAAAGTTCCACTCTTTATTCAATTCAATTTTGTTTTAACTTTAGATTTTTTCCCATTAGCATACAAACATATTAATTTACTGTCCTGTACCACATAAGCATGAGGATATGTTCTGAGAAGTGACTTCACTCTCATACAATTATCATAAATATCTTTACACAAATTGGGGTGGTATATTTAGGTATATAACGAGGTTATGGTTTTATGTATCTAAACATAACTAAACATACTTACAAAAGATACAGTGAAAGGACACCATAATGGATAAACAGTGCTACATTTTAAAGGCCATATGTCATGAGTGGAGTTTACAGCACTAACATTTATTCTGGAAGAATCGGTGAGTGTTGAATGTGAAGGCCTAAGACATTAGTATCCACTGCTGTAGACCTTTAAACTTCTGTATACTTGGGCTACACTACATTTAAAACACACTGGCCTAGCCTTTTATCAGGTCAGAATTATCAACACCACTGTCCTCCATCTCTACATTTTATACCCTGGAAGGTCTTCAGGGGCAATGACATGCATGAATCTGTCACTTCTTGTCATAGTCATGCTGTCTTCTGGAATCCCTCTCAGTCTTCATAAAGATCTTGCGAATATTTGTCTCCTGAAAAATATGTTCTTGGTAATTTGATTACTTATTGATTTCATTGTAGATTTACCTGTAAGGAGATAATGCACCATGAATATTCTGCTTTTAAATGAAAGCCTTTCAGTGGTGGGACAACCATGTTTTCAATTAATAAAAATGTTGAACTTTGGGGGATTTAAGCTTTCAAACATTTCAATCAGTTATGGAGGTCTGCAAAAACTTTTGCTAATCTTTTCACTGCAAATTTTCTTGGTAACTTTTTGTTTCTTCTAAAATTTCCTTTTCTCTTGCCATTTCATCACATGTATGTTCACTACAGGATAAGGATTTTAACTACGATTATAATCTTATGGGATCACAGTCATGTAAGAAGTTCACTGATGAATAAAACACTTTTATGTTTGGATGATTCTATCTTAAATATTAAAATTTTACTTGAATCTACTTTTCCTGTTAAATGACTATTCCTTTTTCTCTAATTTTCAAAACAGTTCTTTAATTTTTTAAATAAATATGGAGTCTAATTTCTATCTATACTCTTGTTTAATCTGCAATCAAATCCTTGCAGAATTTTGCCTACATGTTAGCATTAATATCATGATTTGCCAGCTCGGTTTTAGACTTTGATGTTAAATTCAATGCTCAGGTCTTGTCTTTATTAGACTATTACTACTTCTTTCAAGATTTTGTTGTTATTATTATTTCACATTTTATAGGAGAATGAGATAGTTCCTTAAATTATCTGGTAGTTTACAGTTTCCAAATAAGTGGAATATATATATATATATATATATATACAGTATTATATATAATAACTATATATATATATATATATACACATTTTTTGCTATTATGTGGGGTAAAAGCTAGCTAGAGTGTTGCATATTTAGACCTATTTTGGCAGAGGAAGATGCAGTGGTTCAAAGGAGTCCTAAAAGAAAAGGCAATATATATATACATTTTTTCATTAAGTACATTGGTACATTTTAGATATAAAATATAATGACATTCATCATTGGGAATTTGTACCTTTACTTAATATACCTTAGTTATTTTTTCCCTATTCCCCTGCCTCCCTGTCAACACCTCCAGCCCTACGTATTTGCAAAGTCTTTGTTTCCATTTTTCCTTTTCTCAGTTTTAAAGGAAAAATGCATTTCATTTTAATGAAACATTTAGGAGATTAGTATTTTAATGAAACAGGGGTATTAATACTAGTAGTAGGAACTCCACTGAATACTTATTTGTTCATTAATACCTGGTTTATGTATATATTTAATTCTTATACAACTTTGCAGAATAGATTATATTATCATTCTTATTTTTTTAAAAAAGCAGAATTAATCCCACATATTTGGAAGAGACCTGAGAGGTTTTAGATTTTTTTCAACTGACTGAAATACTGGCCCATGCACTACAGTTATACTAACTCCACAAAAAGGTATTATGGGAAAATGTAGGATATTTACAAATAATGGAAAATAGTCTAACATATAAAACAAGTGAATCAAAAATGTGAAGTATGTTACATTGATTAAATATACTTAAGTTAAATGTGCTTATCAGAACTTCATTTAATCTTCACAATATTTTCAAAGAACGCTTATTGTACAAAAGTCAATAACCAGATATGTACAGTTCAATCATATTCCCAAGGACATACAACTAGACAACACTATATCTGGAAAACAAAGCAATATATTTTAATTTCAAATTCATGAAACATTTAATTAAACATTTAATCCTGGATGAAAATAATTGGAAGATTGGGATAATTGTAAAGACATATTTTTCCTACTTTTATCCTCAAAATATTTTATCACTTGGCTCCCTTGTTACCCTTGCTGCCTTGTGTACACCATGACATTCCTGCTCTGCTGTGCCTTGGAGTCTGCTGATTACAGACTGAAACTTCTGCGAACTACTTCATGACCCTGTGTGAGCAAAGCTAACACTTGCAAACCATGTGCATCATCTTCTTTAAGTTTGCTCCTCATCCTGTTTCCCAAAATACTTACAGACTTATCTGGGCAGGCAACAGGGATGAATTCTACCACAGAATGTCCAAGCTAGCCGACTTCTGGGGAAACAACAATGAGATTTTTAGTGGGCTCGACATGAAAGAAGGCAAGGAAGGAGGCATGTGGCTGGGCATCAGAACTAGGGGAAGCTAGCTGCACTCACCAACTACCTGAGGCCACAGCTGGACGGAGATACCCATGGCAGAGGTGAACAAGTAATCAACTTTCTGACCACTGACATGGACAGCTTGAAGTACCTGAAGATGCTAGGAACCTATGGACTGAGCAATGCATAGCTGGAGACACCCTGGAGGAAGCTGCGTTTTGTGAACCAGCTCTTCCTGGAGGCTGTGGAGCAGATCCAGGCAATCCCCAAGGATGCCTTTGTTGCCCAGCTCCTGGCCCAGAGTCCTCTGATCTATGTGTTACATATTCATGTCCATCTACCTAGCTCAGGGTTTGCCTTTGTGCCAATGGAGAGTGACAGAGTCTGATGCTAGGCCTGGGTAGGCCCAGGTAGGCCGTACTTTGAGAATGTACCTGAATCTACTCTGCCCATTTGCACAGGCACACTCATACACACATAAGGCAAGTGTTAACATTTTTACATGCATACATGTGTTCATGTGTGCATGGATAGGTGCACAGGCACACACATGCACACATATGTGTGCCAGGCAGGCAGAGGAGCACCTCTTACCACACATGCACTCCTAGTCATTTGGTCTTTGCTCTTTTCAACTGGCAAGGGTAAACTTTTGTTTAAATGGGCCTTTTTCTTTCCTGGGAGCACAGAGTACAACTCTAGTGCAGTTTCTGACAACCAGACCTCCTTCTGCAGAGGAGACAGGCTATAATTAGAAGTTGGAGCACAAAGAAAACATAAGAACAACCCATTTTCACCACTGAAGCACAGCTTTAGTAGAGATCCAGTGGGGCATTTCCATGTAATACTGGATAGTTTTAGGATGTTGTAGGTGTTCCATATATACTGGGAGGTCCTGTGTGCACCAGCGGTCCCATACACACTGGTCATTCTCATCAGGGAGGGCAAATGAGAATGTGCTGGGTATTTTTGGGCCCTTCTTTACCTAGATGAGCTTCATGGCTTTGGGCAGGGCTGTCTCAGTAAGGGGATTTATCTAACCCCTGCTATCTTCCTTCTCCTTCTTAAAAAGTTGAGCTTCATAAGAGTCTGAACTTATGTGAGCTATGGATAATAAAATTTTGAGTCGGTGAAAAAAATACTTTGTCACTGAGTTGGAGAACTTTGAATTAATGTGTAAAATATATAATGATTATAATAAGCAAGTTAGAGTCAGAGGTCTGCCCCATAGCATAGGTGAGAATGCACAGATCCCTGGGAGCAGCAGTGTGTGCTCCAAACCACTGCAGCTGCAGGCAGATCCAAGCCAAATATCTGCCCATATCCCAGAGGGTGGGACAAACCCACCCAGCCAAGTTGCACCCAGGAAGGAACTGCAGAGGCACAAAAGCTTCAGACAGAGACCTGCACAACAGCACTGGTGGTTTGAACCCGGAATTGAGCACTGGTGAGCAGCAGAGAAAAGGCATCTCAGTGGCTTGCTGAAGCAAAGAACACTGTGTGAGCAAAAAGTTGTCTCAATACAGAGACAGCGGAGTGCATCTGTTGAAATAAGAAGACTTGGAAAAAAGTCCCAAAACTAGACTTCCAGATCACCTAACACAACCTCAAAAGGAAACAAGATGGAATAATCTGATACTCAATCACCTGGTCTCCCTCAACAGGCAAAAAAAGAGATCTTGAAAAATTGAAGGAACAAATAATTTCTCAGATAATAACAGATGTTGGGTCCATAGTGCAAGATATGATTAATAAATGTAGATTGGAAACATAAACAAATAGAGAAGCACAGGAACATGATAGAATCCCAACATAGGAAACAAATGGAATCTATAAAACAAATGCAAACAGATTCCCAAGGATTAAAAAATCCATTGAAAGTTTGTTTACACAGCAGAATGAGCCAATGTGAAGATAAAATTTCAGATACAGAAGACAGGATTTCAATTAGTGACCAGCAAATAAAAATCTCTTAAAAATAGTAAGGGACCATGAGAAATCAATCCAGCAACTACTAGATAATGGAAATAATAATATAAGGCTTACCAGAGTCAATGAAGAAATAGGAAAGAGGGCAGACAACACAAAAAACAATTGATCACAAAAGTAATGCCAGAAAACTTCCCAAATAGGGGGAAAGAACTTGACATACAGATAAGTGGGCAATTAGGACTCCAATTTGCCATGATTTAAAAAAAAGTGCACACAGGCATATAATAATTAAGATTCTAGAAACCCAACAGAAGAAAAAAAATTCTACAAGCACTCAGAGTAAAGAAACAAATCATATGCAAAGCAAAGCCCAACAGAATCACAGCAGACTTGTCAACACAAACACACAAGGCAAGAAGAGCTTGGAGTGATGCATTTCAAGATCTAAAGGAAAACAGCCCCAAACCCAGATTGATGTACCCTTCAAAACTATCTCTCAAAATTAATGGAGAAATAAGATACTTTCATGACAAAGAGCACCTTAGGAACTTCATGAATACTAAACCAGCACTCAAAAAAAAAAAATTTAAGCAATATCTTAGGAAAAGACAATGTGGACCACAATCCAACGAAGCCCAGCAGAATTAATCCATCAGGCACAACAAGAAATTAAATACAAAAGAGGAGAATCCAACAAAACAAAAAGTCATGACAAGGATAGGTCAATAGATATCAGTTATAACCATCACTGTTAATGGTCTCAATTCATCAATCAAAAGAAATATACCAGAAGAATGGGTCAAGAAGCAAGATCCAACAATATAAAATACAAGAAAAACACTTAATTCAAAAGAAACTCATAGACTGAAAGTTAAGGGGTGGAAAACAATACTCTGAAAAAAAGCAGAAGTAGCTATCCTTTTTTCAGATCAAATAGGTTTCAAACCAACACTGATTGAGAAAAACAAAGAAGGACACCACATCCATGTAAAGTAAACAATCCAAGAGGAAGAGCTGACAATCATAAATATAAATGCACCAAACACTAATGCTCCCAAATATATAAAACAAATATGAGTGGACATGAAAAAATCAAGTAAGCACTAACACAATAATTAATAGGGGGCCACAATATACCACTGTTACAAATACATACATCCAGTAGACAGATAATAAACAATGAAATACTAGAACTGAATCAATTTCTTAAATGAACTGAACAGATGTTTACAGCGTGTTTCACTCCACAAAATCAAAATACACATTCTTTTTAGCTTCACATGGAAATAGACCACATACTCATGCATAGAACATATCTCAGTAAGTGCAAAGGAATCAAACTGATCCCCTGTATATTATCAGACCATAGGCAATAAAATTTGGATAAATAGCAAAACAAACAACAAGGATATCACAAACACATGGCAATTGAACAACAGAAGTCTGAATAACCAATGGATCACGGAGAAAATTTAAGAAGAAATCAGACAGATCCTACAATGAAATGACAATGACAATACAACATAGTGGGCTCTATGTGATACAATGAAAGCAGTTTTATGAGAGAAATTCAAAGCATTTTTCTGCTGTCCATTTTGAAAACTGATCAATCAATTGCTTTCACAATGGCATCCAAAAAATTCATATATCTAGGAATCAACCTAACAAAAGAAATCAAAGACCTCTACTCTGAAAACTACATCATTCTGCAAAACAGATTGATGAGGATATCAGAAAATGGAAAGACATCCCCTGTTCCTAGGTAGGAAGACTCAACATAGTGAAAATCACCATGCTTCTAAAACCACTACACAGATTCAATGCAATCCAAATTGAAATCCCAGTAGTATACTTCACAGACCTTGAGAAAACAATTTAAAAATTCATTTGGAACAAGAAGAGACCTAGAATGGCAAAAACAATTCTAGCCAATAATGCGAAGTTAGAGGATATCATAATTCCCAACTTCAAATTATACTACAAAGCATACTGGCAAAGAAACAGACCTGAGAACCAAAACAACAGATTAAACGATGCAGAAAGAACTCCAGACACACTCAGCCACCTCTTCTTTGACAAAACAGCCAAACATCCTCATTTGAGGAAAGATGGCCTCTTTAATAAATGGTGCTGAAAAAACTAGGTTTCACTTGCTAAAGATTACCACTATGTCTATATCTCTCACCATGCACTAAAGTAAAATCAAAATGGATTAAAAATCTAAATATTAAAACAGAAACACTAAACCTTCTGGAAGAAGGCTAGGTAGAACTCATGAAGACATTGGTGTAGGAATAGATTTTATGAACAAAACTTCAGTTGCCCATGAACTAGCAGAAACAATTAACAAGTGGGATGTCTTATTAAAAAGCTTGTGCACAGCAAGAGAAAGGACCAACAGTGTGAAGAGACAGCCCACAACGTGGGAAAAACTTTTCACCAGCTCTTTCTGAGATAAAGGTATGTGCAAATACCAAATAGTTTATCTAGTATGAGAAACTTAAAGTGTACATAAGAACTAAAATGTAGATAGATAAGATAAGATAAAGATAGATAACATAGATAAAGATATTAATAGATAATGTGAAATAGGAAGAAATGGGACAAATTAGAAGGGAAAATTGGAGATATAGGGGAAAGAAGGAAATGGAATTAATATGAGAACATAAAAACTAATGGAAACCAAGTCTTTGTAGCTAAGGAGGGAGGAAGGGGTAGAAAGGAAGGCAAGGGAATGGAGAATAAATAAGAACCCAAATTGGTTATGTAAAGGTACAAATTTCTACCAATGAATGCCATTATACTGTATACATTAAATGCACAAATTAAATTAATTAAAAAATAAATGGCAAGTTAACCTGTCTCCCTCTATCTATATCATCTATATTTATGGTGAACCTGCTTATGTGTACCCATATGTGCAGTGACGTAACTGTACCAGTCAGCTCTCTAGTTGTTAAAACAAAGCTTGACTTCCACAAAGGAGGAAATTTGGCTTGCAATTTCAGAAGTTTGTAGCCATAGTCAGCTGCTGTCACAGCAAGGAACATCATGGTAGAAGAGCACAGTTTACCAGAGCTGCTAAGTTCATGGTGGCTCAGAAACAGCATAGGAGAAGATGGGATGAGCATCAGTGAGAGATTTGCCCTTGAAAGTAATGCCCACTGTCTTATTCACATCAAGTAGATAAGAGGAATTGAACTTGGGGCCTTGCGCTTGCCAGGCAGGCTCACCACTGAGCGACATCCCCATTCCTTGAATATGTGATTTAAAACGACAGGAGGAAGACTGTGGCATTGTGGGAATAAACACATTTTTACAAAATGTAGTTAAGAATTTTTAATAGTTGAGCTATAACACATTTCCAATTTAATTTTAGCAACATAGGGGCCAGGGATTTAGCTCAGTGGTGCCACTGCCTACCTTGAAAGTGTCAAGTTCTGAGTTTGACCTCCAGTACCAAAAAAAGAAAAAAAAAAGCAACATGACTGTTTAAATATGAAAGAAAATTGTTCGATGAGAAAGAAACTCAAATATTGAATTGGAAGTTAAAACAGAGTTCAGCCAGGCATGGGGGCTCATGCCTGTAATCCCAGCATTCGGGAGGATGAGGCAGGAGGATCGGAGGATCACTGTTGAGTTGGAGACCAGCCTGGACTACATAGTGAGTTCCAGGTCAATCTCAAGTACATAGTGAGACCCTGTCTCACAAAAACCAATAAATACATAAATAAATAAATAAAAATAAAACAGAGTTCAGGTAAGATGAATTACCCTTTCCTACCTGCTCAGTCTCTACTGTTAGGAATGTAGCAGTAGATTTTACTCTTGAATCTAGAATTTTAAAACTCCCAGTAGTATAGCTGAGGCAACAATCCAGGTTCTGTTGGTGAGGTCATTCGTTTTACTGAATGTGATGGAAACCAAGTAAGTAGTACTTTGCAATTGTAGGGACAGGGAGTCATAGGCCGGAAAAAAAATAAATAGGATTTTATTAAGCTTTATATAAAAAACTGATAAGAAATCTAAAGTCAGCTTTTTGCCTCTGCAGTTAGATTTCAGCACAAAGGACAGCAAAGGTAAGGAGAGAGATAGAAAGGAGACCCAAGAACGTGTCAGGCAACACAATTAACATAAGAATTTAATGAGAAGGGTAAACAGGCAAAACAAAGATGTAGCCATAAACATAAAAGACTCAGGTAACCCCCGCCCCCAGCAAATTACAAAGGAGATGAGGAACAGCCACCTAAAACTCTTATTTAATTTATATAAACACACATTTCCTTTATGTAGTAGTTAATTCTAAATTACCTTTTTATAAGCTGCCCCACACACTTATCCATCAAAAAGGCAGAGGAAAAAAATAGAGGTGCTCAGGTTAGGATCAAAGACAGCCATAAAACCAATCAGATGATGACAAATTCCAGGGGTCTACATGAGGGGGGAATCACTAGTCCTAAATAAAAAGGAGCTGAGGCCAAAAAATCCATGAATGCTCCCCTCTGTTGCCCCTTACCCTCCCAAGGTGGTTGTTTATCTTCTTTCTTTTCATCTTTTTTTTTTTCTGAAAAATCTATCTTCTATTTTAAACTCTGCCTCTTCAGCCTCTTCCATTCATTACCAAAGCTGAGAGTTCACAATCTCACAAAAATCTTGGTTGCTGTGTGTTCCAGTAGAGCAGTGTCATGGCTTTGGGAGGTTGTGTCATGGCCTAAAAAGCCTTCCCCTTAATGTGATACTATGTTTGTTAAAGCAAAATATTTAGCACACATTGGCATTTAAGAAGACAGAAAGGATAAAAAAAAAAAAGATGCCTTAGGAAAGCTTGGATTTTGGAGTAATATGTTTCAAAATATAAAAACAGTTATGCCGATTTGTGGCTCTTTAGAAGAGATTTTTTTTTGGAAAACTCTGTCTTCCCCATGATTTGTATATAAGTGATTCTGCCATAGGTATGGTCAAAGAATGTCATCTAAAGAGGAGATTGGGATATCAACTTCCTCCCTTTCTGACTTCTACCACAGGAAAGGAATTTCAGCACTTCTTCTTTCAAGGTATGGAAAGGTCTATTCTGTGGGTCTAGAGAGAAAGAATGGAAAAGAGCCATCTGAAGTAATTGGAGGGACCTCATTCTAATAAAGGAGCTTCACAATGATTCAATCACAAAAAGCATGAAACCATCTTTTAAGGATTAGCCAAGGTAGACTAGGGTCTGGTTGGTGATTATTTCTGGTTCTGTAGCCTCAGAGGAATTTTTATGGTACAGTGGCAATTCAATTTTCACGAGGTGATTGTCTTTATTCAAGATGAGTTTGCCAGGGTAGGTGTCCTGGGTAATTGCTTCTGTTTGGGGTAGTGAGTTGAGGTAACTTCATCAGGGATGATCTGTTAAGTTTTTGTTTTTCTGGAATTAGAAGAGATTGTAGGTTTGAAGATTTCTATGCATTACTCCAGAATCTGGATTTGTTTTTGGTGAAAGCTGGCAATGAAAGTCCCTGAAAATCACTTTATTTACTATTTATTTTGGTATCTTCAGTCTTGAAAGGGGATGTGAGAGACTAAGTCACTTTAGGGCTAATAAAGGCTGTAATACAGATACTTTCTGAGTTATTAGCATATCTGTGGAAATTTTTAAGGAAGACAAAAAATTGTGTTTTCTTATCTCCTTTCCATGTAACTTTATTTCCTCTGCCCTGCCTCAGATTCATCCTTATTAATTTATCACTCCCATTATCAGCTATCAAATACTCTAGTAGATATGAACAATATCTGTCATCCTAACAATTCTACAGAATTTCAAAAAGGAACATAATAAAGCTATTTGATAATTTTTAAAAAAATCTATTGAAGAGAAGTGTATTGTAGATGTTATGTGTGCTTGGATCACAGAAATAAAAAACAGCTAGATATACAGTGTATGAATATATTTTTGTACTTTTCTTAATAATTTTCCTAATAAATAAAGCTAGTAGTTTCATTAGCCTTACAGAAAAATATCATTAATTTTAAGAGCAATAACTTATCTAAACATGGACAATTATGCAGTTTACACAAAATTTCCCATAATTATATATATTTTTAAACCGCAGAATAGAAACCACTATAACAATATAAATTACTTTTCCAAATAGCCCAATGAATGGAAATTGAAAGTTTATAAGAATAAAACTGATAAAACAGTGCATTGAAGATTTTACTGTACAACTTTGATTTTTAGAAAGTACTTCTGTTACATTAGCTTTCATATATAATTCAATATAACCATAAAAATAAAGTCTGACACTGTAACCAGAAACTATTTAAAATGTGGCTAGTAGATATAAGTAAGCAATATTAATGAGTCATTGAGGTAAAAATTTCAATTTTTTTTCCCTTCCAAAATTTTTTAGATTAAATTTCTTGCCTTCCTCATTGTAGTAGTTCTACTACTACTACAGTTCATATTAATCAAATCTACCTACCATTTTTTATTGTTATATTTTCTCTTCTTTCAAATTCCAACTTTGCTTTTTGGCACAATTTTCAAATCCTTTCCCCTACTTCACGCCTTTAGTCAAAAATTCAATATTTTTTTTTGTTGATTTCTATGGAATATGCAGACTATTTGTGATCTGCATAACTGTCTAGGGCCTTCTTTGCAGCTAACTGGTCTAGGAAGGACAGAAAATGACAGGAAAAGAGAGATATATCAAAAACATAAAGAAAAATTACTTTCAATCTTTCTTTAGGAAGATGAAGCATAGGCAACTGGGTACTAAAAAAGGACTAGTTTTGTATGAATAAGGAGAGTCTATAGAAAAAGTGAGAAAAAGAAAGCACATTTAAAGTTGGTGAAAAAAGAGAAATATGAAAACTAAAGAGTAGGAGGAAAAGCATGAAAAATTTAATAAAAATCAGCAAGATTATTCTTCTATCTGTGAAATAAGCAATAAAGGCTAAAGCTAGTTCAGAGCAAGTACTCTGGCTGTGGCTGATTGGCAAATGATGAAGTCAGAGTTCAGGGCTGAAAGAGAAGGGAGACAATCACAGATGGATTAGCATCTCAAAAGGAATCCCAGAAGAAAAAAGGAAAAGCAAAATCCAAAATAGCAGGAAGTTAAAGGACGATAATACAACAGAAAAAATATCCAGTATTAAAGCAGGAAAATAAGATATAATATAAATGAAACTCAATTTGATGGTCATTGATTGAGAGTGTAAATGATGTATAAGTGGGGAAATGGACTTTTAAAGATTAAAGAATATTAAAATGTGAAGATTGAAAATCTTGGAAAACATAGCCACTATAGATATACATAAGATATTTAAATACAGATATTTTATTTTATAATTATATTTAGAGGCACTGCCATCATGAAAGAAAGAACTTTGGTAGCTGTAAAGGAAGGGCACAGAGATTCATTAAAGAAAAAGATAAGGCTAAAACAGGAAAGTGGGTTGACATGAAATTATTCTGTTTCTTGATAAGAGATGCAGTGATATTTACATGATACTATAGATATATGACAGAGAACTTTGAGAAAATTGACATTAATCAAAATATTTAGAAAGGCAATTAGTTTGTTTCTGTCGATATGAGAGGGAAAAGATGTAACTCCCAAACCTTCTAGATATTTGAAATGTGAGTCTGTGTTCTCTAAAATTGAAGAATGAATTCTAGGAACAATGGAGGTTATGAGTAGGAAAAATTTATTGAGAGAAAGAAAGCTTCTGCCTAGGAGAGACAGAAGCGGGACTAGAAAGTGCGTTGCCCACCCACCCCACTTTTCAAAGAAATTTTATACAGCAATTACATACAGTAAGGCAGATACAAAGTGGGACAAATCTATAAGACCCAATGGAAATTTTCAAAGTAGGTTTGAGGTGGGACAAAACCATGACCAATCAGTAAGATTACAAGTACAGTCAACCAGGTAATATTGATTAAATGGGAATCAAATGGGAAAACAAAGTCACATACGAGGAATTTTCCATTTAGAATGTCAATCATTGCTATCTAGGGGAAATAGTGTCTCCTCTTTTTAAAATACTAACCAGTGAATGTGTCTCAATTGTTCTCCATGTTGGCTTCTTGCTATGTTGGCTCCTGAAGGTCTGGCACATTGAGGGCTGGCTTCTTAAGGGAGGCTCTGTCTCACTGCCTACAAGATATCTAATTAATTTACCTATCTATAATATTACCTTAAACTTAATGCCAAATTCTGGCTGCTAGTGAAACAAAATAAAGTGGCAAGACTAGAATGCCTAATATTAAAAAGTAAATTGAAAGTGCCTTCATTATTTTTATCATTGTTGAGACAAAATACTGACACCCAAACTTAAAGGAAAAAGATAAAAAAAGGTTTGTTATAGCTCAGAGTCTGTAGAGGTTTCAATTCATATTTGGCTATCTTCAAGGCAGGGTGACGTGGTAAACAGGCATCACAGAGGAGAAACAGTCCATGGCATGCAGAAGGCAACAAAGAGATAAGTAGTAAATAGCAGCAGCAAGCCTGTCTCCTTTCTGTTCCTTTATATACATCCAAGCTTCCTGCCCTTTGAATTGTGCCACCCACCCTCAGCATGGGCTTTCCCACTATCCACACCCAGAGCTATGCAAGTCCAATCAGTGGACTAATTTAGTAATCAAACTTAATCCCAGCATCACATACCCTATAAGTCCTATGTGTAGCCAAAGCATCATTTTAACTAAAATGTATACGCACATTGCAAGTTTAGATGTTCCCTGAAAAGTTTAATATTTACTTACTACCTGAAAAATTTCACACAAATGTTTATAGAAGCTTTGTTCAAAACCTGGAATCCTTCAAAATATCTTAAAGTGTTGAATGGTTTAACAAATTGTGACACACCCATGGAATTGGTTGCTCCTGACAAGTGAAAAGAAGTGTTAATTCATATTTTAACAATGATAAAAAATAAGTATTTTTTTGCTAACTTAAAAAGCCAAAAAGATGATATTATTTGATTATATGATAATCTGTAAAAGACAAATTAATAAGGAAAAAAGAAAAGCAGGTTAGAAGAATCTAGAGGTTGAGGCAGGGGATTGTATACTCCAACAGATGGGCTTTTTCACTATTGGAGTCTAGAGTCATAACAGTTCCATAGCAATGAGAGTATCTAGCACCTAGCTGTTTTCAAATACCATAATATGAATAAAGGGAATAAGAGCTCCCCAAAGAAATGGGCACTCCAGATTGGGCACATGAAGTGCACCTTAATCCAGAGCATCCTGTTCTATTAGAAAATAAAGAAAAAATGCTTTAAAAGGAAAAGAAAGAATCCAGAAAGCAAAGAGGAAAGGAAGAGGGGGAGAGAGGAAAGATAACAGGAATAATTTGAACAACAAATTATATAAGGATTATATTGGATTGAAACCTAAATAATAAATAAACATTTGTAGTATTTCAAATACAAATGATGAATACTACATATTATAAATTAAATAATTTAGAGGTAAAATTTCATTGTAAAAATACTCCAAAATGATAAATGTGAAAGGGAAAGAAAGAAAAAAATTATCATTGAAACAAAATAGGAAAAAAAACAGGAAATAATTGTTAATGAATATTAAATTATTCCTAAGTATTTAGAATGAATGAATACTAAAAGTTGTAGGTACTTTTAAAGTAGAATTAAGATATTTCCAAAGCTGTTAACTACACTAAAATACTTAATGGTCTGTTGGTTTTGTCTCCACAAAAGTGTTGATATTTCTTTTAGTGGGAAAAGCTTTGATTTTCCTTTGAGTGTGGGCTAGATATAGTAAAAGATCCACTGTAAAATATAATAATTTACATGTATATGGTATAGTAAAATATCACTGTAAAATGGTGAGAGGTTTTTATTGTTTGTTTTTAAATACTGTCTTAAGCCACATGTGAGGTCCTAGCTACAAGATATGCAGTCGCTTTCTTTGTAGCTGATTAAATCCACAGCACCCACTTTCTTTATCTGGCTCTCACTTTCTGGACCACTGTGCGCTCACCCTAATCAAGTCAGGGCCAGTAAATGGACAATTAGGAAAATTCTCTGCTTGGAAACATAGGAAATTATTCAAATTAAGCAGTTAATAGAGCTCACAAAGCCTAGCTCACTCAGCAAGTACTCTGGTTTGTTTTAACTCTGTCCCTGTGTGCAATCCCCTGGGATATGGCTCCTTACAAATATCTCTTATTTCCACTTGAAATAAAGTGTTGTTTTTTTGTCTTTTCAATCTGTTGTATTCCACCTTCAAGAAAATTAATTTTAAAATACTCACTTCTAATGAAAATGATAATAAAACAAATTGTTTCAGTGTATAAAACTGGCAGACACTAAGGTGTCTCATTTAACATCATCAAAAATTTATTTTGATGTTATGTACCTTATGATATATTACAATGGGAAAGTACATTCCCTTATGATTTTTCTTTTCATAATTTCATTCTATTTACCAGAAAATATCAGACAAGTCTTCAAATAAAGATTATTTTAAAAATTGTTCACTAATTTTCAAAATTCTGAAGTTCATGTAAGGTAAGGCAACATAAAGAACCTGACATAGAATGGAGAAGTTGGCAGAGACATAACTAAACGCAACATGGCATCTTGGCTGGGATTCTAGAGTATTAAATGAGAGTAGATTGGTAATAGTGATATATATATCAATGTAAGTTCATCAGTTGAAACTAATGTACCACTCTAATGGGAAACATTGTCCCTGAGAAACATCATGCATATATGAGAACAGGAGGTAAATGACAAACAACTTAACTCCCGTTCAATTTTGCTGTGAACCTAAGGTGGCTATAAAAAAGAAAAATCCATTTAAAAAATACAAGAGACCAATAAAAAAAAGAAAAGAAAAGTGGTCAAACTGGAAACTCATTTAAAAGATTTTTGAAAAAAAAATGTAAATTTCTTTATTTTGATAAATCTGCCATGATAATAAAAGAAGTTAACTCTATGAATACATAGATGATGTATATACAGAATGTTTGTACTCTTATTTTGCTATTCTTATAAATTTAAAATTATTTCAAAATAAAAATATGAAATCAAATTGGGCATATTTTCCTGAGTCTATTTCAAGACTATTTTGTTTCATTGATCAGTACGTCTAGATTTTTTAATACTCTATTATCTTTATTATTGTAGCCTTTCCCCCTAAATAAGACCTAACCAGGAAACAAGACCTGGAAAGGATCTTCCAGAAGTTCATCATATAAGCCCTACCCCAAATTAAACCCTAGTTAAGAGCACCATGCAAATATATTTAATATGTTCATTGCTACCCACAATGGACATATTGAATTATAAAATAATCATATTAACAAATAAATAATGTTACCAACATTAATATTTAAAATAAATGGTAGAATAAATTATAATTAAATATTCATAAATACACAGGTGAGTGCCTTTGGTTGAGAGGTAAAGGCCTACGCAGATGGATGAACTTATTGCTCAATAAGCCATCAGGGTACAGACACAGAACACAAATAATGTGTTCACCTGAAAATGAACAAACATGGTTATGTCTGAGACTTGGTAATATAATACATTGTATATTGTATTGTATTAATGTGCATGTACGAAATCAAGAATATTTTCTGAATTTTAGTGCCTGGAGTTTTTGTTGCTTTTATATGGACCACTGTTCTTCACCATCATCATTTTTCTTGCCTGTCTTGTAAGCCTTCAATTAACACTTGATAAAATGCAAGATTTAAAGGGACTATTATTTTGAAATCCAGCAAGATGAATGCCAAAGAAAACAGCTGTTCTGTCAAATCCACAAGAAAGGCATTGTGGGGGACGCAGGGCACAAACTGTTAGGGCTTTATGCAAAGTTAAGATCTCAAAATAGTCTCAAAATGGTAAGCAGAGTGTGATGATCTCGGTCAACAGGTGAGGAGGGAACTGCTAAGAAGTGCAAGTGTGGATTAGGTCAGCAGCTATTATTTCCTCAGCTGCAAGACATCATCCATGAATGGATTGCTCATGGAAGACCAAAGGGCTCGGTTGTGCTCAGGGCTATTTAAACATTTGCCCTGGCAATGGCACTACAGTTAGAAATATCACCCAGAAGAATCCAAAACATCATAATACCAGCTTGATGTCTTTCTTCAGGGATATGTTCAGTCTCTAAGAAGATCTATAAAACTGTTCAGCCTGAAAGATGCTGAAGTTATTGAACATGTACTTGCACTCAAGTCTTTTGTTGATGGCATTGATATTTCTAAATATCAACTCTCCAACATGATTGTTTTTGATAAAAGTGTAGTTGTTTATAAGCCCACCATCTCAAATGACAATTGTTCAGATGGTTGCCTTGACAATCTATGTTCCACTAGATGTGAAAGTGCATGTATTACATGTATTTTGCAATTCATCCAAGTGGAAAGAAAGCTCCATCTCTAATCATCACTGAGGAAAGGAAAGATAAGACTGAATGTGTCTCAGACATTTATGTTCTTGAAACTGAAAACACTGGGTGCAGTTATAAGAAACTGGGTCAATTTTATGATGTCACTGTTTTTGTGAGGTGGCCCAAAAGGTCTGCTAGAATATGATTCAGACAGAACTTACTATGGTAAAGCATGAAGGATTTTCTTGCAAAGAGAATTGATGAAGTGATGAATCCTAGACTCTCGATATTGAAATAAATAAGCCATTCAAGGACCATTTGCACATTGAAATCAATGACTACACTGAAAATGGAATGGAGAGATATCAGCATGGAAACTTTGTGCAGGCTATCCTGCAAGAGTTTCTGATGTGGCTGAAGAATGTGCGGCACAAAATCATTGCTAGATGTGTTGCCAATCCACTATGAGCAGGGTATGTTACAAGAAATGCTCATTTAAAGGAGGCTCTGTTGCTAGACTTGAGCGATTAGGGTCAAGGGTTTTGAAGGAAATGGAGTCCCAAGAAATTCAGGGTGGAATTTGTGGATTTTAGAGTAATGATGATGTTTTAGAAGATGATATGACTATATTTGAATGAATACATGTCATTGTATATAAATCAGTGAATATTTCTGTACATGAATAAATATAGATTGTCATCCATGAAAAATATAAGACATAAACTGATAATAGGCCCTAATACATCTTTTAGAGTAAAATTAGTATAAGATCTGGCCTTATTTTTGGAAAAATACAGTAGTGAATTCAGAAATAGGTTGTCAAAATTCTCTGACTGTTTTTTCTTTCCTAGAATTAGTTAGTTCTTATGTCTTTTGATTTTATTTCTTTTATTCTACTTATGGAGAATTTTTTACAATTTCCGTATCTTACCATTACTAGTATAGATCTCTCCTTTTAATTTTAAATGCTAGGATTAAATTTTGCATCATTAATCATTATTTGATTAGAGTCTTATTTCAAGAATGTTGTTCTACTTAATTCATAGCTTAAGGGCATCTGAACAATATTGTCCCAAGCTCTTTCCTCTATCTTTTTGTTATTTTTCCTGTACATTTTACTTTTACACATGATATTGAAACATAATACAATATATTTCAATCAATTTACTTTAGAAATTTGTGCTTTATAACAATACATAAAAAGAAAAATATTATCTTCCTTTAATTTCTTGATCTCTGTATTTGTGTAAACACAGGTTTGTCTTTGGGCCATATGTCCTTGATCAGAGAAATTTTAATTTGCAAGAGGAACTGTATTGTTATTTCTTCTAGAATAATCTTTATTTTGTCTTTATTCATAAAACAGTTTTTAACATGTAATTTATCATTCCCTTTCTTTTCATTCTTCCCCCTTTTCTTCCTTTCTTCTTTCAGTGCTTAAAAGTGTGTCTTAATATTTTTCTGTCTTTAAATTTTACTGAAAAATGTTTTTCAACATTATCTTTCATATGTGTGAGATATGTCATTTTTCTTTGGATACCAGAGAAATGTTCTTGTCTTTGGTTTTGGTAGTGTATTCATGGAAACAGTGACTGATGCTCTTCATCAGCACTTTAGGGCTATGGAATTTAGACAATGGCATAGAAAAGCTCCAGATGAGTTATCAAGCCATTTCTTCCATGACTACTGGGTATATTCTGTGTATGAGTTCCTCACATGATCATGGAAACTAATATACACAAGATGTAGATTTTTTTTATTTGTAGTATCCAAAGACTAGCCTATTGTCAGTGCATGATTAGCAATTGTTTTTGTATGAACTATTTTAGGTGAATTATAACCAATATCGAAAACCATCTATTCAAGTTACCAATTATTTTGTCCCATTATTCCTCTATTGTTTTTCTTCATTTTCAAATTAATTTTCTGCTACAGCAAAATTGTCTCTCTGAAAGGTCTAACGATTGTGATTCTGTCCATTCTAAAATATTATGTTGCTTTAAGCTTTACTGTAAGTTTTTAATTAATTTTCTGTACTACAAGTAGAATCTAAAGTTTTCCTTCAACATTGTGAGCATGATGTTTAAAATGACATTGTTACAGTTTTTATTAGAAATCACCTACTTTATCTGCAAGTTCTCAAGGCTCATATTTGAAATGTAAACTCCACTTTTATTATCTCTTTGGGTAAAGATGAATTGATTTCACAAAATTCCACAGAACAAGGGTGCTTTCCTCTTATTTGTGAGATGACTTACTGGTGCTCTTTCATTTGATTTGTGTCATCCTCTCTTTCTTTTAGTTTCATTCAATTTTACTATCCCTAGGTATTTCTATATCACAGAATTGAAGCTAATATTTGTTTCCATTTCTTTTTATAAGAAATGCTATTACCTTTTAAATTGCAGTTTAAGATTATTTCTCCATTTCACAGAAATATACTTTATATGAACCTGTTAAAATCTTTTTGTGTGGAAATTTGAATGTTCATTTATGCTCTGTAATATTCTTATGAATATAAATTTCAAAATATAATGTAAACAATTCAAGAAATAATTGTATTTTCCCTGTGTATTTGAGTACTTAAAATGTTTTTGTAGATTATTTTCATGAAGTAGGTATCTTTAATACAGCAGAACAATGAATTTGAAAATTCATTCCAAAGAGCTTTGAATTCTAATGAGTTAGTTTAGGGCCTTGTGCTAGCAGTTTTTCTGGGAAGATGAATGCATTAGTGTATCATAGGCAAACAATGTGGATCTTTCACTTTCTTCTCCCAGTTTTATTTATAGCATTGAGCTAAGTTTTATTTATGGTGTGACTGCTTATTTAGATACACATAGAGAAATATACAGAAGACTGTGCTAATGTTTTTGTTGTTGCTGTTGTTTTTTGTTTGTGTTTGTTTGTTTGTTTTTGGTACCAGGGATTGAACTCGGGACCTTATGCTTGCAAGGCAGGAGGTGGCACCACTGAGCTAAATCCCCAGCCCAAAACCGTGCTAATTATTCTGGGCCACATTTGTATTTTTCTCTATTAATTGAAATGTTAAAGTTTCTAAAAAAAGTATGATAAATAAATGAGAATCAGAAAGAAATTTAATAACTAAAAATGAAATAATAGACATCACAATTTTTTCTTTATAACATAAAGCTGTGATTCCATACACATATAGACATTCAGAAATGTTTTCATCGTTAGCTAATGTAATAAGCTTCCATATGATATCGACACTGCTCCACTTAATATGTTAAAACATACTTTTTGTTATATGCAAAGTATTGTAATCAGAACTGTAGGAGGTACACAGATAAGTAAATTTCCTGTCTTCTTAGAAATTAACATTTACATTCCATACACGTGTTAAAAATGACAGACACTTGTGATCCCCTTAGAAAAAGCAAACTTTTCAATATACAATTTGAAGGTAATTTAGCCCATTTATTTATTCATTCAGTAAATATTTCCTGGCATTTGTAATGAGCCAAAACATAATTCTAGATGATAAGATTAAATTTGTACTTGTTTGTTTGTTTCTGCTTAACATGAGAAAGATTGTGCCCCAGAACATAGTGTTTATTGAGTATTTCACAGAGAATGCTTTGAAGAAGAAATGATAACTAAATCAAGAGTTGCAGAACAAGAACCAAATAAAAGGAAGGATATGTTCAATTTAATCTGAGTTCATGTACTCATTACATAAATTAGGAAATAAGATGAGAGAATATGAAGCAGTATATAAGAGAAAATACATATTAATGAAGCCCTAAAGTCTAGGAGAGTAATCTAGCAACCATAAAACTCATGAAACAGGGTACCATGATTGGGAATAGTTGAATACTTAAGTGAGACTTTCCAAACTTAAAGTGGGCACACATTGGCTAATATCAAGAACAGTATATTGAAAATATTTGCAAAAATAATAACCTATATATTTAAATAGAATTTATGTCCTAAAAGTATGTACTTATTGATTTGGATATAGCCATATTACTACATTTAAGGTGTTTAGTAAATAATTTAAATGATACTAACATTAATATTAAAGCTCAGAGAGAAATGAATAAATATGAGCACTTGAATATGATCAGAGATGAAAGTTTTATGAGAAAAAAATACACTATTTTAAAATGTTTGTATTTCAGAAAACTGAAAGAGAAATAATTTCAAGATTTCTTCATCTGTAATGGTTCAGAAAATTTGAATCACCTCCAACTGAAAAAGATCATAACATTGAAAAAGAGAATGTCACAGTTTGAATGTCCCTCACAACTCATATTGAAAAAAATATTTTTACTGCTTTCAATTTCTGAAATGGTATATATTGGTATGCAAATGTATTGATTAAATACTGGTCAATCTGTCCAACAATTTGAAAATGTTGACTTTCAAAGGTAACCAAATTTACTATTTTAAAACTATTTAAAGAGGAGATACATCCTTTTTTGTTGATTTTTGTTTTTGTTTTTATTTTTTTTTTGGTACTGGGGATCAAACTTTGGAACTTGCACATGCGAGGTAGGTGGTAGCACTATTGAACTAAATCCCTGGCCCAATACAAAATCTATTTAGAAAAACATTTTCAGAATGAATGTGAGATGTCAACCCAGCAATATTTTAATAAAAATTTGGGAGGATAAATGCAATAATATATTATGAAAATTTTATACAAAGCCACTATTTAAATTCATTATATTCTATTTTATACAATAATCCTTATTCATTTTTGAATATTTCATATGTGTAATATTGAATGTTATACTCAACTTATGGAAGAGAATCATGAAGTTTTTTATACAGTCATTTAAATAAGTTACATGTATTTAGTAAGGAGATAGACTTAAAGAACATTGACTTTATATAAATGTATCTATACACTTTTGATTTAAAAGCAGTTTTAGGTAGAGACAAGTGTAACATTGGAAGAAGTTGTGGAATTAATAATAATCTTATTCATGTGTTAATCAACTGATCTCTTTGTTCATAGTCTAAATATTCCATTACTAAATCTAACTGTGACATATTTTAGTTGTTTGAATAATGTATGCAGTATTAACTTAATGTTTAGTTATTTTGAAAACTACTGTAAAAAATTCACAATAATATTCCTGAAAGCTATTTTTCAATATTCTTTCTAATCCAATGTGAAAGCATGTTATATAGAGATAAAGATTAATAGAGAAAAGGTAGGAATAAGAGTTAACTCATTTTACCTTTTACAAATATAGATAAAAAATGAAGGTGATCAGTAAAATTCATTTTTATGTTTTTAAAATTGAGAAAAGATTATCTTTGTTCAACAAAAGCAGACATAAAAGTATTTGTAAGAAACAAACTACATAACAGTTTATGGAAATGCACAGCAGTCCATTTTATTATAAGAAACAAATTACAAAAAAGTATTAAAGACAAGTACATTCATCCATTTAACTATTATTTGCTGCACTTAAATAAAGTTTACTTAATTTGATTTGTCTTATTTTTAATGTAGAAGTATAAATAGTACATTCTTGTAACTTGGATATATTCCCATAATGTGCAGTTTAGTTCCTGATTTATGAATTACCCTTGTCCATATTAATAAAAATATATGAGTTGTGCAGATCTGCTAATACTTTGATTTGATTGTTTCATAATGCATGCATATATGAAAATGTAAAAATGTGTCCTGTAAATATGTACAATTATTAACTTGTCTATTAAAATTTTCAATAAAATCTCTTCAAGTACGATTTCAGCCTTTCAATGGAACAATTAGACCCTCCTCTGGATTAATGTACTATTTTAGTAATTTGACAAATAATATCTGCATGGCATGGTATCATAAGGTAAAGCTTTTAATACTGAATTAATTGTAAAATCCTGTAAGTTTTTTGTTTTGTTTTCATTTTTTCTCCAATATGTAATATTTTAGACTGCCTTGCGATACATTGTAATAATGAAGGTGAGGTCTACTAGGTAGAGTAATAGTACATATTCCTCCCTATTCCTTATCACTAATATTTAAGTAGAATATATTCCAAACTCGAATATGCTCCAAGGCAATATTTTTATGCAATTGGATCATAGGCACATTATACTCATCAGTAATTTCATTTGCTAATGAGTTCAGTAGCTATGTTTTCTGGTAATAGGTGAAGCCTGGTTGTAGGTGGATCACTGGTGTGTGATGTGGAAGATTATGTCTCCCCAGCTATTATCTCAACATATTTCCTGGTTATCATAACATATGCAGTTTTTCTCTGCTTTGTCACTCTGCCATACATTCTGGCCTTGAAGTCAACTCACCATGAACTGACAACATGAGAAAAAGTAAACCTCTCCTGCTTTAGGTTGTGGGTGTTTTCAGGTATTTTGTTCTAATAAGAAGAACGTGTGCAAGGCAGATACTGGTACCAGTAGGAGGATCATTGCCTGGACTATAACTGACCGTGTGGTTTAGAAATCTTTGAAATTTCTTTGTAGGATGAGTTTGGCAAGGTTTGAAGATGTTGTCCACAAAGGCCATATAATTCTATAAGATGGAATTAATGGGAGAGTTTGGTCAGGTCTCAGGAGACTACATTTTTGAGAGAACTGCAGACAAAAAGGGCTTGGGTAAGGAGGTTTTAGCTGGAAACAGGAACTCCTTTGGTAGTTGAACTCAAGAATATATGAATTATGCTTTGGAAGAAAATTTGTCTACATCTTGTTGTGAGATTTTCAGGTGACTAAGATCTGGGACAAAAGATTAATTAATCTGTCTGAGGACTTTTTAGACAGCCCATTGTTGAGGTGGTGGCATAGATACTTTTCACTGTTTTTAGCCATGTATATAGTGTGACTCACAAGTAAAAAATCCATATGAAAAGCTCAGAGATTTTCCAGAAAGGAAGTGCCTACCACATTAGGAACTTGGAGAATATAGTTGCTGAAAAGATTAGCAGCAAGTAAGCAAGTATTTTTCAATGGAATGATAGAAAAAGGGCTTGAGGTCATCTCAGGAATCACAAAGACCTAATACTTTATTGACTAATGGGTGTAAAATGGTAAAGATAAACTTTCCTTGAAAGACATTTCTTTAAGAAGAAATGCCTTAGAGTATCTTGCTGGAGAAGGCCGTACTAAGAAATTGGCTTCCCAGGATTCAGTTCACTGTGTTTAGCAATCCAGGAACTGGGAAATATCTGTCACCATTATCCAAAGAGGCCTGTCTATTGCTGAAAATGACAGAAGGACTTGTAGTACTAGTTTTAGACTTTCAGAATGCAAGACTTGTAGGGTCAGAGAGGCTTCCACTCACATTTCAGAAGAAAGGCCTGGAAATTCAATGCAGTGTGTCACTAAAAGGTTAGTGGGTAAATCTATGAGAATAAAATCAAAAGTACAGTGATAATTGCTGGAATTTAGAGATGCCAGGAATGTGGCTTGCCCAATGAGGAAAGGCAAATGCAGTGGAAAAAAGTTATCCAAAGAGAAAGGTCACCGGGACTGCAATCAGCAATACAATAGTCCTGGGGCCCACAAACCACTTGGAGCTCACTTTGTTCCACAATTTTCCCTGAGCATTGGATAGGGAGCTCTAGAAGGTAATATTTGCCTTGGTGAGTTTTAGTCTGCTTTGGTCAGATTAGTTTCTATCCCAATATTTCTCCTTGAAATGTGAAGATATACCATGTGCAATTGCATACTGAATGTGTTTAAACGTCTTTTTTATTTTTATATGGGCTAATATGTAAGAGTTTTCCTCTGGCCTCAGAAGAGATGTTGGACTTTGACTGGTGGAACTGTTTAAGTTTTTGTAACATCTTGAGTGACTAAATGTATTTTGCATACAGATGCACATAAGTATTTCAGGCAACTTTATGGTTATCCCCTAAATATCTCATAAACAGAGAGGTCGGTCTTTCCAAAGGGACTGGGTCATGGAAGGACTGATCAGTGTATTCATCACTAATATTCTTATCAGTTGAATGTGCTGTTGTGTATGCACAATGGTTAGAAGTGGATTACTGTGGGTGTGAGCTGGAAGGGTGTGTCATCCTCTCTGGATTCTCTCTCTCTCTCTCTCCCTCCCTCCCTCCCTTTCTCTCTCCCTCTCCCTCTCCCTGTTCCTGTCTCCTCATCCTCCTCCTTCTTCTCTCCCTTCACCCCCGCTTCCTTTCCCCATACCATAAGTACCTTTCCTCCACTGGGCCCTTCTACTGTGTTATACCTGCCTTGGAGTCAGATGATTGCTCTGAAAATGTGAGTCAAAATAAACCTCTCCATCTTTAAATTGTGGGTATCATGTATTTTGTACCAGAAAAATAAAATGACTAAGACACCTAGATAACATCTAACATCACAGATATGTGTAACTATCTGTGATGGGACATTATAAGAAATCTGTCCCGTGTGACTGGGAGAGGCCACATGTGTAGCAGGATTGACTGCTGGTTTTTTAACACAGCTATAAGGATCTTGGCAAGGAGCTTACCCTCTATGTGCTTTGGTTTTCTGTTTCTAAATGGAATCACTAACTGCATGGTTGGTGTGAACAGCAATAGGTGAATTTCACTGTTCCAGCTTTCTTTTGCACTGTCAGAACCAGTTTTCCTAAATACTTTTAGAGTCTCCAGCAGCAGCTAAGCCACACTCCCTCCTAAAAAGTCCAATTACTTCAAGGCACTTCATCTTAGCTCGAATTTACCAGCAGCATACTGGGGCATAAACCAAATGAGCCTGGAATGTGAGCAAGGAGAAGATTAGATACAATTGAAAAAGAGAATATCTGTCATAACCCAAAACAACCTGAAAATTTTTCTTTATTCCTATCTTTCTCGATTACTGTTGCTATATGAATGGTCATTCCCTTTACACTCCTAATTTATTGTGATGAGCTTATTATTGCTCATATTCTTGAACATACATGATTTCTATCATATGCTAGCAGACCTTTGGTTGCTGTTAATTTTATTATTAAATATAGATAATATATTATTAAATGGAGGATCTGGTTTAGCAAGGTTGTGGTCTTCTAAGGACAAACAAAAGCTGTGCCTTTTTTTTTTCTTTGTCCCCACGTATAAATAGTATACTTCAGATTACTTGAAATCAACTGAAGGATTTGTTAAAGGATGCTATATTACTTTTAACACTAGCCCGTAAAAAGATCCTACATTTTTGTTCACTTCACTCTTTCCCTAGCTAAATAATTTTTTAGCATTCTGTATCAAGATGCAGTTTCCCTAAGATAGTTTATCTGTACAATGTAAAGCCAATGAACAAGATTCCTTTCAATTACTTATTATCCTTATGCAAATATAATTCACACTAATATTTTATCAGCTTCTTTTTAGCATGAAAATGAGCTACTCTGAAGAACAGAATTTCAGAAAATTTGATTTGATATTGATAAGTATAAAAAAGTAGTTTTAAAAATTAAATAACATCACGTTCTTTTTCTATAAACTTTTTTATTTAATTCATTAAATTTATTGGTACATTTAAGGGACACAATATCATGGCATTCATTACTGGGAATTTGTTCATTTACATGATATATCCTGGTTCTCATTTTTTCCATTCCCCTGCCCTTCCTCTACCTGCCCACCCCCCCATTTACAAAGACTTTGTTTTCGCTTTTCCTTTTCTCATATTTATTCCTTTCTCTTCTCCTGCCCCTCCCACTTCCCCTTCCCCTTTAGGCCTCATCTTCCATTTTCATCATAACATCTGGTAATAGATGGATTTATCTAAACTTTGATATGGATTATTTAAAGTCTTTTGTCCGTATACTCAGATGTCAATTCTTGCAGCTATATTTAAATGGAAATATGTGATTGGAGGGGTAGCTTAGTTTGAACCACAGTTGTTGTTCTACAGCTGTTACAAATGCTCAGCTGTTTGTACTAATTCTTTTCTATCCAGGGAAAGAGAATGAGTACTCATGGGTCTGAGGGAGCATCTCTATTATACATTTCATTATTCAGGCTCTTTTTTAGCCCAGGAGTTAAATGCTGTGGGCCTGACTTTTCCATACTGGAACTGACCAAGATAATTATTGGTATTTGCAGCTGTTTGAAGAATATTTTTGTAGGCAGGATATGAAGAGTGGCGCATTTCTGCTATTTGTTAACAAAGCACAATAAAATAAGATTATATGTAAGAATTTAAAACACAAGAAACGAAGTTAGAAAATTTTATTTTCCACTAGTCTTCTGATGTGAAAGAAAGACTCAAAAAATAAAGTTCATCACTGCATTAGTTGGCTTTTTTATAGTGTAACAAGATACCCGAGGAGACTAATGATAAAGTGAAGAAATCCACAGAACTGAAGATACTCCCTTGTGGTTTCTGCATCTGCTCAGTTTGAGTGAGGCCCCTTTTCACTGTGTAACATCTTGGCAAATGGCAATAGTAAGGGCACATGTGGGAACAGATTTATTACATCACTGTAATGTAGCCAGAGAGAATTGAGTGGAACTAGGCTCAGGCTTTTATGAAAATTCTTTCAGTCAAACTAACCAAGGACCAAAATTATACCTCCTTTCTGGGGTTTCCCCCAAACTGACTGAAAACTTCCTATGAGGACTCATCTGCTAAAGATTCCCAATCTCCCCAAATCACTAAATAAAACACATAAACCACTCTGTATACAATTTCCAACCATCTCCAAAGCATACAAAGTATATACTGAACACAGTATTAATTGTCGATCTACTTTTCTGAAAATATAAAATTATAGAAAAGAAATATTCTTATCATTCCTTTAGGTGAAGTATTTGAAATGCCCAACTTACCCAAAGCTTGACCTGAATTTCAGAAGTGACAGCTCATCATTGTAATAAATAACTTTTTATTAAAATTGAAATTGAGAAGGTAGTTTAATAATATGACTACTTTTTTTGAAATTTTCAAAACTTGAAAAATCTCTAAAAACTTATATGCAGTATTGTATTTAATCATTTGCAATGATGGGGAATAATGAGATCTCACCTTAGAATATACTTTGAGATTTGAAAGTCTTTAAGTGTAAGCCAAGATAATTGTAGTTCATCCTTCATGTACAGAGCTTCTTTGAAAAATTTTGAAACAGGAGAGTAGCAGGGGACAAATAAAGATGAGAAAGGAAAATTTTATTGTTGAAAATGTGCAAGAAGACTGGAAGGAAATAAATAAAACTAAAACCCTGTTAAGATGTAAGTGCAACAAATAAAAGATGTTTTAGGAACAGCCCTCCTCTTTTGACTTCCACAACACCGGAGTGATTTTATGATTCCAAATCTGTTCTGTTCTGTCCATTATGTGTCTGTGTCTACGTCTTCATGCAAAAGATGCAGTTTTCTCCTCTCCTCTTCTCCTTTGGATTCACTTCTTCCTCTCTTGAACCTCTTAAAAAAAAAAGGAAACTTTTTCCTTTTCTTTCCCTTTCCACGTTTCTCTCTCTCCCTCTCTCCCTCTCTCTTCCATTTCTCTCCTGCACATACTATCTCTTTCTTACCTCTTGCATTCACACCTCTCATGACATTTACCTCTATTAGTATATCCATGCAGAATGGTATATATTATATAATGTCTTTCCTTCAGAAATACCTACATGTCTTCAAGTATCATCTCTGAGTGCATTACTATTTAATGCATAGTTTTAACCCTTTAGAAATTCATTTAGTTGATCAAATTATAGATTGCCATTCCAAAATACTGAATACAGTTATAATAAACAACATACTTTGACTTATGGTGTGAATTTAATTTAACAGATTTTTCTGACTCTTAGACTTCATCTACGAGATAAGGAAAATGACCCCACTTCCTAGTGCTAAGAATTAAGTTAGATTCATTAATCGTTTTGTTTAACACTTCTTTAAGCAGACACTACAAAATTAGGATACAGCTTAATACTGGCAAAGACATTTATATGTTTTGATCCTAAGACACTGTTCATTTTTCTTTCAAAAATGGGAAAAAATATAGCTAAGGACATTAAAGTCTTCTTATGTGTCAAAAGATATGGTGAATATAAAATATACATATATATTTAAATTCAGCAAATTATTACATATTATCTAATCCTGATTATAGGGATTGACTTAAACTACACTGTGGCTTAAATAAATTTCTCCTGATCCTATACCCTGGAAGTTACAGTGTATTAATGAATATACACTTTGAAAGAGATCTAAACCACCCTAATTTATTCCCTTTCTCTGTTGAGGAATCCACATTAAAAATACTTGCATTTATTCATTAATTAATTATTGGCTAGTTTATAAGGTATTTATCTTGAGACGAAAAAAATATAGCAGAAAAAATAAACACATAGGAATAAATCACAAAAATTTTTCATATAGTATTATTATAACCGAGACTTCATGTTTTGTATTTGGTATTTTTGAATGCTCAATCCACAGTGCTCCTTCAAGATCAATTCGTTCAATCCACATATTTTACTGAAAAAGTGAAGAAAATTAGTATATCAAACAGGAGGAACAACATGATTAAAACTATTGAAATATTTAGAGTTAGCTCCACAAATGAATTTGAGGTTGCCTAAATTTGAGATGGTATTTGTAATAATACTACATGATAAGATTTATATTTTTAAAACATTATCTCAGTATTTCCTTACATTATACCAGTGACCACTGAAGTTAGGTGAATGAAAATATTCTTGAAAAATGCTAATCGGTTAATTACTTATTGGCACTGGAGAATCTCGTTGCTCAGGACTGTAATCCCAGCACTCTGAATGCTGAGGTAGGAGGACCGCTGCAAATTTCAGGTGAGCCTGGGTTGCATAGTGTGTTCAAGGCCAGCCTGAATTTCACAGTAAGATCCTATCTCAAAAAACTGTGGGTTTTAGACTACAAAATTTTTCATTTTAAGGCAAACTAAAATAATGTGAAGATAATCATATCAAAATATTACATACTTATTACTTTCAATTTTGTTTTTGCATTGCTAAGAGTAATAGCATATGTAAATCTCTACTACTATACACTTGATAGCTAAAAAATTTTGTTTTCTTTACTTTTTAGGCATAACACACTTTAATTGAATCCAAGTAATGATATGTTATTTAGCAAAACATTTCTCTTCCAAATAATGGCATGAAATTTTATCTGTTTATGGAAATTGGTTTTTAATTTTACTTTTTTCTTATTCATCACAATGTTGAAAACATTTGGTGAAACTAAGATAATTGTATAAATATACACAAATTGATATGTTGAGTTGGGATTATTATTCAAGGCATCACACACTATACTTACTTTTCTTATGTTGATAGTTCTAGAATCATGCAGGGAAAAAGCTTTATCTCAATGCAAAATTAGCATTGGATTTATTATTTTATCAACATTTTAATGAGATTATTAGTTTAATACAAAATAATTTTGAACAGTTAAATTTTGATTTAATCAATTTCATCTCATTGTATTACTGTTTCAAATATTAAGTCTTAAGTCAGATTATGAAATAATAGATTTACGAGTGAATTAAGACTTGAAAAACTCAGGATAATTGCTTGGGACCTGTACACTGAGTACAGATTTCAGTAATTAATGCACTTTTATCAATTCATGTTTTTTTACTTTGAAATTCCCATAATTAAAAAATGCTCTAGCATTATGACAGATACGCTTAATTTTCTAATTAAAAGCCTTTCCAGTCCCGTATTTCATGACAATAGCCCAGTGTTTTAATAATTACCAACTATTGGTCCATGTGCACCCTCCCAAGGGTGAAATCACTACTGGTCAAATCATGTGTACAAGTGACCTAAACTTATCCATTGGGAGAGGTCAGCTGGAGGGTAGAAGGAAAGGCTTTCACGTAGTTTAAAAACAGTACATACAAAATGTTTCATCTTTGCTGAGATGGTCGTTGCTACATGGGACAATCGCAGATGCTTTAGCCATTTGCAACCATGAGTAAATAATATGTTCAACATGGTGAAAAGCCAGGGCAGAGTTGCAAATGATGACAAATTCAGCAAATGTTCAAAGTTATCTTCAGCAGAAAACATCTCCCGAATATAAAAGTAAAGACTGAACCTGAGATAGTTGGAATTATTGCTTAAAAGGTTTCTTGACAAACAACATAAAGCTGGATGTGGTACTAATATCAAGGATGCAAAGAGAATGTGTCCTTCAAATGCAATTATTCATTCCCAAAAGTCCTTTCTTTCTTCTATTTCCCAGCTATCTTTGAAAATTGAGTTATGAGAAACAATATATGCAACATACAGTGGATTCAGGGGCTGGAATGCTGGTGTGGAATGCTCTTATCCTTTAATTTTGTGACTCCTTTAGGAATGCTGTGTCATTAGTATTTAAATCACTTCATAAATATTTCACTTTAAATACCATTGTAATGTCTTGTGTATGGCTTAATTTGTGTCTAGCATAATGGTTTTGTATAGTGAGACAATTTCACCAGGGCACTTATACGATTAAAAAGAGATTTAATAGTGCTCTTTATCTTTACTTTGAGTTGACCATGGAATAGAAAGCAAAAAGCCACTTTGTTTCTTCAGGAATAGCTTCTTATATTTATGTATTTTGTGTTTTTAAAAAATCAACATTTATGTCTGACAGTGAATACTGAGGAAAACTGGACACTACTTTAAACAGAGGAACTTGGAAGAAGAAAAAGAAGCAAGGGGAAAAATAGTCCAAGGCTAAAATGAAGTTTTATGAGGATACTAATGAAAAGGTGGCAAAAGAATGAATTTTACAAATGAAGGTAATTTCTCAGATCTTTTGTAAATTCTATTTTCTTTGACATCCTTTCTGTTTTTTTTTCTACTACAGTGCCCTTTTACTATATTTAAAATTTAGTGAAATTTCTCAAATACAAAAGCACTATCACTCCATTATGTACGTAATGGAAAATTCTATTCTTTTCCCCCTTGCTCTTCTGCTAAACATACTTCCAATGAGAACTCGAGGCAAAATTAATTTCCCCAATCATCTATTTCTTATATAGTTTGAGATCACTTAAATTCAAAATTCTCCTAAGCTTATGAAGATTTATGTTTTCTACTCTGCATCTTTCTTTTTTTTACTTTCAAAACACTGTATAATATCTTTTGTCTTTATTTAAAAATTCCTTTTGAAAATGTGTCTCAGGATGACAGAATAAAATTATCTAGTATTTTTTCTCCAATATATTCACAACCATAAAATAAGATTGGGAGGAGGTTTTAAAATTACACTTAATTAAAAAAATGAAGGAAATATGACATCACATTATTTTTTTTCATAAACCTTTATTATTGATATACCTACCTATGAGAACCTTTAAACAATCCATTTGCCATTTTGAATATTCAGGGGTCTGAACTATAAATGATTAATTATCATTAGAATGTTCCTGAGCTCAAATTTCTCATAGAATTAAAACTATCTAGCAGTAATGTAAAAACATACTTATGACGTCTGCCTCCAAATGATAGAGCAACATGCTTTTCCCTATTTCTTCAATGAGGCAGAGTTGAAGGCCTTGAGCATTTATATGTAAAACATATTATTTAAGAAGGCCCTGAAAGTGATGAAAAGATGACAAGTCGGTCAGGATCTTCGGCCTGCAGAAACAATGTGATAATGAGTTTTCTAGTTTTTAGTTTGCTTGGAATATTCTAGATTGTTTGTAGGAGAAGTCAGCAACCCAGAAATGTCAGTGGGTTCAATTAATATGGGACAAACCAAAGCTTGTTCTTTCTAGCCAACTGACTTGAAAAGGGAGGCATAACAGTATAGTAAAGTTATAGTCATTATTCTTCCAATTCAACCACATACCACAGACAAAATTCATAACCACCCCAACATCCACATCCACATGCAGACACACAACAAAGGCCCAGTGAGGAATCAGGATGTCCACATTTGCCAGCCAGTATTGAGGTAACACAAATGACACCTCCCACTACAAAGGTCAGAATAGTTTAAGTAGGGAGCAGCATTTGTCAGTCCTGCCAGACCTTTTGCAATAATTTCAAGTAGTGTATCCTATATTCTACCTCTCTGCTAATCTTAGAAACAAGAGCATGTTGTATGTGGAGAGGAGAAGAGACATAGGGAGAAATAATATCTGAAACTCTTGAAATGTTTAGAATAGTTGAAATGAATCAAGTTTTTTAAAAAAAATTTGTTATACAGACCCCACATTTTATCCTTCTATTTAAACTATCATTCATTAAATAATAAAATGTGTACAAATTAAATCAAAGTATATTTATAGCTTTGAATAAACCATCAAATAGTAAAAACGAATTACTTATTCTCTTAAATAAAATAGCATATACTCCTTAAAATATTGTAAGATCTATTTAGCAATATATTCAAAATTATAGAATTTGACACTTTCAATTAAATGTAAATAGGCTCACTTGAAGTATTTTCAGTGCAATAAACATCACATGAATAATATATAAAATATCCTCTTTGGGTTTAAGTACAGATCCTGAAACATTTCATCATCTGCTGAATTTTCAGCTTGTATATTTCAGGAAAATTGACATTGCATCTATATGTTCAAAGACACGAAATACTCAACAGATGCAATATTTGTAGTGAAATCATCTCTCATTTTCATCAGGGCCATTCTAGCTTCCTTATCCATGTCTTGAAGGTCAAAAGAAAAACTTGTAGTTTTTTCAAAATCATTTTCTATTATTACATTAGTGTTAAAACTTTAAATATGTAAGACCAAAGCTGAACTAATATTTCATTACAGGTGATAAATCTTAATTTTAATTATTTTATATTGTATTGAGGGACATCCTGCTAATTGTAGTTGCTTTTTGAAACCCATACGAAGGAAAAAAGGAAACTTTAAATTTTCCTAAAGATTCTTGTCCTGTGCTATTAAAGAGTCTTAGACTTTACCCACCATTTTATGTACATAGCAATATGGGTTTGTTACCTTGCCATACATTTCAAACGTAGGAATCTTTTCTGTTTTAGCTCAATGCCAGTTGTGTGCTGACTGCCTGCTGCTTCTGAACTACATATCTAGAATTTTGTAGTTTAATTGCCACTTGCACAGTGGTATTGTACATAAACACAGCAGCTGCCACTGTAGTTGGAAGTGGCTCAGAAAAATCTATGGGCACTATTCAGCTTTGACTAAAAAGCCAAAAATTTTAGACCCAGCTGCATTACTCTAACAGCTTGGCAATATAACACCTTAACAAAAAGAATTCAACTCATTGGAAATCTTCTTACAATATGTTTGAGACCAGACCGGAGAAAATTGCATGAAGCCATGTGGTCTACTGTTAAAACTTTCCAAAAATGGAGATTTTTCTTCCTCTTATCTAGTCACAGAGGTCCTCAGATTTTCTTCGTTAGTATTCTGTATTGCTAAAGATAGCCCTAGAGATAAGAAAGTTAATATGAAACTTGGATATCTTCCTGCTACCAGGTAGATATTATGTTCTTTTTGGTTAAACCAATTAAAAATGTGAAATCAAAGGGGAAATACACAGAGACCTTCACAGAAGACCTTTGTTGAAGCAGCTTGCAGACTTTAATGAACACTCTGATGTTGGAAGAGGTACACTGATGTCACATTTAAAAAGTAGGCATGAAAAAACTCAGTTGGTACTTAAGTCTCTACACATTTATTTGAAAGGGAAAATTAACTATTTCTATTCTCCACAGAGAATCAAAATTCAGAGAATCTCAATAAAAGAAAACAAGGCACCTCATTTGTTTTAACTTGATACTTATCACTTCAGATATATCCTTTTTCCAGCAGTTTCCTGTATTTCAATATTTAGATGTTCAAGTAGTATTCTCTGAACAAACCTTCCTATGGAAATTATGAACTGGCACTATCATTTTACTATGAAATAGTATTCTTGCCTGATGTTATTTTCCTGAGTTTGGTGAATATCAGTATCCCCAGCAAGAGCTTTTGCTTATCAATTAGACACATGATGTTATTTATTTTTATAACACTGACTAGCTACTTTATATCAAGCAGAGTCAAACATTACCAATCGTTCTGTCAATTTTGGCATTTTAGATACCTAAATAAAAGAGAAAGTGAAAGTCTTAGTGACTAGAATACACTAGTTCCAAATCTAATTGCTGATTTCTAGTAGTTGTAGACATAACCACCATGATTTATTTTGATTTTCAGATCATTAATTATTAAGAGACAGCTGTGACAAACAATTCATAGAGTTACATTACGAAAGTTCTCTGGGGTACAAAATACACAACAGAAATATAACTATAAGAAAAGATTTCCATACCTTTTATTTAATCAGTAGACATATCTCTTGTGATTTTTTTTACCTAATTAACTCAAATGAATACAGCCAAAAATAATAAGGAATTGGCTAAATAAAAGCAATTCATCAATTTGAACAACATAAAATATGTTTAATTTAATTACAAAGATCACATTGAGTATTAGTGTATTTTCAGTGTAAAAATTGATGTCAATATTTCAATAGTAGCTATAAGTAAATAATCTATTCACTTTTAAAAATCTATGTTTTAAAATTCTTACCTTTTTCTGATTTTCCACAGCTAGTAAGTTATTAAAGGTTAAATGATTTTCTATACAAATCTTGATGATAAAAATTGAATTGTTAGTACTTTATAAACTCAGCTTTTCCAAATAATTTATGTAAAAAGAAAATATTGAGAACATTAATATTGTTCTAAGCCATAAAGGTAGAATACATGGAACAATTTAAACACAATTGGTATGAGGAATATTTTAGAAATTAGATAATAATGTAGGGTTTTCCCACAACAGAAGCTACATTAAGCAAAATAATAAAAAACAGATATAGAATTATCCTCCAAGTCTATTCATTCTATACTGAAATACTTGGTAAAAATAAAGAGCCATAGTGAATAATAGAATCCACTGATACTAACCATCAGAGTGAGCTTTTATTATCATTCCATTTGACCCTGTACTTGAGATTCTTTAAACAATTGTAATTATAACTATAACCTGCATAATCTTTTTATATACCCATTAGTTGATCAGCACTTATGCTAGTATGCAAATGAAACAAAAACAATCTCTGTGCGTACATCAATAAACATTTACTTTTTGTTCATGCCACATGAAAACTGACCTTCAGCTTCAGCTTTGGATCTGCCTGGCTTGTTTGAAACAGGTAGTCTTAGCCTCATAAATAGTTTCATCTTAGAATATATGATGAAGGATTTTTTTTAAACTGGATCATTTTGTCCTCGTGGTAAAGGGAATTAAAAAAGCACCAGGAAGTCATTTCAGTTCCTTTTAAGCATCTGCTAGGATATGGCATAGGTTGGTCTGCTCAAAATCTGTTAAATATATTAAACCATGTGAAAAAGACAAAAACAAAAAGGACAGGTAAAAATGCTTTACTTCCCATTAAATACGGTCAGGATGAGGAGAGAATAGTTTTGAAGAAATAGTAGGTTGTACTATAGTCCACAGGCAACTTGGAACATGTGGGAAAGTTATTTATATCCAACATTTAATAAGAATTCATTCTATTTCACTTTAAGCAACTTAGTTTTTTAAAATCTCAACCCTTCAATTTTTTTCCCTATTTTCCAAACTGAGAAAGTCATAGTTATATAGGTGAACTAGGGATAGTAATGACACTGCTATGCTTGGAGAAAGGTTAAAATTTAAAAACGCTTCTATACTGTGTCATAGTTGACTAGTTTGGCTTCATATATTGATATATTGATAACCTATCTATCTATGTATATTGATCCTATATATATAGATAGATAGATAGATTGATATCATATATATATATATAGATATATAGATATA